>NC_083414.1:56688637-57005304 GCF_020745735.1 Hemiscyllium ocellatum | reverse complement strand
TTGAGCAAGGAAAACAAAACTTGCAAATTGCTAATTAAAGAATTCTAAAGATGGTCTGCACTGGCATGGCAGGTAGGTAGGGGAAGATAGATCTGAAAAACTAATAAAATGCAATTCCGAGAATTTGAATATAGACAAAGAACATACAGATGTAGAGACAACAACAATATAAGAGCAGAGAATACTACTAGTCACTGATAGTTGGCATTATCTAAGGCAATTCGCACAATTCTTTCAGAAGAACAGCTCCATCCATCAGGATATATAGAACGGTTCAGGGAGGAGCTAACCTGCATGTTCTCTACCATGTTTGGCCCCAGTTGTTCTAGTGCAAAGTCCAATTTGGTAACTGAAATGTATATTGACACTCAAGTAATTCCCGATGCCTTGCAAGAATCTGCCAATATCTCAGACAAGCTAAACTAGCTATTAAATACTGTGTAATTAACTTCATCTACTTATTAAGACCTAGCCTCTCTTCTGCTGAAGTCTTTGTATGGGCATCTTTCCCATTTGGATCAATAACTTAGACAAATGCTAGTGTCTCCAGACTGGTGTTTTACCTGATACTTATACTTGTTTCCTTAATGTAAGATATGAATAATGCGGTATTGAAGAATCCAACAGATCCGTATTACAGCTGGTTATCATATACAGACATTACATTTATAGGCACATCAGTCTCGAGGCTAGAGTTAAATTACCAAGTTATATGAAGCAGTCATATCTTGCCTCAAGTAATCGCATTAAGATGGAACATGAAACCTTTATATCCTCAGGTCATATGCTCTAATATAGTTATGATATCATGAATACGTCTGTTGAAGAAATATTGCCTTACTGACCCTGTGATGGAACATAATAGTCCCGGCTTTTTCAAAGGCAAAATCTTATCCCAAACTGATAAACATGGTTGTTCTTAAGCATGTGTTGTCAATTCAATAATTATACAAACTGACAGTTCAGAATTTATAAGAGTAACACTTCAAATATAATGACTCTTCTGATTTGATAGTCATATATATCCATCTGGAGAGGTACACATTGTTCTATATTGCACCTTAGGCAACTTGCCACTCAATAACACTGCACAACCATCATTCCTCCCACTCTTTGGGGATCATTGATATGCCATGCTTGGTTTGAGCTAGTTTCTGTTCCTTTGCAAATGTAGCACCATGATCAGCAATGATTTTGGATGATTTGGACCAGCTCTATAATTAAGAAACCTTTACCAGTATCTGAAGGATCTTAAGTCTGGACAGTGCACAGTTGTGGTACCCCTCTATCAAGTTCCTTTATTTTCCTCTGTCTTTGAAGAATGTTCTGGATCATGGAATGGAGAGAATTACTGGGTGAGTTCACATTGTATTCCAAGTATAGGTTGCGCTTCAGTTGTCCTTTCACCATTGTCGATGTTCAAAAGTACAGTGATATACTGTGAACATTCCCATTACTTATGACTGATCTGGGTCAACCTGGAATATTATTGACAATTTAAAGAAAAGAGCCTGATGGGAGCTTTTATTTATTTATTCATTGGGCTCAGCCGCAGGTGCCAACATTTAGTGCCCTTGAGCAACTTCCTTGAATTGCTTTGGAAGATCCACAGTGCTACTCAGAAGGGAGTTTGCTCCAACGTTCATTTTATTTTGTAAAAACAGTTTTAAACTTAAGTTGAAGCGTTTGTGGAATTGTGGCGTTTGGTCATTGATTAGTTCCTGTGATAGAGGTAGCTGGGAATCTGGGTGTGGTCAGCACTGACTGCCTAGGTCACTGGGAAGGTGGGAGTTGCTGTGCAGTCACTGAAGGTTCAGGGTCTATCCTTCTCCATTTCTCCAGGATAGCTCATACTAAAAGCGGTTTGTTTTTTCTTCATCCAGACCAGGAGGAAATTTCCCAGGGTCGTTTCGGAACCGCTGGAGCTGGAGGTGCGAGAGTCCAGGGCCAGACACCATCAACAAGACCTCTGGGGCTGGGGGAATTACTCCTTGCACAGCGTCGATAAATTCTAAAGCAAAGTTTGTTCATTTTTATTTAAATGTTGTTGTTTATGAAGTTTCGCAAACGTTTGCATGCTAGCTGAAGGATGGCCTGAGGGGAAAAGTCACCTCTGGGTCATTTTATATTTTAAGTTTAATTTAAATCTTTTGCCCTTCGAATTTTTTTCTTCTTGGGGTTAGTGAATTCTCAGTGTACTGGAGTGTTGGTGCCTCTGGCGGCGTTCCAGCACCAGAAACTTTGGAATGAATTTGTTGTTGGTGGGTTATAGTGAACGTGACGATAAGACAACCAGAACTAGGCGAGGCATGTGATAATCACTGGGGAGAATTCACCCATTCATTCAATAGAAAGGGGGATCCGATTGAACCGGACCTGTCAGCAGATGGAAGCTTGAACAGTTCGCGATGCTTTCTTGACGCTTTTTTTGAATGTTTTGCAAAGTTGAAGCCTTACTTTCCTTCCACCAGTAAAATTGAAGGATGGCACGTTGTTCCTTGGAGTATGAAGCACAGAGTTACAAATCAGAATTAAATGAACCAGTCTTAAATTCAAATACTATATCACCCTGACCGACTAGGTGGGGGCCTTGGGTTTTCACATTGTAGAGTCTGAGGTGTAGCCATCCTGAAGGAGGGGTGTAATAGTCCCTGCAGTTTGAAGGGCGAGAGATGACCTCGTTTGAGGTATGTAAAAAGGACAGATTTTTTTCTGATGGCCCAGCAATCACTATTCTAGCATAGACTGGGGTTGTACATCGGTACCCTGTGGAATCATCATTGCAGCACAATCCAATGCTTGGAAATTGAATTTCAATTATAGCCTCAGGAGGGCTCTGAAGAAGTAAGATAGTCATGGGACCATAGAATTACATAGGACAGAAACAGAGCCTTCAGTCTGGTCCATGCTGACCAGATGTCCTGAATTAATCTTGTCCCATTTTGCCAGCATTTGGCCCATATCCCTCTACATGTACTTTCCTTTATTGGTCAGAGCATTGAGTATAGGAGCTGGGAGGTCATGCTGCGACTCAACAGGACATTGAATAGGCCACTGTCGGAATATTGTGCAATTCCGGTCTCCCTCCTATCGGAAGGATGTTGTGAAACTTGAAAGGGTTCAGAAGAGATTTACAAGGATGTTGCCAGGGCTGGAGGGTTTTAGCTATAGGGAGATGCTGAATAGGCTGGAGAGTAGGAGGTTGAGGGTTGACAATTCCAGAATTCCTCAGGGAAAGCTAGACACTTAAATATGTAGGCTAATCCCTGACTAACAAACTGTTAGTCTGATCCCATGCTTACATCCTGCAGCCCTGAGCACTTACACATCCTCCAAACATCGGACCCTTATCTAACCCCACTCCATCTCCTTTTCAGGATATCTCAATCCTTCTATTGCACCCGGTCCACCCCTGAACAGACATGATGCTACATTTCTCATACACCCTTTCACCATACTCAATCATCCTTGCAGCCACTGTTGGACCTGACCTCAACCCCCTTTGTTGGAACTGACCGACAATAGCCCCCTGCCCAACACATAAGGTTACCACTCTCCAGACAATCGGTCTCAGTATTACTGAACAGTTTGACAGATTGGAGGTCATTTCCTCTAGCTGGGAATCTAAGTCTGGGGGGAATCATCAGCTGAAATAGTGTCCATTCAAAGATGGATGGAAATTGTGGTTCAGAATAAGAATGATCTGAATGACAAAGGGAAGTAACAAATAACCAAAAAAAAAGCTATTTTAGCTCATTTGTTGGCTAGAATTTGCGTTAGTTCAATTGGCTAGTTGGCAATACAGAGTGATTAGATTACTTAGTGTGGAAACAGGCCCTTCGACCCAACAAGTCCACACCGGCCTGCTGAAGCACAACCCACCCAGACCCATTCCCCTACATTTACTCCTTCACCTAACACTACGGGCAATTTAGCATGGCCAATTCAGCTGACCTGCACATTTTTGGACTGTGGGAGGAAACCGGAGTACCCGGAGGAAACCCACGCAGACACGGGGAGAATGTGCAAACACCATACAGTCAGTCACCTGAGGCAGGAATTGAACCCGGGTCTCTGACGCTGTGAGGCAGCAGTGCTGACCACCGTGCCACCCATAAATGCTAACAGTATGGGTTGTAGAGGCTACCATGAAGAACACTCCTTCTCATGTTAAACCACAACCAGCGAGAAGTTCTATTCCTGCAGGGCTTCAGTGACTCTTCCCTTTTATATAAAGCAAGTAGTGATGAATTCGTAATGGAAGTATTGGAGTTTTGCTTTACCAAATATTTTGGTTACTATCCAAACCTTTCCTTGGAATGTTGAAAAGATGAGGTAGAGTCCATGTAAAACCAGTTATGTCTCCCTTGTGTAGCATGGAACAGAAAATGAATTTCTTTCTATCTTTGTAAGACTTTCAACTGAATGTTAAACATTCTTGGTTTGGGAGGTTATTTTCTGAATATTATGTGGATTTTTCTCAATGGTTGTAGAACTTGCTGATTTAATGGGATCTCTCAAATCCCAGATGGGAATTTTCCTGGAGTCTGAAGTGTAATATCCTGGTAGATTTTGGTTCTTATTAGTTCTCGAACTCTTAGGTCTCCATAATTTTTTTTTGTTGGTGACAGGAGGACAGAAATTAATTCGGCTCCACTCTTGGCAGTCCTTTGAACAGTAAGTCTAGTCTGTTCATTATTATATCAAGGGGGTTAAATAGTAGATGCAGGTATAGTTAATTAATACTTAAAATATATTTGGATAGAGTCAGAGATGTACAGAACGGAAACAGACACTTCGTTCCAACCTGTCCATGCTGACCAGATATCCCAACCCAATTTAGTCCCACCTACCAGCAACCAGCCCACATCCCTCCAAACCCTTCCTATTCATATACCCACCCAGATGTCTTTTAAATGTTGCAATTGTACCAGCCTCCATCACTTCCTCTGGCAGCTCATTCCATACACGTACCACCCTCTGCGTGAAAAAGTTGCCCTTAGGTCTCTTCTATATCTTTCCCCTTTCACCCTAAACCTATGCCCTCTAGTTCTGGACTTCCACACCTGAGGGAAAAGATTTTGTCTATTTGACCTACCTGTGCCCCTCATAATTTTGTAAGCCTCTATAAGGTCACCCCTCAGCCTCCGACGCTCCAGGGAAAACAACCCCAACCTAGTCAGCCTCTCCCTATAGCTCAAATCCTCCAATCCTTGTAAATCTTTTCCGAATCCTTTCAAGTTTCACAACATCTTTCCGATAGGAAGGAGACCAGAATTGCACGCATTGCCTAACCAATGTCCTGTACAGCGACAACATGACCTCCTAACTCCTGTACTCAATACTCTGACCAATAAAGGAAAGCATATCAAACGCCTTCTTCACTATCCTCTCTACCTGTGACTCCACTTTCAAGGAGCTATGAATCTGCACTCCAAGGTCCCTTTGTTCAGCAACACTCTCTAGATCCTTACCATTGCATGTATAAGTCCTGCTAAGATCTGCTTTCCCAAAATGCAACACCTCCCATTTATTTGAAATAAACTCAATGTGCTACTTCTCAGCCCATTGGCCCATCTGATCAAGATCCCATTGTAATCTGAAGTAATCTTCTTCGCTGTCTACTACACCTCCAATTTTGGTGTAATCTGCAAACTTACAAATTATACTCTTATGCTCACATCCAAATCATTATATAAATTATCAAAAGTAGTGCACCTAGCACCTATCCTTGTGGCACTCCACTGGTCACAGGCCTCCAGTCTGAAAAACAACTCACCACCACCTCCCTCTGTCTTCTACCCTTGAGCCAGTTCTGTATCCAAATGACTAGTTCTCCCTGTATTCTGTGAGATCTAACCTTGCTAACCCATCTCCCCTGGGGAACCTTGTTGAACGCCTTACTGAAGGCCAAATTGATCACATCCACCACTCTGCCCTCATCAATCCTCTTTGTTACTCTTCAAAAGACTCAATCAAGTTTGTGAGACATGATTTCCCATGCACAAAGCCATGTTGACTATTCCTAATCAGTCTTTGCCTTTCCAAATCCATGTACATCCTGCCCCTCAGGATTCCTTCCAACAACTTGCCCACCACCGAGGTCAGGCTGACCGATCTACAGTTCCCTGGCTTGTCCTTACCACCTTGCTTAAACAGTGCACCACGTTAGCCAGCCTCCAGTCTTCTGGCACCTCACCTCTGACTATCGATGACACAAATATCTCAGCAGGAGGCCCAGCAATCACTTCCTTAGCTGAGTAGGAAAGATTCAGAGGGACATGGACCAAATGCAGGTAGGTGGGACTAGATTTAGTTTGGGAAACATGATTGATTGGCATGGAAGAGTCTGTTTCCATGCTGTGTAACACTATAACTGCATGGTAGGAAAAGGGTTGATGGTCCATTTCACGCCATTGTCCCTGAAAACATTTGAATAACAAAGTAAATAAAATATATGTCAGAAAAGCAGCAATCTTGGCATTGATTGCAGGCACAATGATTATTTTGTTTTTCAGGATGGCGATAGTTTGTTTTTTAACCTGGAAGATTGGCAAAGTTCTTCCCCAAAACCATGATTATGTCGGGTCAATGTGGGATCTCACTGACAACAAAAGAAAGGGAACTACTCTTCTTCACATCATCAACTTGATGAAATTGTGTGGTCAGTAATGAGCACTCAAGTTACATGCCTCTGGATTGGAGGGGTTTGGGTTTGGAGGCTGAGGTCTGTACTCCCTAGTGTGCCTGTGAATTCTGGGGTGGGGCTGGGGCTGGTGGGATGGGTAATGCGATGGCTATGCAGCCTAATTAATATTCCAGTTCTGCTTTCGGTTTCAAGCTGCTTTAGACGAGAGTTTGCCTTTGGGGCTGTTAAGTACATGTAAGGAGCTAATGAGTTATGGTCAGCAGTAGGGGAAGACTCATGGACTGAAAACATACCCCTGTAGCAAGCTTCAGGTAGGTAGGGATCCAAAAAGCTGTGGGAGTTCTCCAGAGCACTTGGAGACTATATTCATGCTTCATCTGGAGGTTGATAAAATCATGGTGGGGAGGAGGAATAAGGTGAATAGCAAACCTCTTTCCCCCCCCCGCCCCCAGGATAATGGATTCCAAAACTAGAATGCATAGATTTAAGATGAGCGGGGAAAGATTTAAAAAGGACCTAAGGGGCAGCTTTTCATGAGGGCGGTACGTCTATGGAATGAGTTGCCCAAGGAAGTGGTGGAGGCTGGTCTAATTACAACATTTAAAAGGCATCAGGATGGGTACATAAAGAGGAAAGGTTTAGAGGGATAAAATGCTGGCAAATGGGACTATTTAGGCTATCTCATTGGCATAGATGAGTAAGAGCAAAGGATCTGTTTCTATGATGTACAGCTCTATGACTCTAGATACATGAGGATGAAGAAAGGGCATAGGCAGCTTTTGATTGGTAAAGTTGAGAATAATGGGACTCTGAGAACACCTAGGGGTCACAGTTCAATGAAACATGCAACTGCTAAAGAATGAGGATGGTACCCTAAGTAGATGCTTTGGACTGGCCTCAGGACTGCAGTGGAGTGTGGCATTGGGGAAGGGATTGCTCTAGCTGGGTGTGAATAGTTGTTGAGGCAATCCACGTGGAAAGCTATGTCTTTGAGAATACCTTGCAAAGGAGCTTAAAATTTAATGAGATTTGTAACATTGGCCAATCAGCTCGTTCTACCATTTTGTTTAGATTGTGGTTTACAATGGTTCTGTAACCCTTACTACAAATAGTCTGTTGACTTTTGTTTTAACATTTTCAATTGACCTCATCTCATCCATTTGTTGAGGGAAAAGTTCCAATTGCAAGTATTCTTATGGAAAGAAGGAATTACAGATGTAACCTCCAAATGGCTTAGATTTAAGTTTGGGTTTTACTGCTTTGTGTGTCCCCTCTCCCATCAAAGGGAATAATTTCTTCCTCATCTCCGCTGTCGATTCCTTTTAATTATCTTAAGGACTGCAATTAAATTGCCTTAATGTCTACATTGAAATCAGTGCTACATGATTTTAAGTTGACCTTTTCATATCTGGAATAGTACTGGTGCATCCATGTTGTATCCCAATCAAGGCTAAGTATATCCCTGTTAAGGTACGAAAACTATATGTGAACACAGTTCTCCAAGCAGGGTTCCAACTGGAGCTTTATGTAACTAACAGTCTATTTGAAATAGTAACCTTAAAATCTGCACAGTTGAAATATAGATCCTATGCTGGAAATCCTCAAGATAAATCACAGAGTCTGCATCTTGCTGCAGCTGGAAATGAAGGGCTTCTACCTCAACATGTCCTCTGACGTTTTTTTTATACATTACGTTGGCTGTCAACATAGCTTGGTTAGAGACAAAATAAAACTAGGCATAAAGACTGCTTCAATGCATTGTGATTTTTTGATTTGGTATTTTGTAGAGCCATGGAGGAAACCCTGAAGCTGGTATCTGCAGGAGATTGTATCCAGATCTGGGACTTACTTTCATTCTCCCCAGAGGCACACTTTAACTCTCATGACCCTGAGCAGGAAGTGTCTTCTCTTTGTTGGAGCTCCAATAATATCCTTAAGTCTAAATGCTAACAAAATTCTTGCCAGTAATGATATGGGGAATGTGGATACTGTTGAAGCAAATGGGGAGTACAGTTTGAGCCAAAATTATAAAAAGCATGTGTTAAGTTTGTTTTTTCCTCATTTTCAACTTTATTAAGCATCTTACAAGTTGTGTAAGACACAACTTAAGCTCGTCTGTGAATGAGCATTGGTCAGGCTGCTGACTCCGTAAAAACATATCTCAGACCAGGTTAGTGCTTTCAACATAATAAAGGAAAAGAGGTGAAGTTAAATGGATGTTTTGCGGGTGGTATAGATGAAGGAATTTTAACATTATATATTGGTGAAGCTACCTTTCCTGGGACAAATCTGAAATTTCCTGTAGTCTAGGGATAGATAGTCAATCTAAAGAGTAGGAAAATACAAAGCCATTGCCTAAAACCTCTTTGTGGTTTAGTTTAACTTGTTGGTAGTCAAATCATTTATTGGTGACCTTTCTGTGAAGGTGTTGGTGCAACTTGTAGGGCTGGTGATTCTCTCGATCATTTTCCATGTACAGTAAAACCTTTAGCATCTTGTCTAAGATGAATAATTAATTTGAAACAAGGTAATGTCACATCTTTCTGAGAGCATCCATGAGAATCAGCCTAGTTTTTGAAAGCTTTGTGTTGATATGGCAATGCCAAAACATTTTGAAAGCTTTGTTATTATGAGTGATTAGAAAATAAATAAATGGTAGAATGTTACCCTGAATTGTAACATATGTACAGGCATTTCTTTGGTTTAACTCTGCAGGTTAGAAAGGTCCCCAGAATAGCTGTTGGTTGAAAGTGATATTACATTTTTAACAGATTTCATAGATTCCCTACAGTGTGGAAACAGGCTCTTTGGCCCAACATACCCTCCAAAGAGTAACCCACCTAGACCCATTCCCTTATTCTATTCCCCTATATTTAACCTTGACTATTGCACCTCACCCTCACACCCCTGAACCCGTTGGGCAATTTAGCATGGCCAATTCACCTACCCTGGATTGTGGGAGAAAACCAGAGTACCCAGAGGAAACCCACACATCCACGGGAGAAAGTGCAAACTCCACGCAGACAGTTGCCTGAGGCTGGAATTGAACCAGAGTCTCTCGTGCTGTGAGGCAGCAATGCTAACAACTGAGTCACCATGCCCATTTGTAAAACCAAAGACAATGCTACTTTTCTCAACTTAGTATTGTTTCAAATATTTATTTTAATACTTTATTCTTAGCAGTATGCATGGACAATATGTTTGACTTTTGTGTGTATCTTATATATAGGAAGCAATCTTGAATTCTGCTTATCCAAGTTTGTTCACCCCACCAATCTTGAAGGTAGTCACATTGTCACTGAGTGACATCTAATTTTCATACAATTTTCTTTTGTTTTGACTGCTGCTCTGTATCAGAGCAATATAAAAACATTTATTCATGCAACCGATATCACATTGCACCAGCTATCAGTCTGGGAAATAAAGTTAGAACCAGAGAAGATTGCAGCACAGTTAAGGTCATTCAACCCATCTTCTTTCCTGAAATTAATGCCCAGTATTCACTGAATATATGACCTTCTATTTTAAAAGATGCAATACATCCCAACTACTCCCATGATAAAATGTTTTATTCTTCAAATCTACCTCACAGCGTATCTCAGGATTCTTTGTTTTACTTGTCATTTTAAATCCATTAGCCTTTATTATTTGATGGGGATGTGGTCATCACTGGCTAGGGAGCATTTATTGCCCATCCTTCATGATTCTTAAGGTGATAGTGAGCTGGCTTGGGTTGTTGGTAGACCCACAGCATTGTTGGAGAGGGAGTTCCAGAATTTTGACTCAGTGGCAGTAAGGAAATACACAGCAACATTTTATTAACTGGCACCTATTGGGACCAAGAGCTTACCAGTTGTTCAACAGGTCCACGTAATCAATGTAAAAACACACACTAAGGAATAGAAACATAATGCAGGAGGTATACACGTCACAATTCTATGTTATTTACAGCATAAGTCACTTATTAAATAATACCTACCAGCCATTACGTTCTCACTCACACCCTCCAATGACTACTTGGACATTGCAAAAATCGCGGTAATACAGTAAACGTTTCGTATTTCAGGCACATACTTTTTGCCAATTTATAGGGAGTGCCAGATCATTAGGTGCCAGTAAAAACAAAGTTTGCTGTAATTCCAAGTCTGTATGGTGTTTGACTTGGCGGGGATCTTACAGGTGGTGGTATTTCCATGTACTAACTGTCTTTGTCTTTCTAGTTGATATCTTAATCAGATTGACACCTCAATTTTAGGTGTGTCTGACACTGTTCTGGCATGTCTTTCTGCACTTTTCATTGAAACTGGGTTGATCACCTGGCTTGATTGTTACAGTAGAATGGGATAAGCCTGGCCATGAGATTACAGACTGTGTTTGAATACAAATCTGCTGAGTTTTGAGCTTTAGTACGAAAATGGGATTTCACCTTCAGAAAGACTCTGCATTGGTCACTCCTATCAACACTAATGGAGAGATCTATTTGTCACAAATTGGTGAAGCTAAAATCATTTCATGTTTCCTTCTTGTTTGTTTCCTCACCACCTGGTATTGCAAACTGTGTCTAGCACCTTTTAGGATTGACTAGTTTTGAATTCTCCCACCTAGAATTTTCCCTTGCCGCCCTCAGTGCTTCTTCCAATAGATGTTCTGCATGGAAGTGAAACTATATTGCAGTTGGTTTTATTTTTGTGATGGATATGATGCAGTGATTGGTCATTAGCAGGAAGATTCTTTGCCCATATTTGACTTGATGCCATGAGACCTCATGGGGTCAGGAGTCAATGCTCAGATCTCCCAGGACTACTCTGTGCTGTATTCCACTATGTTTCCAATTATAGGATGAAAAGAAAAATATTCCCTTTTATCAGATCTCTTCAACACTTTTAAGAATATCTTTTAAAATTCTACTTTTAAAATGTTTAAAGTTTTAGTTCCTGTCCTTTGTTAATTGTCCAAATATCCCCGCTTTCCAGTTCTCCAGAATAATATTTTCTCAATTACCTTGGTCTGAGCTTCTGAAAGAGTTGGATGTAAAGTTGATTTAAACATTGATCTAGTTACTTGCATCTTATTTAAACTTGGCTGTTTGATTAAATTGAACCCTAAAATAACTTGAATCTTTGTAGTGTTGTATTGGGAGATTTTCATTATGCTGCAATAATTTGTTAGGCTTGAGTTACAGAAATGGTGTACAATTAGCTTGCCAGTGGATGTTTTCCCTGCTGCAGTACCTCATTCTTACCATGGGATGGTACTGGTGCTGCCTTCTACATTAAATATATTGTCCCACGTTATTTGTTTTCGATTCAACTGTGCTGGAACCTGAAAATGCTCAACTTGTGCAGAATACTGATCAAACACCAGCATGGAGTTACACATTTTAGCACAACACATCACCAATGCATTTCTGAAGTAGAAAAATTAACAGGAGAACAAAACTGAAGAGGAATGAATGAAATGAGAGTTGAGAAAGGATGGTCATGAAAGGGATAGACTTGAAATCTAGGCATCAGTTATATATTATGAAATGATCATCACCAATCACAACACAGCAGTGATCGACACTATTGAATATCAGCAAGTGCCACGTGTGTGAGAGAGATGTATCTGGTGGATGTTCTTCAGAAGGGGGTTGTGGATTCAGTGGGACAAATGGCCTGTATCTGCACTGTATGGTTCTAAGTTCTAGGGCATATTTTTTAGGTGAGAGGAGAAAGATGTAAAATAAGACACAAGGGACTATTTTTAATGCAGTGAGCGTGTGTGGAATGAACTTCCAGAGGAAGTGGTGAATGAAGGTACAGTTGCAACATTTCAAAGACATTTAGATAAAGCCAGGAATAAGAACTGTTTGGAGAGATATAGGTCAAGTGCGGGCAGATGGGATTGGTTTAGTTTGGGATTATGGTCAGCCTTGACTGGTTGGACTGAAGGCTCTGTTTCCCAATAATGAAAATCTCCCAATGTTCCCTTTTCACAAAGACACTTTTCAACCAATACCCTCTGCTTCCTGCCATTATGCCAATTTTGTATCCAATTTACCAAATTGCTCTAGAACCCATGGATTCTCACCTTCTTGACCAGTTCTCCCATCTAACACTTTTTATCAAAAGCATTACTGAACTCTGTGTAGATCAGCTGCACTACCCTCATCTACATGCCTAGTCATTTCCTCAAAGTTGGATGAAACCAGTTAGACATGATCCACCCTTGACAAAAGCCATGCTGACATTTCTTAGTCTCATTAATTTCTCCATGCTTGTTCCTTCTGCCATTACTCCCTTCAAGCTCTGCCAATAAACGTTGTCTTCTGCTGTGTTAGGTCCAATTATTTGTTAACATTTGTGCCTTCTCTTCCTTCCCCATTATAATTTCTTCTGTCTCCGCTACTAATGGCCCCAAATTTACTTTTGCTACTCGGTTTTGCATACTTATAGAAGCCTTTAGAATCTGTTATATTCTTTGCTAGTTTCCTGTCATTGTTTATCTCTGGCCTCTACCATTGTTTTGTTCTCCTTTGCTCATTTCTAAAATGCTTCAATTTCTTAGGTTTTCTATTCCTTATCAATGTTTTAACTTCCTGAATCTGACATTATCCTTAATCCGTTGAATTAACTATGGATGGATTATACATCTAGTGGTTTTATTTCTCGTTGAAATACATATTTACTGAGGTTTGGATTATTCCTTTAAAGGTTTGCCATTGCTCATTGCATGTAATAACATTAAATCTAATTTCCCAATCCACTTTAGACACCTTGCATTCAAACTGATGTAATTAACTTTTATTAAGACTTATTACTTTAGCTTCAGATTTGTATATGTCGTTCCTATGCTCAATATGAGATTCATCATATTATGATCATTTTCCAAGAGGATTCTTTACTATGAACTTCCAAATTAATCTGTATAATTACATAAAACCAATATCTCCTCCCAGATGGTGCCACAACATGTGTTATTCTAATACAGTCTCTGGTGCGTTCGATAAACGCTTCCTCCAAAATATTTTTGGTTTGTCCAGTGTTTATTAGAATTGAATTTTCCCTATGACTTTATTCCCTTGTTATATTCTTATCTTATTTCTTAATTGAATAGTCTACCAACTGTGTAGATATTGTATCTCATCAATGGTTGTTGGCTCATATTATCTTCACTCATATTGATTTCATCTACCTCCTGTTCACAATATAGCACTTGCTCACATTGATTGAGACTCATCTTTAACCTGTTTATATCAACAGAGGCAACATCAGGTCACTATTTTCTAAGAGATTGTTCACTCTTAGACCATTTATTAAACGTGTCTCATGACCAGTTCCATATTAATTGAGTCCATAGTTTTAAAAAATAAAAATAGGAATAGGATCAAAGGAGGGAAGATGCTTTCTTCTGAAAGAAGCTACCTTTTTGTTCCACATACTGCGGACATTAAAAATTGAATTAATGGCACAAATAATGGGTCTGACCTTGTAGCTGTTATGGATGCATGGTTGCAAGGAGATCAAAGCTGAGAACTAAATATTCAGGAAAATGCGACTTTTCGAAAGGTGAGAAGGAAAGGGTGGTGTGGTAGCTTTGTCAGTACAAGATGAAATATGTATGATAGCAAAAAAATTGCCTTCAATCGGAAGGTGTAGAATCCATTTGGGTAAAGGTCAAAAAATAACAAGGGGAAGAAGTTGCCACTGGACGTAGACCATAGGGCCCTTAATCATAGCTAGACGGTAGGACAGAATAAATCAGGAAGCAAATGTGGATTGTGAAACAAGCAGTATGTTAATTCTGGGCGACTTTAATCTTTACATAGACTGGGGAAGATCAGGTTGATAGAGGTAGCCATGAGGAATAAATCATAGTGTATTCAGGGCTGGTCCTTCGAACGATATGGCATGGATCCAACCATCGATCATGCTATTTTGGATCTGATAATGCACCAGGCTTAATAAATGGTCTGAAAATAAATAATCTCCAAGGGAAATAGTAATCATAATGTAGTAGAATTTAGCATTTAGATTGATTGAGAAGAAATGTGGGTTGCAAATAAGTGTGATGAAATTAAGTAAGGGTAATGGTGAGGAAAGGAGAGCAGAGTTGGCTGGAAGGGACTTGGAAATGAGTTTAGTAGCAAAGACCAACTGATAAACAATGACAGGTGTTTAGAAAAATAATTCATGACTCTCATCAAAGATCTATCCCACTGAGGGAGAATGATTCTAGACAGGGGATAAACCAACATGGTTAATCAAGGAAGTTATGGATGGTATCACATAAGTAAGAACAATGTAGCAAAAGTTAATGGTAAACCAGAGAATTGGGAAAGTATGCAATCCATCAAAAGGTGACCAAAAACAAAGGGAAAAAAATAAGCTGAGAGTAAACTAAGAAATAATATAAAACAGACAATAGAGTTTCTTTGAAGATGCAGGGGTAAAAGAATTGAGCTGTTATGAATGGAGAACAAGGAAATGGCAAAGGAGTTGAATAAACTGTAACTTGCGTCAGTCTTCACAGTGATACCATTCCAAAATGATTACATAATTAATGAGCAAAAAGAGGGGGGAAAGCAAATAAATAGAATAACTGTCATTTAGAGAAAATTGACCTGATGGGATGCATCCTTGGATATTAGTGGAAGGAGCTACAGCGATATTGCATACACTGGTAGGTAACCTTCAAGAATGCAAAGATTTTGGAAAATTCCCAGAGAATTGAAAAACTGACCATATTTAAAAATGGAAGCAAACCCGGAGCAAACCAGGCCATTTAGCTTAACATCTGTCATTGGGAAAATGTTAGCGTTTATTAGAAAGGATTAATAACAAAACATTTAGAAATGCATAATAAGATCAAGCCAAGTCAGCCTGGCTCCATGAAGATGAAATCATGCCTGGCACATTTATTAGACCCCTTTTAAAGAGATAAAGGGTCCAGTAGATAAAAAGGAATGTAATATTTGGGTTTCCAGAAAATGTTTGATAAAGTACAAGTTCTTGTACACCAGTCAATGAAGGTAAGCATGCAGGTACAGCAGGTAGTGAAGAAGGCTAATAGTATGCTGGCCTTCATAACAAGAGGGATTGAGTATAGAAATAGAGGTTCTTCTGCAGCTGTACAGGGCCCTGGTGAGACTACACATGGAGTATTGTGTGCAGTTCTGGTCTCCAAATTTGAGGAAAGACATTCTGGCTATTGAGGGAGTGCAGCGTAGTTTCACGAGCTCAATTCCTGGAATGGCGGGATTACGTTACACTAAAAGACAGGAGTGACTGGGCTTGTATATCCTTGAGTTTAGAAGACTGAGAGGGGATCTGATTGAGACATATAAGATTATTAAAGGATTGGACACTCTGGAGGCAGGAAACCTGTTTCCGCTGATGGGTGAGTGCCGAACCAGAGGACACAGCTTAAAAATACGGGGTAGACCATTTAGGACAGAGATGAAGAGAAACTTCTTCACCCAGAGAATGGTAGCTGTGTGGAATGCTGTGCCCCAGAGGGCAGTGGAGGCCTAGTCTCTGGATTCATTTAAGAAAGAGTTGGATAGAGCTCTCAAGGATTGTGGAATCAAGGGTTATGGAAATAAAGCAGGAAAAAGATACTGATTAAGGATGGTCAGCCATGATCATATTGAATGGTGGTGCAGGCTCGAAGGGCAGAATGGCCCACTCCTGCTGCACCTATTGTCTTTTGTCTACATATTCGGTTATTTAATAAGATGGCCCATGGTGTTGTGTGTTAGCATTAATACAGTTCTGCCTCATTAGTAGAAGGCCAAGTTTGGATGAGTGGAGCTTTCTTGGGAGCTTTCTTAACCTGTAACTAGTGAGGGACCAGAGGGTGCAGTGCTAGATTTACTTTGCATATTAATTACTTTTATGAGGGAAGCGAAGGTACTGTAGCCAGATTTGCTCATGACTCAAAAATAGTGGGGAGGTGAGGATGACAAAAGAGGGACATATTCAGTTTAAGTGACTGGGCAAAAACTTGGCAGATGGAAATGTGAGGTCATATGAATTGCCAGGAAGAATAGAGGAGCTGAATATTATTTAAATGGAGAAAAATTGCAGAGATTTGCAGTGCAGAGGGATTTGAGGGTGCTCATGCATAAATCACAAAAAAATGCCAGCATTCACATTTAACAGATAACAGGAAGGGCAAATGTAATAATGGCCTTTATTTCAAAAAGCATGGCATTTAAAAATAGTGAAAGCTTGCTAAAAATATTTCTTTTTAATTACTTAGATCATGCCTGAAATTCTGTGAACAGTTTTAGTCTTTTGTCTAAGGCAGCCATTCTCAACAGGGACCATGTGGCCCCCCTTAGGGGCCCTGGAACATTTAAAGGGGGCCACAGATTGAAAACAGTGAGAAGGTGAGCCCCACTGGTTTATGGAAGCCCTGGTAACTGAACCAATGACTTACCCAAGCATCAACCTTCATTGGAGTCTGTAATTTCCCTCTGATTTATAATATCTTTCCAAAACAGTTTGAATTCAGTGCACCTAGTAAATTAATTGCTTAAGCTCCTCCCAAACAGCCTCACTTCAGAGTCAGTCACGAATCAGACTGCACCGGGTCAACATATTCAATCCAGGGTTTTCAAATCCATTGTCGCCATACTTCATTATCGGAAGATCAGTGTGTCTATCTGTTAGTGTTGGATCCATGATGGAAAAGGGGGCCCTGGAATGTGAGAAGAGCTCCTTAGGGATCCATGGACAAAACATGGTTGAGAATCACTGATCCAAGGAAAGATGCACAGGCATTGAAGACAGTGCAGAGCAGGTTCACTAAGTTGATTCCAGATATGGAGGGATTGTCTTCAGAGGAGAGGTGGAGTAGTTTAGGCCGATACTGCTTGGAGTTTTAATGAATAAGAGGCAACCTTTTCAGGGAATATTCTGAAAAGATTGTTTTTCCATGTGGGAGAGTCTGGACAAAATGACAGAATTTTAGAAAGGGGGCAAGTTTAAGGCAGAGGTGAGGACTTTTTTTTCCTCTCAAATTAGTGAATTAATAGAATTCATTGCCCACAGGGTTGCTGTCGACGCTGGGTTAATAATTACATTCAAGGCTGAGAGAGACTGATTTTTAATCACTAAATGAATCAAGCGTTACGGGAGAAAAAGTAGCAAAGTGGAATTGAAGATCATCAGATCAGCTATGATCTCATTCTGGCAGAGCAAATTCCACGGGCTGAATGGCTTACTTCTGTTCCTGTGTTCCTTCTGTAATGCTACATGGTTTTATGGAGATCACATTTTTAAGAGAGAACGAAGTCTGAT
This sequence comes from Hemiscyllium ocellatum, assembly GCF_020745735.1. Classification (NCBI taxonomy): domain Eukaryota; kingdom Metazoa; phylum Chordata; class Chondrichthyes; order Orectolobiformes; family Hemiscylliidae; genus Hemiscyllium; species Hemiscyllium ocellatum. The sequence goes on along the minus strand of NC_083414.1, from coordinate 56,987,367 downwards.
GTTCAGTTGAATTGGGAATTTGCTTAAGAGCTGTCTCCTAAACCATTGTGTCCCCCATAGGGTTACTGTAATGTGTAAGTTATGATTTAACCACGCATACTAAATAATGTGTTTCACTGTGTTTATCCATCCCAATACATCATACGTTCAAACGTCCAATGAACAAAACCTCAGGAGCTGTTTTATTATGCTTCATTTTTAAATAGCCAGATTTCAGAATTCACATTCTTATTGGACTGCAGTTTCAAATTAAAAGATCACTTTTGTTGTAATGTGAAATATCCAACTATTTAAAATTGCTGAACTGAATCAAGTGAGTCAACTGATGTTTAATCAGTCTATTGACAGTTTTGGTCCAGGAGTCAGATGGAGAGAAAATTGTATTTTTCACACTGCTGAAGCAATTGGATTCAGCGTAGCAAATTGCATTCCCTTAATAAATGTTTGAAAATTGAGCTTTGGCGTAATCCCAGTTGTTGGTCAGAGGCAGATTTTGTGACCAGTGTTTGATTGTGAAAGGTTTTTTTGAGTGCTCATCATGTTGTTTCACTGAGGATCTTTGTGCAGACCTGGCACCGGCTATCGGTCTAAACTGTTTTTAGTGACTCCTCTTGAAAATATGAGAGCATGCAGACTGAGTTCTGCTTTAAATACGTGAATCATTGAAGGAACAGCTTTGCAAGTGGAGTTCAGGTAATGCATCCTTTCAATGTGAGAATGGCATAAGGTATGGTTGGCAACATATCTCAAAACTAAACTGAAAATGAACAAAGAGAACAAAGAAAATTTACAGCCCAGGAACAGGTCCTTCAGCCTTACAAGTCTGACCCGATCCAGATGTACTGTCTAAACCTGTCGGTCAATTCCTAAGCATTTGTATCCCTCTGCTCCCCACCTACTCATCATCTGTCCAGATGCATCTTAAATGAATCTACCGGGCCTGCCTCTACCACCTCTGCTGGCAACGTGTTCCAAATGCCCACCACCCTCTGTGTGAAGTACTTGCTGCATGTATCCCTCTTAAACTTCCCACCTGTCACCTTGAAAGCATGACCCCTCGTTATTGAATCCTTCACCCTTCAAAGAAAACTCGTCTCTATCCACCTTGTTTATACCCTTCATGATTTTGTAAACCTCAATCAGATTCCCCCCTCAATCTCCTTTTTTCTAGTGAAAATAAACCTAACCTGCTCAACCTCTTCATAGGTAGCACCTTCCATACCAGGCAACATCCTTGTAAACCTTCTCTTCACCCTCTCCAAAGCGTCCACATCCTTTTGGTAATGTGGCGACCAGAACTGTACACCGTATTCTAAATGCAGCCGAACCAATGTCTTGTACAATTTTAACATGACTTGCCAGCTCTTCTACTCAATATCCCGTCCAATGAAGGAAAGCATACTATATGCTTTCTTGGAGTAAAAAGTGAGGTCTGCAGATGCTGGAGATCAGAGCTGAAAATGTGTTGCTGGTTAAAGCACAGCAGGTTAGGCAGCATCCAAGGAACAGGAAATTCCTGTTCCTTGGATGCTGCCTAACCTGCTGTGCTTTAACCAGCAACACATTTTCAGCGTATATGCTTTCTTGACCACTCTATCCACCTGTGTAGCAACCTTCAGGGTACAATGTATCTGCACTCCCAGATCTCTCTGCCCATCAACTTTTCCCAAGGCTTTTCCATTCTTTGTATAATTCGCTCTAGAATTAGACTTGCCTAAATGCATCATTTTAAATTAAGTGTACATTTAAAATGTTAACCAATATACTGTATGGTCTGAGATACCTTTTTCAGTTCTTTTATTTCCAATAGTCATCAGTTCTGCAATCTTTGCATTTGAAGCAGTTGTGAATATTGTGCAAATAGTGTACTGTTAATTTGGGTGAAACTGCTTGTTTGTAAATAAATCTGGTAACAGAGACGTTAACTCAATTTCGGCTGAGACGAGAAGTTGGTAAGAATACTGTGCAGTATTTCACAAAACTCTGCAACTGTTAAGTGTAGGAAATTCTGTTTCATTGTAGATGCATAACAAGAAAAAAAGTCAGGAGAAACTGCAAATGATTATCTGTGATAAAAATATGATGAAACTTGGTCTTCTCCCATTCCCAAACATTCTGTTTCAATCATGCCTTTTTAGTATTTGTCCATATATACCTGCATTGAATGTTGCCCACTGCTGTAATTGAGCATTTATGATCTTTTTAATTCTTTAACCATTAAAACATCAGTTTCTAGTGAGTGCTTCCAGTGGAGGTGATAGGATTTCTGTGTCCATGTGTAAAACCAAGCCGGTATACCTTTGGAGTATTGCAGAACAGGTACAGTAACCAGCATCTTTTTTAAATATATTATTTGCTTATCAGCTAATGTTTCTCAGTTCCAAGAAAGCAAAAGGAAGGGTATCCCATTCCTGCAATTTCACCACATCTGGTAGGTTGTAACTGCTCTCTGGTACTAGTTGGTGAGTTATAAGCAAGTCCTTGATTGATTTTTAAAAAAAATATATGAAGTTGATCTGCAAACTTTCTTTCCCCTTCAAAATGGGATGTTGAAGCAATAAACAAAATCTTCGAATGAAGTAACAACTTGGAAAGGAGGAATTGTTGAGATTAGATAGAATAAGGTACATAATTTATTAAGTTTATACTAATGAATAAACAGAGCCGAGTAAATAGAATTGTATACTTGCTACATTGTTGAAAGAGACCATTCAGCCATTAACCCTCCAAAGGCAATTCTACCCTATCCCCATGTTTACCATGGCTAACCCATCTAACCTGCGCACTACGAGGCAATTTAGCCAATCCATCTCAAGCTGCATATCTTTAGACTGTGGGAGGAAACAGGAGCACCTGGAGTAAACCCATGCAGTCACTGGGAGAACATGCAAACTTCACAGATAATCATCCAAGGCTGGAATTGAACCTGGCTCCTTAATGCTGTGAGGCAGCAGTGCTAACCACTGTGCATACATAGGACATACAATTGTAAAGTTTAACTTTTTAAAAAAAAAATATAAGGCTTATATTATCTGTTTATGATGTCTGTGTGATCTGTAATTTTAGTAAATTAGTGTCTGGAAACAAAAACAAATGGTCCAAGTTGGGAGTTTGGATCCTGCTAGGTGCCATCAGCTCCATATCTCATTACAGCCTTGGCTCAGATATAGAGAAAAGAGCTGAAGTTTAGTTGTCAGATGTGCGTGACTACTCTTGACATCAAGCCAGCCCTTGGCTGTGTATGGAATCAAGCCAAGTAAAATTGAAATCAGTGGGAACCAGGTAGTGTTCTCCACAAGTTGGAGTCAAAGCGAGCATGATTGTTGGAGCTAATTACTTCAGTCCCCGAATATAATGAAGAAGTTTCTAAGTGCAGGTATTTTAATTATCAACCTATTCAGAAATTGTTATACACCATTAGAGAGGTGGAACTTGAAACAGGACTTTAGTAACAGAATAGGAACTCTATCACTTCACCACAAGAGCCCTATGTTCCTTAAGGTAGTGTCCTAGTCCTAACCAGCTATAGTTGCTTCATCAATGACGCTTGCTTGCAATATAAGGGCAGAAGATGGGATGTCTGCTGATCTTGTCACAAGGTTCGCTATTATTTGCAATTCGTCCGAGATAACCGAGCAGACCCTACATGAAACAAAACTTGGGATATATTCAAGTATAGACCAACTGGCGAGTGACATTTGCATCAAACAAGAGCTTGGCGATAATCATCTCTAATCATCTCCCCTCACATTTAACAGCATTCAATCACTGAAGTTCACAGCATCATCATGCTGAGGATTACCATTGACCAATCACTTAAATATTGTAGTTAGTGCAGAGGTTTTATGGAATACTCCCCAGTTGGCTGGTTGAGTGCAACTTCAGCAATATTGAAGAAGCTCAGCAGCATCCAGGATAAAATAGTTCACCTTGATTTTGCATCTCATTCTCCACCTTTAAATATTAATTTGCTCTAACACTGCACACATGCAGTAGTGTGCTTCAATTACAAGGTGTATTGTAACAACTTGCTAAAACTCTTAACAACATATCTTAAAAATGTGTTGCTGGAAAAGCGCAGCAGGCCAGACGGCATCAAAGGAGCAGGAGAATCAACGTTTCGGGCATAAGCCCTTCAGGAATGAGGAGGGTGTGCCAAGCAGGCTAAGATAAAAGGTAGGGAGGCGGGACTTGGGGGAATACGGTAGTTGGAAGGAGGTCAAGGTGAGGGTGATAGGCTGGAGAGGGGGTGGGGGCGCGGAGAGGTCGGGAAGAAGATTGCAGGTTAAGAAGGCGGTGCTGAGTCTGAGGGTTGGGACTGAGAAAAGATCGGGGGAGGGGAAAATGAGGAAGCTGGAGAAATCTGCATCCATCCCTTGTGGTTGGAGGGTTCCTAGGCGGAAGATGAGGCGCTCTTCCTCTAGGCGCCATGTTGCTACGGTCTGGCGATGGAGGAGGCCAAGGACCTGCATGTCCTTGGTGGAGTGGGAGGGGGAGTTGAAGTGTACAACCACGGGGTGGTTGGGTTGGTTGGTCCGGGTGTCCCAGAGGCGTTCTCTGAAACGTTCCGCAAGTAGTCAGCCTGTCTCTCCAATATAGAGGAGGCCACATAGGGTGCAGCGGATGCAGTAAATGATGTGTGTAAAGGTGCGGGTGAATTTGTGATGGATATGGAAGGATCCCTTGGGAACTTGGAGGGAAATGAGGGGGGAGGTGTGGGCACAAGTTTTGCATTTCTTGCGGTTGCAGGGGAAGGTGCCGGGAGTGGAGGTTGGGTTGGCAGGGGTTGTGGATCCGACGAGGGAGTCGTGGAGGGTGTGGTCTTTCTGGAACGCTGAGAGGGGTGGGGAGGGAAATATATCCCTGGTGGTGGAGTCTGTTTGGAGGTGGCAGAAATTACGAAGGATGATACGATGTATCTGGAGGTTGGTGGGGTGGTAGGTGAGGACCAGTGGGGTTCTGTACTGGTGGTGATTGGAGGGGCAGGGATCAAGGGCGGAGGAGCGGGAAGTGGAGGAGATGCGGTGGAGAGCATTGTCAACAACATCTGAGGGGAAATTGCGGTCTTTGAAGAAGGAGGCCATCTGGGTTGTTCGGCATTGGAATTGGTCCTCCTGGGAGCAGATGCAACGGAGGTGAAGGAATTGGGAATATGGGATGGCATTTTACAGGGGCAGGTTGGGAGGAGGTGTAATCTTGGTAGCTGTGGGAGTCAGTCGGTTTATAGTAAACATTTACTACTGAATAGAAGGACAAGGGTAGCAGATGCATAAGAACACCATTATCTTCAAGATCCCCTCCAAGCCATTCAGCCATCAGTGCTTGAAACTATATTGAAATAACTCTGGAGAGGCTGGTATCCTGTTAACAACTCGCATTTTATTTACATGTAGAGAGTCTTTGACACTGATCCAACTCCCTCCAGCCAACTCTGCCAACAGCTGTCTGACACTCTTGTTTGCGTCTGTCAGCTAGGGCTTCTTGATCTGGTCCAAACAGAAAAATCATTCTCTGACGTCCACCTGGCTGACATTGTTATAATCACTGCATATCTCACCATTCTTTGTCTCTGCCAAAACAGATGGATTGTACTGGTCAAGAAGCTTCCTCATCACTTCCAATATAAATGAACACAGGACTATAAAGGATCATCTTGCCAGTGATGCTTGAATGAATTATTCAGTTCAAGAAGTGTCTACTACCTGCAACCTTTCAGGGCATGAAGTAATTAAATGTTTGTTCAATTCCCCTCACCCACGTTCTCACTTTAAACCCCTGAATTTGGCAGGAAACTGGCTAATGATAGGGCACATGATCTCTGTGAATGTGACTACAGAGCGTTATTGTTTGGTCTTTGAACATTGCAGAGAGATCAAGGCAAATGTAGTCAGCTATCTGTCTAGTTCTTATACTACCCTATTCTGTGTAGTTTCAACACCAACAGATCAAATAAATTTCCAACACAAGCTTCTGTATCTTTCTTTCCATCAATGTTTTGGAGCCTCATGAGGCATTTTTTCCTCGCCTCGCCTCTACTCCTCTCTACTTTCTTGACGTGACACAGCTTTCTTGGAAAGGTGATCTCTAACTCAATTAGCTTCTGATCCTTTTTAAAAGAAAAAGACATTTTCAGTGCTGAAAACTGAAACCACCTTACTTTTGAATCAAAGTTTTCAAGTAGTAGTAATACAGTGCAAACTTCCATCATCCCATCAAGATCAATTTACAGGCTGCTGAGCACACTTGAAACTGCCCATCTGCAATTTTTCTGAGGTACAGCACAGCTTATAACCTGATATCAAACTTTCTCTGCCGTCTTCCATATGGCAATGTGAAACAGATACTGTTGATACCTTGTCTCAAGGTAGAATTGTTAACTATCTTTTGATCCTAATTTCTTATTGTCTTAGGATTGAATAGCTAATAGCTCAACTGATAATTGTCTTTCTAGGACCTTTAGGAAATTTGTGTCTTCATGATACATTCTGACACTCTTGTCATTCTTTCCAAGTGTAAACATCCTACACTTTTTCAGTAAAACATTGTCTTCCTTTCAAGCAAGTTGATCTTTTCCACTGTTTATCACTAGCAATCAAGCCATCCAGGCTTACTGTCCAGTTAACAGCAGAATTGGACATTTGACTAGCTGAAGAACTTAAGTACTTTGTGTCAGACTTCATGCAGAAGATGTGAGTAATATCCCAGCAATTAAGGAGAGTCAGGGAGCAGAGTTGAGTATGGTGGCCATTACAAAAAGTGCTAGAAAAGCTAAAAGGTCTAAAAATTGATAAATCCTCTGGCACCGATGAGCTATATCCTAGAGTTCTGAGGGAGGTGGCTGAGGAAATAGCAGAGGCGTTGGTTGTGATCTTTGAAAGATCATGAGTCCGGGAAAGTCCCAGCTGATTGAACAAGGGGGTTACAACAGCAATTTTCCAAAGGACCAAGATAAAAGATGGAAAATTATAGGCCGGGTGGCCTAACCTCAGGTTGTGGGTAAAATTCTAGAATCCATTGTTAAGGATGAGATTTCTAAATGCTTGGAGGTGCAGGGTCAGATTAGAACAAGTCAGCATGGATTTAGTAAGGAGAGGTCATGCCTGACAAACCTGTTAGAACTCTTTTGAAGAGGTAACAAGCAGGTTAGACCAAGGAAACCCAGTAAGATGTTATCTATCTCAACTTCCAAAGGGCCTTTGATAACATGCCTCACGGGAGGCTGCTGAGTAAGCGGAGGACCCATGGTGTTCAAGGTGAGCTGCTGGCATGGATTGAGGATTGGCTGTCTGACAGAAGGCAGAGAGTTGGGATAAAAGGTTCTTTTTGGAATGGCAGCTGGTGACAAGCGGGGTCCTGCAGGGTTCAATGTTGGGGCTGCAGCTGTTTATATATTAATGATCTGGATGAAGGGACTAGGGCATTCTGGTGAAGTTTGCCAATGATACAAAGTTAGGTGGACAGGCAGGTGGTGCTGAGGAGGTGGGGAGGCTGCAGAAAGATTTAGACAGTTTCGGAGAGTGGTCCAGGAAATGGCTGATGAAATCCGACATGAGCAAATGCGAGGTCTTGCACTTGGGAAAAAAAGAATACAGGCATGGACTGTTTTTGAAACTGTAAAAAAAATTCATAAAGCCAAAGTACAAAGTGATCTGGGAATGCCAGTCCAGGATTCTCTAAAGATTGACTTGCAGGTTGAGTCCGTGGTTAAGAAAGCAAATGCAATGTTGTCATTTATCTTAAGAGGGTTGGAATATAAAAACAGTGATGTGCTTCTGAGACTTTATAAAGACATAGTTAAGCCCCATTAGAATATTGTGTCCAATTTTGGGCACCACACCTCAGGAAGGACACACTGGCACAGGAGCGTGTCCAGTGGAGGTTCACATGGATGATCCCTGAAATGGTAGACCTGACATACGATGAATGGCTGAGGATCCTGGGATTGTATTCATTGGAGTTTAGAAGGTTAAGGAAAGATCTAATAGAAACTTACAAGATAATACATGGCTTGGAAAGGGTGGACGCTGGGAATTTGTTTCCGTTAGGCAGGGAGACTAGGACCCGTGGACACAGCTTAGAATTAGAGGGGGTCAGTTTAGAATGGAAATGAGGAGACATTTCTTCAGCTAGAGTGTGGTGGGCCTGTGGAATTCCTCACCATGGAGCGCAGTGGAGGCTGTGCCATTAAATGTCTTCGATGCAGAGATTGATAAATTCTTGATCTTGTAAGGAATTAAGGGATATGGGGAGAGTGCGGGTGAGTGGAGTTGAAATGCCCATCAACCATCATTGAATGGCGGAGTGGATTCAGTGGGCTGAATGGCCTTACTTCCAGTCCTATGTCTTCTGGTCAATTTACCCTAAATTTAAAGATAAATATCAAAAATAGTGTGGTCTTTTAAATCTCAATTCTAACAACCATTATTCAAATTTGTACTCTGTTTCCTGCATTATGAATTTCTGTCTCAAATTTGCAATCTTGACCAGTTTTACAAAACTGAATGTTGAGCAGGAATGAAAACTTGTTTTGATTTATTGGTTTAGAAAACTAAGTCCCAATATAAGCTTTGCTGCTTCTCCATTGTCTCTGTTCCCTGCACGGCCATGTGGCCAAGCAGAAGATGATTTTGTAAAGCTTTGGTGCCTGTTCGAACAAAAAAATTGATTGTCCACCATCTATCTGATTGCACAGGTTTCCATTGCAGTCTTCCTCCACCATTTATCTCAATTGTCATTCCAAATCCAATTTTTGCACCTTTTTACACCTCTGTGCTGTTACTGCTTGAAGATGTCCTTATTTTCACCCTTCAAAAACTTGAATCTGTTGACAACTCAGCTCTTGTGACAGTGACCGTTGTTCAAAATGTTTGATTATGTGTGAAAGATTTTGCAATACTCTCGAATGTGTTTGACAGTTTTATAAATGCTTAATCTTACTCTTTTTTTTAAAAACTTTTTTGTGGTATCCTTTTGCCTGTGCAGGAAAGTTGAGTTGAAATCCAATATCAGCCATAATGATAACTGAATGATGGAACTCATTCAGCAGGCTATATGTTCTTCTCTCACTCCTATTTCTTGTATACTTTGTCCAAGACATCATTTGCCTATTTGCTGCTGTTAAACACAATGTTTACCATTTAACTTTTTTACTGTTATGTTACATCCTACTCCTGTATGATCGTCTTCGACTCACTTCATTTTTGTGTTATTGGTACACTCTCCATTCTGAGTCAGAATGTAATGAGTTAAAACCCCATTTAGTCTTTTGAGTGTAGTTTAGGATGCTACTGCAGTGTGTACATTGAACTACCATGCCATCTTTTAATTTGGGTGTTATGCAGTTGTTATAAGTCCATGGTAATATGATAGGAATGGATGTTTTAAAAATGAAAGAATAGCATGGTATATAGACAATTTACCTTGAACCAATAAATGCAGAAAACTATAAGTGTTTGAAGGTCTGAAATTAAAACTGAGCATGGTGAAAAGAACTTGGTATATGAAGCAGATGGCAGCATCTGTGGGGTGTGAAAATAATGAATGTTTGAAGTCCAGTTTGACTCTGCTTTGGAACTAACCTTAACCCGAAATGGCCTTGTGTGATTTCTGCACAAAAGTTTCACTCATACCTCAAAGTGCTTCTGGAAAGTTCTAAATATAACTGACTGTTTACTGACCAAAGGGTTGGCAGAATCCCACTTTCCATTGTTTGCGGGATGACCCAAAACTCCAGTGCAGACTTCAAGTCGTCATGTGCAACACTTAATGGAAGAGAGTTGTGCAGAATCTAGTTCATCAAATTAGTTGTGAGTAACCAATGCATTTCCTTATTGTATGGCAATGACTTCTGACTTCAAAATAATTCAGGGTAGCTACTGCTAAATTGAGATAACAAAACCTTATTACTCCAACAAACCAGACAGTATTCTCCCCAGCAAAACGAGAGACACCTATCAAGTCAGGCAGTGTAAGGTGGGGGCTGATGCATTTTCAACTGAACTGTTTGGCCTATTAGCCATAATCTCATCTGAGAATCACAAAGCCTCTAAACCTCATTCTTCTCCAAGGGACCGAGAGAGGGAACACTCCCAAGATTTGCATGCCTTGAAGGACTGAATCTGCATATCATTTGCTCCTTGTATTCTGTTCACCTTCGTTGCATGCTATTCTCCAACATCCATCTTTACCTCCTGTGCGTCTTGGTACATGAGGGAGTTAACAGGTTTTGGGGTGTTTGTGTGAACAAACATTTATCTTTTTCTGCTGATTTCAAAACACATCTGAATATCTGCTTTCTGTTTTATTATTGAAAAACGTAGCACACAAAAGGATTAAAACTCTCTTTAACCTGCATCTTGTTGTCAACATAATGGTAAGTTCCCTTGTCACTCTCTACTGTGATTCCAATGGCCTGCCTAAATAGGCCTTAAAAATCTTGTGATGGCGGCTTAAGTTGAATAAGGAGACATCTTTTAGTATTTTGCTGAATATATTCATACCTCAATCAATAATATAAATTGTTAAACATGCTGTTATTTGGGATGATGCTGTATATTGTCTGGTGCGTTCAACTTGAGAATGATGTTCACAGATTAAAATTGCAGTTTAAATTATTGATGTGTATAGTATTTCAAGAAGTCCTGTGGATATGGTAAGCTGCTGTGTCCATAAGCATCAGACCATTTCTTTTTCCCCAATTGAAACTATTTTATCTAATGCTGGCAAAAATGATTCAAACAGTAATTATTGAGGAGCTTTTACAATTACTATTATGTCTGTGCAGCTCCTTGTACTGCAATGATTTTCCATCAATTTTTAACTATCTTCAAAATCTATCCCATCCCCATCCTACATGTAAGCATTCTGAACTCTGGAACCAGTTGACTGTGAAAAAGTCGATTCCTATTTGACAAAATTGACAAATTGATTATCTTTTTCAAGAAATTCAAAAGCCGTTTAACATGTCGCCCTTCACATAGAGCCAAGCTAATTTCCTCTCAATCTTTTTGCCTCCACGTGTTTCATTCTTCCCACCTGTGCCCTCTGATGTTTTATGTGTTATGGGTGTGTTTATTGGTTTGCTATTGTTATATGTTTATAATACATTTTTAACATGAGTTTGTGTGTGGCATTCAACTTTCTCTGGTTCCAGTGAATCCCTAAGAATGTGTGCTGAGACAGTTTCTTGAATTCCTTCTTTTGAGATGGCTACCACCTTCTCTGGATACTCTCCTCCAATTCATTTATCAAATATTCTTAAAAATACACCACTTTCTCAAAAGTAACTGATTATATTTTGTGTCTCAAAGCCAATGATACAGTCTAGATAGTTTATTTAAAGATGCATGTAATATCTAATTGTTCTATTCCAGATCTCATTTAGCTTGGTTTATAAATGCAGCATAGTGTATTATTGAATGGATACCTGTGCAGTATGTCGAGCCAACCTGAAGTTATATAGAAATTACAGTAGGGTGATGAGCAATTCTGCTCAGCCAGTTCATGTGAGCAATTGTCTTTAGTTTAGTTTAGATTAGATTAGATTACTTACAGCGTGGAAACGGGCCCTTCGGCCCAACAAGTCCACACTGACCCGCCGAAGCACAACCCATCCGTACCCCTACATTTACCCCTTACCTAACACTACGGGCAATTTAGCATGGCCAATTCACCTGACCCGCACATCTTTGGACTGTGGGAGGAAACCGGAGCACCCGGCGGAAACCCACGCAGACATGCGGAGAACGTGCAAACTCCACACAGCCTGAGGTGGGAATTGAACCCGTGTCTCTGGCGCTGAGGCAATAATGCTAACCACTGTGCCACCGTGCCGCCCACAAGTTCTTTGTGCTCATACAAATGTGCGCATAGCTTTGTCTCAATTGCAACCTCTGTTAACACTTTCTTAAGCCTAAACATGCTTTGTATTTACATAATTTTAAAATTCCTTCTGCTCTTAACGAGTGAAAAATGATACAAAGGCATACTGGAAGGACATTAATTGGATGTAGTTTCCAAAAGGCTAACACAAGCATGGTGGACTAGATGGGATCTTTTTATGCTGTAACATTCTGTGGTTTCCTTCCTAAAGCATTTAAGTTTAATCTTGTCTATTTTCTCATCTTTGAACTTTCAATAAATTTTGAGACTGTCTGGTTCAGTTTTCCCTTTCATCACTTACTGCCAACTTTGCCCTCATTTTTATTTATGTTTTAATTTACTTTTTAAACTGCTTACTCTGTCAGAAACATAAAATGAATGCTAACTATTGAATTTTTAAAATTTATTTTTAAAATGACTATTACCACTGATGTTTTACGTGTGTGTTTCATTCTGTGAAGAGAGGGCAGACTTGTGTCTCACTGAATTCCGCAATGAATTTCATTCTGAGTGGAGGAACAGATTCTGCTGTCAACATATGGGACTTGAAAACCAAAAAACTGCACAAATCCTACAAGGTACGTAGTCTGGGAAACTTGCTGGGATTTTTGGGGCTGCTAATTCCGGAGATATTTTTGCGTTATTAGAATCCTGAGAATAGAAGCAGTAAAGGTTCACTAACCGTGGAAATACACTCCTGATGAAAAATATTTCGCCAACTCCCTCAGTCAGTTCAGGGGCCTAGATTTTGCATTGGAAGATAACTGTTGCTGAAGCATAAACTGGAAGAGCATATCAGGACCATGTGAAAATTCCTTTGCAACTAACTGTATCTGAGTGGCCAAGCATGTTAATGTTTCCAATAGGTAATTACCTGAGCTTCTGAAAAAAAAACCCACTGATGCAATAGTAGACAGACAGGCACATACACACAGTCCTGACACCCCAATGCCCTAGACCCAACCACCCATCATATGCATAATTTAAACCTACAACTTTGTGATTCAATATATTCTAATGTGCTCATGATTAACATTATATGTGGACAGCTCTTCATTGCTTTCAGAAAAGCTTGCTGGACTAAGCAGGTTACAATAGGTACAAGGTAGTAAGGCTAACGTCGTGATGATGTACAAGTACAGACTGGGTGTTACACTGTGGCCAAACAGTGGTAGCATTGATCCCTGATTGGATCTCAAATACCCCTGTTGGAAGATGGGAGTAGATATATTGGTAATATGCTGCTTTTAATTTCTGCCTCGGCAGTTGTCAGACAAAAAGCTTAAGTGTGGTTTGATGGCCAACTTGTCTCTTTTTTTACTCAGTAGATTGAGATTGAACTGCTGTGTATTTGGGCATAGTCCTCTGGGCACCATAACAAACTGAAGCTTTTCTTGTCTGCTCAGGTCATTGATGGGTGAGCAGTGTTTCTGTCCCAACTTGAAGGCCAAAGCTAGATAGTTTGTTATTTCTGTAATTTCGTACATGTAACACAATTGGCTGCTACCATTGTGTGGCCTCATTATCCAGTCTGTACTTGTATATCTTCCCTATCTGATCCTTACAACCTTGTGGCTATTGTAACCTACTTAGTCTGATAAAAGTTTCCTGATAACAATTAAGAATTGTCCACACATCATGTTAATCATGAGCATATTAGAAAAATGATTCACAAAGTTGTTGCTTTAAGTTATGTATCTCAAATACATCTTTGTCCTCAAATGGGGTACAATAGGCTGAATTTCCAGAGCAGAGTGTTCAGAAAGATTGGAACTGAAATTGAACATGTTAAAACCAATTCATAAGGGAAATTAAAAAAAAATGTTTGTTGGGTGTGATCATCATTGGACATGAAAGTATTTAATGTTTGATTTTGACGGTGGTGGTGAACAGTTTGCATGAATCGGCTGCATTATCTGTAGTCCATATTGCTGTTAGAAAAGATTTTCAGGAATTTGCACGCTGGAAATGGATATGTAACTATTATAATTGCAAAGCCAGGATGATATTTGTCTTCAGAGGGGACTTACAAGTGGTAGTGATGTTTCTTCTAGTGGTTAGAAGTTTGGAAAGTGTTGAAGGAATTTTGGCAAGTGTAGCTGTTGATTAGTACACACTGCTGCCAATGTGCAGATGATAAAAGGGCTGAAAGTTTAAGGTCCGGTGCTGATCTCTACTGTAACTGGTGTAGATCTCTTTCAGTTTTGTTAGAACTGAAATCATTGAGGGAAATGGAGAGTATTCCATTACATGATTTGTGCCTTTTGGGTGGTGCATGGGTTTTGGGGAACAAAGTGGCTAGTTATTCACTACATAACTCCCATTTGTAAATTTCTGTTGTAGCTGCAGAATTTTTTTATATTGTTCCAAATTCAATTTTGCGTCAATGTTTCTTTTTAATTCAATTAATGGGACATGGGCTTTGCTGGATGGCCCACATTTACTACCCATCCCTAGTTGCCCTTAAAGTGGTGGTGAGCTGCCTTGAACTGCTGTAGTCCATGTGCTGTAGATTGACCCACAATGCCCTGAGGCAAGAAATGCTATGATTTTGACCCAGTGACAGTGAAGGAAAAGTGATATATCTCCAAGTCAGGGTGGTGAGTGTCTTAAAGGGTGACCTGTGGGGTTCCCATTTATCTTCCGCCCTTGTCCTTCTGGATGGTTGGATGTTTGGGAGGTGGTGTGTAAGGATTTCCAATGAATTTCTGTGGTGCATCCTGCAGATGGTACACACTGCTACTACTGAACATCGATAGTGAAAGGAGTGAAGGACATAATACTACTGAAGCGGCCTGCTTTGTCCTGGATGGTGTCAAGTTTCTTGTGGTGTTGGGGCTGCATTCATGTAGACAAGTGGGGAATATCCATCACACATCTGATTTGTGCCTTGTAGATGGTGGACAGACTTTGGGAAGTTAGAAGTTGAGTTATGTGGCACTATATTTCTAGCCATTGTATTTATGTGGCGAGTCCAGTTGAGTTTCTGCTCAGTGGTAATACCATTGAATCAAATGGTGGTGGTTAGATTATCTAATCAAAAATGATCATAGCTTGGCATTTAAGTTGTGTAAATGTTACTTGCCACTTGTCAGCCCAAGCCTGGATCTTGTTGCATTTGACGATGAACTGCTTCAGTATTTGAGGAGTCGCAAATGGTGCTGAACATTGTGCAACCATTCGTGAACATCTCAACTTGTGACTCTTTGATGGAGGGAAGGTTATTTGATGAAGCAGCTGAAGATGGTTGAGCCTGGGACACAACCTGAGAAACTACTACAGAGATGTCCTGGAGCACCAATGCCTGGCCTCAAACAACCACAGTCATATTCCAATGTTCCAGGTATGACTCCAGCCGGCATGGAATTTTCCCCCAATACCCATTGATTCCAGTCTTGCTAGAGCTTTTTGATGCCACATTTAGTTGAATGCAGCTTTAATATCACTCTAACCTCACTTCTGGCATTCATCTCTTTTTGTTCATGTTTGAACCAAGGATATAATGAGGTCAGGAACCTGAGTGGCCCTGGTGGAACTCAAACTGGGCGTCATTGTGGAGGGTATTGCTGAGCAGGTGCTACTTGACAGCACTGTTGATGATAACCTTCCGTTACTTTACTGATGGTCAATAATAGACTAATGGGGCAATAATTGGCCGAGTTGGATTTGTCCTGCTTTTTGTTCAGGACATAACTGGGCAATTTTCTACATTGTCAAGTAGATCCTAGTATTTTAATTGTCCTGGAAGAGCTTTGCTCAGAGTGGCACGTTCTGGAGCACAAACCTTCAGTACTATGGCACGCATGTTGTCAGGCCTGTAGCCTTCATCGTATCCAGTGCCTCCACTTCATGTCACATGGAGTGAATTGAGTTGGCTGGTGACTGGTATCTGTAATGCTGAGGATGACTAGAGGAGGCCGAAATGGATCATTTAGTCAGCACTTTTGGCAGAAGATCATTGCAAATGTTCCAGCCTTATTTGTTTTTTTTTCACGGATGTGCTGATCTCTTCCATCATTGAGAATGGACTCCATATTTATGGTGAATGGTGGTGACAATTCAACAACTGGATGTAGCAAGATTGCGGAGCCTAGATCTGGTCTGGTTATGGCGTCGCTTAGCTCTGTCTGCCACTTTCTGTTTGTACTGTTTGATATGCATGATGGTCTACATCCTAGGGTATTAATGGAAGTGCCGCAGAGATGTTAGGTCCATTGGTTTCAATATTTCAAAATTCCCTGGATGTGGGAAAAGTTCCAGTTGATTGAAAAATGGCTATTATAACAACCTTATTCAAAAAGGGCAAAATGTGGGAAATTACAGACCAGTTAGTTTAATATCTGTTATTGGAAAAGTGTTAAAATTAATTATCAAGGAAGCAATATTAGGACATTTGGAAAGTCAGAAAGCTATCTATCAGAGTCCGCATGGTTTTATGAAGGACAAATGATGTTTGACCAATTTGCTAGAGTTCTTCAAAGATGTAAAAAGCAAAGTGGATAATGAGCATCCTGTAGATGTAATGTATCTGGACTTTGGGAAGGTATTTGGTAAAGTTCCACACAAAAGATTAATTCACAAGGTTGAATCATAAGGGATTTGGGGTGATTTATTATCCTGGATAGATGACTCTGATTTCTGTCCAACAACCAGAGAGTCGGGATAAATGGTTTCTTTTTTTCAATGGCAAGATGTAACTAGTGGGTGTGACAGGGTTTGGTCCTTGGGCCTCAGCTGTTTACAATTTCCATTAATGACTTGGATACAGGGATAGAAGGTTCTATAAGCCACATTGGTGGGTGACACAAAAATAGGCAGGACGGTACTTTGCAATGCGGCAAAAAGAACTTTGCAAATGGATATAGATTAGAGAGTGGGTGAAAATGTGGCAGATGGAGTTAAATGTGGATAAGTGTGAGATCATGCATTTGGGGTGAAAAAATGGGAAGGCAACCTATTATCTTAATGAGGAGAGACTTCAGGGTGCTTTGGTGCAGAGGGATCAGAGTGTCTTCGTTCATGAGTCACAGAAAACTAGCGTGCAGCTACACTGATAATAAAGTTTGTGTATGGAATGTTGGCTTTTATAGCTAAGGGAATAGAATATAAATATAAGGAAGTATTGTTGCAACTATTTAAGGTATTGGTGAGACTGCTCTGGAGTATTGCACATTGTTTCAGTTCCCTTAATTGAGAAATGAAGCAGTTCAGAGGAGGTTTACTAGAAGATGAGGGGTTTGTCAAATGAAGAGAAATTGAACAATGCAGGCCTATACTCTATGGAATTTAGAAGAATGAGGGGAGATCAAATTGAGGTTTTCAAGATGATAAAAGGTATGGATAAAATAGATGTGGTGTGGATACTTCCTCTAGTGGGGCATCCAAGAGGAGGTCATAATCTTAGGATAAGGTGTAGCAAATTTAAAACAACGTTGAGGAGAAACTACTTCTCCCAAAGGGATATGAATCTGTGGAATTTGCTACACTAAAGTATGAGGAATGCTGAGACAGTGAGTAAATTGAAGGAGGCATTAGACAGGTTTTTAATTGGTAATGGGTTGAAGGGATATGGAGAGAAGGCAGGGAAACGGGGGTTAGGAGCATATCAGCCATGATCGAATGGTGGAGCAGACTCGATGGGCAAATGGCTTAATTTTGCTCATGTATGTTATGAAATAGTGGAGTTTAGTTGCCTGACATCTCATTTTTAGGCATGATTCTTGATACTGCTCTTGGTACATCCTCCTGCACTCTACAATGAACCAAGGTTGAGTGGAGGTTAGGCTGGGCCTTGCGGTTACAGATTGTGTTGGAGTATAATGTTGCTGCTGTTGGCAGCTCACCTCATGGACCCAGTCTTGGGTTGCTCGATCTGCTTGAAGTTTGTCCTAAGGGCACTATAGCAGTACTAAACAACATAATTGACGATATTCTCAATGCGACGGTGGGACCTTGTCTCCACAAAGACTCTGCAGTGATCATTCTCATTGATGCATCTGGCAGATTGATAAGGATAATGTCAAGTTCTTGTTGGTTCCCTCATCACCTGCCGCAGACGCAGTCTTTGTTATGTCCCAACTGCCTGCTGGTGGGACAAGACACAGCCAGGGATGGTGATGGTGGTGTCTGGGGATATTGTCTGTAAAGTGTGATTCTGTTCAGTAAGGTGGAGCTTGCAGGGTCGACAGGGCTCTTTCTGCCATTTTCATTTCAGGTGCCCAGATGACACGTGGTCCATCTGTGTCAGTGAGCCTCTGGGAAACCTTCAGGAACCTGGAAGTGGGGGATTCAGTGGTACTGCAATTGAATGTGATGGAATGATGGTTAGATTATTTATTGTTGGAAATGTCTATTGACTTCCCAATGTCTATTGACTTCCCTATGTCTGCTGTGAATGTTACTTGTCACTTATTTGCCCAAATGATATCTGCAAAATTGTAAATGGTGTTGAATGCTGCAGTCATTAACTTATATGTTTCCCTCTGACCTTTTTGTTGGAAGGAACAATACTTATCCTGTAAGCGATGAGAGGTGAGAGTGCGGTGCTGGAAATGCACAGCAGGTCAGGCAGCATCTGAGGAGCAGAAAAATCGACATTTCGGGCATAGGCCCTTCATCATTCCTGATGAAGAGCTTGTGCCAGAAACGTGAATTTTCCTGCCCCCTCAGATGCTGCCTGACCTGCTGTCATTTCCAGCACCACATTCTCGACTCTGATCCCCAGCATTTGCCACCCTCACTTTTTCTCCTGAAACTAATGGGAGTCTAAATAAGCTTCAGTGGTTGAATACAAAACTGTTGTCCTCTATACCTTTTCTGGTTCAGACTTTAAAATTACCTCAGTGTTTTTGAACAGCTTGAACAGTCTTTGAATCTGCCTTAGGACGAATGAAGTAATGTCCAGTGCTTGTTTGTTTTTCATATTTTAATGATCGAACATTATCTGTGTGCATTTGCTCAGGATTCTCCAAATTGAATTAGCATGCATATTTTTCACAAATGTTTGTTTATACTTGAAGAATTACATTTCAGTACAAGTTGTTGGCTTTAAACAAAGACCGTGGTTCTAAATTAGAGAGAATAAACAGGTGCAATATGTATTGATTTCTGTGCTGAGGGCTACGTGTATAACCTCCATAGTTGGTATTGGTGCGCATGATCGAGGTGTAGTTGGGTGTTTTATTTTTAATCTCCTTTTCTCTCTGATCAGGGTCACAAGGCTGCAGTGACTTGTCTCACCACTGATTGGGATGACCAGTGCATTCTCTCAGGGTCACTGAGTGGTGACATTATTCTGCACAGCATGCTGACTGATGAAGCTCCCCTCAGGTTTTGCTCTCATAGTCAACAGGTACAGTGCCTTCAATGGCCACATGAAGGAGCTCTGATACTTGAAACGTTTAAGGTTTCTCTGTTTTGGGGCATTTACTAGCTTTTCTGATTTACAAAGTAATTCCTACACTGCTGTGTTGACAACCTGTCTCATGAAGAAAACTAAAACCCTTTTATGGTCGACAACTGCTCTGATATCATAGTCCTGAGAAGTAACAACACCTTACTCCGTGTCAAACTTTAACATCGAACTGAAATATAACTTGAAAAACTTTGTTGTTTAGAAATCCGATAGTCCACGTTACCCCAGAGCTTTTCAAGTGCATTATTTTGGTTGTAATTCAAAGTGATATCAGCGCACTTTTTTTTCAAATAAATTTTCCAATAGAGTAGATTATTTTCATTCATGATGTTTGCTGATAATTTCTTATGAACAGGCACTATGTAGTCTTGTTTACGTAATTCATTCATTGGTTCTATTCAAGAACTTGAAATTTCTGACTGGTGCATTCTACTTCAAGATCAAAAGAATGTTTGTAATTATGTCCAGTGGAGTTATTAACAATATTTAGCGAACAAGAACAGTATAGCACAGGAACAAGCCCTTTGGCCCACTGAGGTTGTGCTGACATGTGATGCCTTTCTAAAAAAAAATCTTATGACTCTCTGTATGGTCTATATCCCTCTATTCCCTGACTATTACTTTATCTGCCTCTTAAGTATTGCTATTATCTCCAGCTCCATCACTGTCCATTCCATGCACTTATTACCCTTTGTACATTTAAAAAAAACTTGCCTCTCACCTTTCCTTTAAACTTACCCCTTCTACCTTAAACCTATGTCCCTTAGTAATTGACATTTCTACCCTGGGGAAAAAGACTACCAACTATCCATTCTATCAATGCCCATATAATTTTGTAAACTGCTATCAGGTCACCCATCATTCTTTGTTCAAGTGAAAACAAACCAAGTTTATCCAATCTCTCCTCATAGCTAATCCCCTCCAAACCAGGCCATAGCTTGGCAACCCATTTCTGTACCCTCTCTCCATACCCTCTTTGTTGTGAGTTGACCAGAACTGTACACAATTTTCCAAATGTGGCCTAACTAAAGTTTGAAACAGCTGCAACATGACTTGCCAATTTTTATACTCTGTCATCTGAAGACAAGCATGACTTCTGCCTTGACCACCTTATACACTTCTGTTGCCCCCTTCAGGGAATTGTGGACCTGTATGTCTAGACCCCTCTGAATGTTGACGCTACTAAAGGTTCTGCCACTTACTGTCTATTTCTCTCCTGCATTAGATCATCCAAATGCATCCATAAGATCATAAGTAATAAGGCCAGAAGTAAACTGTTTTGCCCCTTGAAGCTGCTCCCCCATTAAATAAGATCATGGCTGGTCCAACATTCCTCGATCCACTTTCCTGCCCCAGGCCTGTAACCTTGATTTCCCCGACTGAACAAGAATCTATTGCATTCTTAAAAATAAGACTCTTCCTCCATACATCACTATGGCAAGACTTAAAATCCTCTGAGGGGCAGAAATTCCTCATCATCTCGGTCTTAAATTAGCATCCGTTTATACTGAGACTATGCCCTCTGGTTCTAGACTCTCCTATGACATGAAAGATAGTCTGTCAAGTATCCTGCATGTTTCAGTTAGATTGCCTATCATTCTTCTAAACTCTAAGTAGCATCCCAATCTATTTAATCTTTGCTCATAAGATGATTCCCTCCATACCAAGGATCATCCTGGTGAACCTTCTCTGAACTGCCTTCAATGAAATATTTTTCCCTTCAATAAGGGGACCAAATTTATACCAGGGCAATGAATGTGGTCTCTCTAACACTTTGTACAGTTGCAGTAAGATTTCCCTACTCGTATCTGCAACCCCCATGAAGTAAGTGCCAACGTTCCACGAGTTTTCCTGAATACCTGTGGCATGGAAACAGACCCTTAGGTCCCACCAGTCCATGCCAGCCTTGTTCCCAAGCTGAACTAGTCCCACCTGCTTGCACTTGGCCCATATCCTTCCTATTCATGAACTTACCCAAATGTCTTCTAACAGGATTATGACCACCACTTTGTCTGGTAGTTCATTCTACCCAAACCACTCTCTGCATTTAAAAAAAAAACTTGCCCCTGATGTCCTTTTTGAATCTTTTTTCTCTTGAAAATATTAACTTACCCACCCTAGGGAAAAGACCCTTGCCATTCTGTTATCTGTGCCCCTTATAAATCTCCAAGGTCATCTCTCAATCTCCTATGCCCCAGTGAAAAAGATCCCAGTCTATTTCTATATCTTAAAGCTCCCATTCCTGACAACAGTCTGGTAATTTTTTTCTGAACCCTCTCGAGTTTAATAATCTGTGTGCTAGCTTTGTTTTGTCTACACGTCCTTCAGTCACATTGGTAAAAAGCAGTTGAAGTCCACTTTATGAAAGGGAAACGCAGCTGAATTACAACTTCCAATGAACAGTTTTGAAGGTGGTAAAGACAATTGCAAATGACTTTTTCCAATTTAGCTAGTTTCCCTCGTAGCACATTCAAACTGCTGTTGAAGCGTTTGTGGATTGTTTAGCTGTAACTGTGCATGCTCTCTGCTTGCACTTGTGAAATTGCGTTTCCCATTCAATGGCAATAATCTACTGCCTCCAATTTTACCAATCAGTTTTTGCAGGATTGCTAGTCTGCTGGGCTAGGTTAGGATCAAACTTTCCAGTGATCCTCACTGAAAGTTGCCGAAGTGTTTGATTTGTGCAGGTTTGGTAGTTAACTCTTGTGCACACAACTGAATTACATTGGTAGTCTGAACACTCCTTGCTTTACTACTGTCTATCCTATTCGTACTTGCTGTCCAAACTGTCAGATGAAGAGTAGCCAATTCAATGATGTTTGTGTATTGTTAATCACATTGTTAGACTTTGCTAGCATTATTGCTAAGGTTATGGAAAATAGGTAGTGGCTATTAATTATATAGGTCCATCAGTCTCAAATGTGTCATCGTATATCCAAATAAATTGGTTAAAATAACTGCATGCAAGTAAGGGACAGCTAGGACGCTGGGAATTTTGGATGAGAGCTGTGAGACTGAACAAATCACTCCACCTTCATGAAGAAAAGCTCTGCGTCTTTAGTTATTACCGCATTAAAACATGAGTTTGTTCAAGAGATGCTGAATTGTTAAATCATAGCCAACAGGTGTTCTTGCCTTCAGGAGAGTGCAGGAACAAAACATCAAGGCAGCTAGATATTTTAAAAAAGTGCTGAAGTGTAGGAGTAATGATGATGATTAAAATCACTCTCTAAGTTCATCTGGCAAAACATTATTGGTAGTTGGACTTCATTTCGATTGTGCTTTCTTATCAGGTGCACTCAGGGTTTTTTGATACATTATGTTATGTTCGTTTCAGCTGTGGTTCAGTGAGTAGCACAATTGAGTTTAGAGCATTGTAGATTGAAGTCCTCATCCAGAGAATTGGTACAGCAGTTCAGACAGACTGAGTGCAATGCTGAAGGAGTACTCCATTCTTGGATATGATGCTAAACTCAACCCTGTTTGCACTGTAGATGGATGTAGAAGAATTGTCAATATGTTGGAGGAATGTAGCTGTTTCTAGACCAATGTTTATCTCTCAACCAGCATCATGAAAATGGATTAGCTGATCTTTATTATGTTGTTTGAACCTGCCATATTTTCCATATCGAAATAGTGTCTGCACTTCTAAAAGTACTTCACTCACTGTAAAGTGCTTTGAAATATATCAGGTCATGAAAGATCCTATACAGTTACAAGATATTTTGTGAGCAAATTTAAGAAAGAGGCACAGGTATTTGGAAAGGGAGAAATATATGTTTGGTACAAATATTGAGGTTGTGAAATAAAATGCAAGTGCAGAAGGGGTTCTTCAGATCTTCCCATGCATTTAGCAGAGGACTGAGAATAAGCCTCTTTAAAAAGTGGTGTAAGAGCTGATTCTTTGGAATTTCGGTCAATTGTTTGCGGTTCAGAAAAAGTCAGTCAAAATTCCAGGTGAAAGGGAAAAGACTTTTGTTTTCTTTGTAAAATTTGTAAACTGTTCTCTGTTGTAATTGTAAAACAAAATGCTGTTGATCAGGCCATGTACATATTCTGAATAGATGGCATAGGAACACATTTCTTGCGACTCCACTGAAAATTGTGAAATCGTTTACTTTTTGGGTGATGGATCCACTTGTTAACTGCTGTGTGATTTTATTTCAGCCCCTTCGTGACCTGAAGTTCTCTTGCTTCCAGCAGTCAATGTTGGGGAGTGTTGGTGATGAAGGCAGTTTTAGAACATGGGACATCAACAGCCTACAGCTGCAGCATAGCTTTGATCATGTCCACAAAGCCCCTGCAACAGCCCTTTGTTTCTCCCCAGTGATTGAGCCATTGGTCATCACGGTTGGCCTGGATAAACAAATCTCTGCAGTTGATGTTCGGAGCAAATCGTATGTATTCAAATTCCAGCAATATTTTCTGTAGATGCTGCTTAACATAATCAAGTCATCCATTAGACAAAGTCTCTCGTTAAAGCTGTTTTGCTTCAACAGTAAGACCAGATGAATCCAACAACCTAAGCAAATTCAGTTAAGTTGGCATTGAGTTGAAGTTGAAATATAATCTCTGGGCTAATGACTTCTGATAGTTCTTATTCTGTTTTAGGCTCAGTAGCTCTTGCTCAGTGCTCTATTGCTCATTAACAGCTCTCTCTATTGATGGCTACATACCTACTGAAGTTAATTCAAATTACTCATGCTGGCAGAGCTCAGAAATATGTTACTCCTTTCCAAAAGACCTGTACGTAATGCTTAAAATGCTCACTAATATGACTTGTAAATATGTGCTGTAGTTTTAGTGATTGACTAGAACTGAGAAAAGGGATTTCTTTACTATGTGACCACAAACCATTTTTTTTAAAAAAAGCTTGACTCATCTGTAACAATGTGACTTACTATGCTAGACTTCCAATGGTTTTAAAAAGTTTAGATTGTTCAAATGAATAATGTTAGAATGTTCTATTCTGCATATTAAATAAATTAAGTGGCCACGAAATCTCAGCTTGGTGCATTGTTCCAGTGTCAGCTTGCATCTCCCACGAGTAAGATTTGTTTTGTAATTGTGCTCTTATCAATGTGTGCTTGACCACTAACAGCAGCATAGCAGCTGTAACATGTAACCCAGGGCTCCTGTTATTGTTTTTATCAGATACTCCTCTTTTTGTTTTTTGCACACACACACACACACTAGAGAGCTTCTAAACATTGATTTTGCCTAATATCTGCAAAACTCAGTTTTTCCCCTAGTTCCTTCCACAGTGTCTCATTCATTCTTAATGCATGAAGAAAGCTCTACAAAAGATAAAATGGGTGGCTTGTCATGTTATTGTTGAGCTTCTTACACCTTGGATAGTTTCAATCTAATTGTCACAATCTCTCGAACAGAATTATCCTCCAGTTGACATCTGAACTTCCAAGTTGAGCCTGTAGAGATGTAGAGCAGTGTGATTTATTGTTTAGACAGCAGAGCACAGCTGGACTTGCTTTTACCCCTGTACATTTCTGAAAATGCTCCCCTAAATGTTCAAACAGAATTAGGTGTGCTAGAGAGTTCCTTCCTGCCATTACGAATGTCATTTGTCTTGCATTATCATTCTTTTTGTCTTTTTAACTTCTCCTGTCTTCACATCCATGACAGATATTCATTTTTTGTTCTTCTCTATCCTTATCCTTTCACCCAGCTCTGCACTTAATACCTATTGCTTTTCTAACTACTTCCATCTTGATGAAGGGTCATTGATCTGAAGGGTTCAGTCTCTTTATCTTCAAAGGTGCAGCCTGCGTATCTTCAACACTTTCACTTATTTCATGGTCTAGCATCCCCAGTATTTAGCTTTTGTGTTCATACACTTCTTTTTCTCCATCTTGTCTAATTCCATTATGCTCTTTGCTGCTCGTGTTTTTAACAAGCTGCTGTCTTATTCCCTTTTAATCAAGTTTTGGAATTTTCTTGAATATTTTATGTAGAGACTGCTGTATTCTAATTATTTTTGTCTTCCCCTTAAATTCATTTTTGTGTCAAGTTATATTTGTGCTCTGTAGTGTTTTGCTAACCTTCTCATTTACTTTTTAATAATCTTGAAGATCTCCAGATCACCACTCCGTGTACTGAGAAATTTGAACCATTAAACCGATGTACCTGAAGCCTTTCAATTCTGATATTTTAATAAATCTAAACTAAGCTGTTTCCATTTTTATTATAGAATCATAGAATCCCTACAGTATAGAAGCAGATCATTCAGCCCGCTGAGTCCACACCAACTTTTTGAAGAGCGTTTTCTGTCTTTGTGTAAATTTGTCCTTATTCTTTTGATTTTAAGTTGGTGAATTTAAAACTTTTGTTTTGTAATCTTCATTATTGATGCTCACATGCAGCTGACTGTGTGGAGTTTGCACATTTCTCCCTGTGTCTGCGTGGGTTTCCTCCCACATTCCAAAAATATGCAGGTTAGGTGAATTGGCCATACTAAATTGCCCGTAGTGTTAGGTGAGGGGTAGATGTAGGGGAATGGGTCTGGGTGGGTTGCGCTTCGGTGGGTCAGTGTGGACTTGTTGGGCCGAAGGGCCTGTTTCCACACTGTAAGTAATCTAATCTAATCGATCTTTTTGTATTTGAAGTTAAGGATTATGTGCTGTTGTCCACCCCCACTTTTTTTTTTGAAAGGTTTAATATTTAAGATGTATTTATTTTTCCTGTTGTTCCCCAAAATAGTTTGATTTTACATTGTAAATGACCTATTTCACAAATCTTGTCACTCTTTCGACTCATCTATGTCTATAAGATACCCATCAAATTTCCAGATATGGCTTTATTGATAGTGGCAATAATGATGTTTATGATTGATTATCTACTGTGACTCATAAATGTCAGCAAAATACAGATATTAGTCTTTGATTCTGACACAAGTAAATTAGACGCAAACACCAAAATAATGATAAATCAATCTGTCTTGAGCAATC
This sequence comes from Hemiscyllium ocellatum, assembly GCF_020745735.1. NCBI lineage: Eukaryota > Metazoa > Chordata > Chondrichthyes > Orectolobiformes > Hemiscylliidae > Hemiscyllium > Hemiscyllium ocellatum. Next base: position 56,961,108 of record NC_083414.1, on the reverse strand, counting down.
TTGAGTTTTCATTATTTTTGCCTTTTATTTTGGACATAAGGATTATTACCCTGCACTGGGTTTTATCTTGCTTGTGACTACCTCTTCACCCCTCCTGCCAACATCTTAATTTATTATATTTCCAGTGTATTGTACTGTATTCGAGCAGATTGTCCACTAACTGCACTTGAGCTCTTACCAGATGGGACTGCTCTGTTGATTGGAACCTCCCGGGGAAAGGTCAGTCTATATGACCTCAGAAACATGGAATTTCCAGTGAAATCTTCCAAGGCTCACAAGGGTGCTGTACGATGTATTAAACTTCAGGCTGTGAGAGGCAAGTTTCAGGTCAGTATCATTTTTCCTCAGCTGTGTTTTTCATAAAGTGTAAGCTGTTTCATTTTCATGGCAATAGAGAGGTAGAAATGTTCGCCGCTTCTGTTGATAGGTAGATAGTGCTGAATACTGCCAATTTGTAATGCCATAATTTCTGCCCTGTAGACTCGTTTCAGTTTTCACATGCTAAAGATATTTGCTTCTAAGATCAAACTTTGCTTGGTACACTTTAGGGGAGAAGTTTCAATTTCCTCAGCTCCTGCCTGTAATGCAATTGCAATATTTTCATTACTGATTTGCATACAGTTTGTAATCGATCTAAGCTCAGGTGGCATAACAACAAGAGGCTCGAAAGGTAATCTTCATCTTTCCTCTCTGATTTGGGCCAGAGCTATTGAATTTCCTTTTTGAAATCTTGCCTCTATTCCTTCAGTCTCAATACTTGTATCGTATTTTCCCATCCGCAGTCAAATAATGTTGCTGAATCAAGTTAACTTCAAAGAGGTAAGAAAAATCCATAATGACAAAAGGCAGCAGAAACTCAGCAGGCTTCATTACTTAGTAGTTTTATGGTCATAGTTACAATCTGTGGTCTGCACTAATTTCAGCCACAATTACAAGAGTTTGTTGCAGTTGACCACTTCGAACAGCTGACTTGATGATAGCTGGTTTTGGATTTAACTGCTTCCATTCACATATCTCTCATCATTGCCAGAGAATTATCACTTCCCATTCTTAGGCCATTACATCTCATATTTCCCCAAGGAGCACTCTTTGCTTCTGTGTTTCTTTTATCCACACACAACATAAAACATTACAGTGCAGTACAGGCCCTTCAGCCCTCCATGTTGCGCCGATCTGTGGAACCAATCTGAAGCTCATCTAACTTACACTATTCCATTCTCGTCCATACGGATATCCAATGACCATTTAAATGCCCTGAAAGTTGATGAGTTACTACTGTTGCAGGCAGTGCGTTCCATGCCCCTATTATACTATGAGTAAAGAAACTACCTCTGACATCTGACCTATATCTATCACCCCTCAATTTAAAGCTATGTCCCCTCATGCTAGCCATCACCATCCAAGGAAAAACACTCTCACTGTCCACCCTATCTAACACTCTGATTATCTTATGCGTCTCTACAAAGTCACCTCAACCTTCTTCAATCTTCAGGGTTCCATTGCACTTCTGGCTGGCTCCTCATATTCTCCTCTTCCTAAACTTCAGCCCATGTAAAACTCTGCTATCATTGGTCCTTACTGATATCACTCCCGTGCTCTCTGACCTAGATTCACTCCATTTAAGCATCTTGACTTTGAGAATTCTTATTCTTGGACCAGTTCTCATAAAGGGTCTGTTTATATGAAACTTGGCCAGCTTTTCCTTCCTAAGGTATCAGTGTGCTGGAACATTGGAAGAGAATATAAAGAGTAATGTCTTGGAATGACAGATCATTAATGAGAATTGATCTTCTAACCAACAGGATCTTCACTGGGGAGATGCAAGATAGAGTTAGGGTAGTCACCACCAGTCTTCAAATAGAGGTGGCTATGGGTAGTGAGGTGGTTGATAAATGTCTTGCTTACATCCATCTCTCTCTCTCTTTCTTTCTCTTTTTTCTCTTTCTCTCTTTCTTTCTCTCTCTCGCACGTCCTATTAGAACTCAATTTTTTTTACTAACTCATTCTTCCGCAGCCACCCCTGTGCTCCCTCTAGCCTCCATACTAATTAAATGCAAACTCATGCAATTCTACATTGCATCCACCCAACCAGCTCTATATAGCCCTTAAGCCATCTTAATGCTTACCGTTTTTAAAAATTAATTCATAGATGTTATTTATTGCCTATCCCTAACTGTCCAAAGGGCAAATAAGAGTCAACCACATTGCTGTGGGTCTGGAGTCACTTGGTAAGGATAGCAGTTCCTTACCCTCAAGGACATTTAGTGGACAAAATAGATTTTACCCCCCAACAATCGATAACTGATTCATGGTCGTTATTGGACTCTTCATTCCAAGTTTTCATTGAATGCCAGTTCCATCATCTGCCGTGGTGAGATTTGAACCCAAGCACCAGAACACTACCTGGGTCTCTGAATTAACCATCCAGTGATAATTAAACTAGGCCATCTCCTCACCGAATGGTCTGCTATTACATCAACAGACACATCGAACTAGACCCTATATACCGACCACTGCAGCGGACAGCAACTGACAACTGGAAGCGGCAGATTCAAACCAGTATAAATGCCGGAGGAATCAGCACAGAAGTACTTCACAGGAGGCTCCCAAGCACTGAAGATGACACCTAGAAAGGGGACGAAACGTTTGCAACAAAAACTCCCAGCTCGGCGAACAGAACCACAACAACGAGCACTTGAGCTACAAATCTTCTTACAAACTTTGATTACATCTTCCATGTCACCTCTCCCAATATCCAGCATGGTGAACCTCAGGAGCCATACAAAGATGAAATAAAATAAATGTCTATAAATATCTGTTAAAATCTTTAATAAATAGTCCTACTAATTTTGAAAGCCTGTTCAAAACATTTAAATCTACTCTGGTGCTTAATCTCTTATGAAAAAAGAATTCAAAACCTCAAACCCAGTGGATCCTTTAATCACCTCTTTAAGCTGTCCATTTAACTGCGAACTTAGGGTCTCTATCTTAGATAGCCGGTATGTCAAGGATTAAAAACAATGGAATGAAACAATGGTTGTTTTTAGTGCTGGGATAGATGTTTCTCAACCCTTGCAGATTATAAGGTTAAGCTATTTTCTTAGTTTTTCAGCAATATTGGGAAAAATAATTAATGACATTTCTACAGAAAGTACCTAACCTTCAAGGGCATTTATGACTGCATTTTTTAAAAAAAGTTATCAATTTCAATCTGTTATGTTACAACCTGGTAGTGAGCCCCTCTTGTTAATTAAACCACACACCCAGAAAAGCTCACCTCGCCTTGTAATCTGTTAAAATGAGTGACGGAGAACTCCCAAGTTCCACTATTTCAAGAAAATAACATCAATTTATTTTTAACTCTAAAAGTAAACATTAACCAACAGCAATTCGCAACGCTAAGCCCCCCTTTCTCTTAACTGCTTGTTATCTGCCATCAATTCTAAAGCAAAATGCTGTTCCAGTAAGACACTTACTAAAATTACATCAACTTAATTTCAAAACCACACATCTGCTGTCATCTTCAGTCTTTTTCTTCTTCCGGCTGAAGATCACCCTGAGTCATCGTCTTTCTTTTTATTGTGACTATGTTTCAAATGAAAAGGTACCTTTGATAGAGAGTGTTTCCTAATTTCTTGGGTTCTCTGTCAATGGCAGTTGCTGAATCTCCAATTTTCAATATGCCTGCATTTTTAGGTTCCCAAACATTGGCTTGTCTCATTGGTTCAATGGTAACAAAACAATAAATTTGAACTCAATTGAGTTTTAGTATCCTAGGGCATAATTTAAACTGATTATTTAAATTTTGAATGGTTGTCAAAACGGCAACCGAAACACAGGTATCCATTTCACAGCCAAATGTTACATATTTTTAATTTTCCAGTGCACTCTGAGACTGCCATCTAGTCATATACATTAGGGCTTGTATGCTCACACTTCAGGACAGCAATCACTGTCTCTTGAAGGTACAGTACACCCCTTCAATTTCATAAAACTGAGGCTCTTGCCACTGAAAGCAGGATAATTCAAGCCCAAACTGAGTGTTCCACTTGTGGATTTTAGGGACTTCATCACAGTTACCTAACTTAGGCAGTCCACAAGTTTTCAGTAATTTTCTGATAGTTTGTTGAATTTGTTAAGTAACAGTCTAGATGTGATATTATTTACTTAGATAAGGAAAGTATACTTCCCTCAACACCCCCCCCCCCCCCCCCACCTTCTGGTCAATCTTCTGTCTGCTCGATAAAGACTACCCTGTGGGGACCACTGATGAAAAGTGTTGTGTGCAAAGTCTGCTTAATGAGAACTCCTCAAAAAGAGCTCCCCTCTGCCCCCTGAGCAAGAGATTTGCAGGGCAGCTTATTTTCTGGGCCAGTTTATTGACTGAACCCTCTTGATCAATGGCCATGGGACAGCTACTCGTAAAGTTGGATGGCAATTATTTCCTTTCCCACTTCCGTTTGAAGGTTAACTTTCGTTCCTTCTCAGGACAAACCATTCTTATTTTCAAAAACAGTACATTGCTATAGGATACATTTGGCATTGGATAAACTGTTGAAACCCTTGAAACCCATTTGATGTACATCATGACATCTAATGTTTCTGGTAATTCTTCCCTTTTTGCTTTCCCCAGCGAAACGTTTTGGGATGTTAATTACTGCTGTAGTATCCGTGAAGTGGAATTTCATGCCACACAATAAATACTAGCAAGGTTTAGATTTTTAACTGCCTCCAATGTCTAACACAATGGCTCTGTCTGAGTTTGCTTTTCTTTCATGTGGGAATCATGTCCTGTGCCACTTGCTTAATCGTGAAAATGTAACCTGTTGAAAATGGGAATGGACTTGCTTATTTGGGTCCTGCCTGCTATTTGTAAAGGTGCCCAATCCAAGCCCTTAACTCTGCTTCTCTTCTCTCAGATGCTGCCATCCTTCAAATTATTTTCAGCATTTTCTGCTTTTATTTTAGATCTGATTTACTCCATGTTTTGGTCGGCTTAGGCTTTATTTCAGTGTTTGAAATTCATCATCTTAATTGCTTTATAGCTATAGTTGGTGTTTATATTCTGGCGTATGCTGAAGATAGGATTATAGAATCGAGACAGATCTTGAATGACTACTATAGATTGAATTATGATGATAAGCAAAAGAGTATTTTAATTTCAGAAAGTGCAGAATTAATATTGCAGTGCCCACACTAAATTTATAATCTGGAACTCATGTGTTTCATGATAATGAGCTCTTTACTTTTGCATGGTCTGACGACTCTCAAAGGGAATGTTATGATGAGGACTTGGAATGTGAGACATTTATGCCTGTATTTCCTTTTGAGTTCATTTATATTGATCCTGCAGGGAAGTAGTTGTAGTGATGGCTGTATTGTGGCTCCTTTGCAGTTCTTAATCCATTATTTGAATGATAGGTTATTTATCAAATCATTGGCTCCGAAGCTAATGCTGTCTTTTCTATAAGCTGACACTGCAGTGGGCCAGCTGGTGTATTGCTGGCTTATTGTGTTTTATGGAGTATCCGAACAAAATATTGCATCTGTTTGGTGGAGTAACGGTTAACATTTGAAGCATGTTTTGCTACTGTTTGCCTGTTGATCAACAGTCTTAGCACCTTAATTAAACTGAACTTTACAGAACACAAGACCTGACTAAGTAACATGAAAACATTAATCTTCCTTAGGCTCATCTTTCCATGAAGACATTGCCTTCATTCTGCTGATCAGTTTGATTTGAGGCTTGATCAACTCATGAATAATAACAAGTTGTGACATTGCAGCATGAATATGCACTCTGGGATCTGGGATTTGAATGATGGACAGCTTGCTTTAGTTTCTCCTGCAAACACTTGCATACATAAAATCTTATACTTGGCCTCAAAATAACATTGCTACTTCCCAAACCCTACAAGAAATGTGAAGAATTTGAGTCTTCTCTCATTTAGATTCCAAATGTAATCTATTATCTGTAGTGATTATCAACCCAGAATAAGACTGAAGTTATAATTGTCCATCTTCTTTAATGACTTGCATATACCAGTGAATTATCTGTTTCACGTGAACACATTATAGAAAAGAGTGACAAGCAGAGCATTTCCTTATGCTAAGCAGAGTCTTATTCAGTTGGGCTGTGGATGTTGTCTTGAGGTAATGGTTGAACGACAGGTTGTCCTCTGCAAATGAACAGAAGAATGTTTGGGGTTCTGGTGCTCAAGTAAAATTGGCGTGATCTGAAAGTTACGAGGAGCGTTTCTTTACTTGTCCTGATGCATAGATCAAGTGCTGTAACCATAATTTGAGTTTAGGGGTATGCCTTTTTCCAGGAGTGTTGATGATTAGCTATATGTGCTATGTAGGGATGCTCAGCTAGATTTCTATCCACGCCTCCTAAAAATAATCCCTCTTATTTATTGATTGTCATCTTGTACCTTGCCAAAGTGAAAATTCTTTTCAGCTCTGATAATGATTATTATGTGCGACACAAATCTTAGTAATAAGAAATTATCTCCGACATTTCAGTGGGGCTATTGGAATAAGACATTTTGCTTTTTTCTCAAGTTGTCACTGCTGCAGATACAGATGGTAGCTAGTAACTCGGTCTAGACTATTAAGGAAAACTTAATTTCTTAAACTGCATTAAATCAAGTTTTCCTTGGTCAAAAAAAAGAGTTCCGGTTTCCTCTTTGCTACCATAAAGAGAACTTGATATTCCTGATCAGGATGCCTGTAACCAGAAATGCAATGGTACATGGATAACTTGATGTGAACTCTTCTTTGAAATGCACAGTCTAACAACCAGGGGAGAAGAGATCTAACTTCCACAGTGTTGTGTTCACTACGAGAAAGCGAGGACTGCAGATGCTGGAGAATTGATTGTGTGGCACTGGAGAAAGCCCAGCAGGTCAGGCAGCATCCGAGGAGCAAATGAGTCAATGTTTCAGGATAACCCTTCTTCAGGACTGTTCACTACTCCAATCAAGCAGCTCCCCAGAAAAACTAATTGCTGCAAACAAATCTTGAGCAAAAACTGCTGTTTCAAGTTGTCAGATGGAGTAATGGAATTCAGAAAAGTGCAGCTGAGCCTCCTGGGGTGTAGCTTCTAATATTTACAATTCGATACAGACTTGATAAGGGTGTGAACATACCATTCTCTGAACATCCATCACCACAAGAGGGGATGAAAGCAATCAAGTTGAAAGATGTATTTTCATGGAACATGATGAGTGTGTGGCCACACTTCTTTCCGTTTAATGCCTTCTGTTTCCTTGAATGTTAAGGAAATCTTTTGAGAGGAAAGTAGATAAATATTAATTCCTTAACCCCTCTTGGGTACACCAAAGGTTATTTAAATAGAAATAAAAGTAAAGTTATTGTGGAAATTGGAAATAAGAACAAAGTGCTGGAGAGACTCAATAGTCTGACAGCATCTGTGGAGAGTGAAACTGAGTTAATGTTTTGAATCATTTTCATAACATTCCATACTTAGAACATCATTGCCAAAAGGGCAAAATAGTCAATCTGAAGAAGTCGTTTTTGAACTCAAAGTTCACTGTGTTTCTCTCTCCACAGATGCTGCCAACCTTGCTGAGTTTCTCTAGCATGATCTGATTTCATTATAACATAAATTTGTTTTGGTATAATTCATTATCTGTGGAGGTTGGTATATTTCATTGCGCTCAGATTTAAAGTTGTGAAGCTTGTATTCTGCACAAAGAGGATTCCCTTTTGAAATCTACTTGACTCTTGCTTAAATATGTTGAAAGAACGGAATGTTTTCCTGAATTTGTTGCTATCTTTTAGTGAATATCATAACTAAAGATAATGCGCTCATCTTTGTTTGGAAACTGACAAGTTGTACTTTGCTTGATGGATTGATTGATTGATTGATTATTTGACCTTCAGAATTGGCCTTGGCATTCTTCTTCCACATGCACCAAAAGGTACTGCATTATATCAGAAGATAATACAACAGAAATCCCTTGAGCTCATTGCCTGGAGATTCAATTTGAATGGTGCAAACGCCTGCTGTGTGATAGAACACTTGGCAGATCTTTAATCTTTTGCAGTTTAGAAAATAGAATGGGGCTTAAACTCTGCTCCTTGTTTCTGCTAAGTGGGGAATTGGTTTGGTCGATACATTCTTCTTGCCTTGCGTTTAGATAGAAAATTGTTTCTATACAAAATAATGAAACTGCCGATTCAGCTCTCCTTACAAGGCATTGAGCACTATATCTGAGAGGTGTGGACAAAATCAAGGCATAATGTAAAATGTGAAACTCAGTGAGGGGGATCAAACAATGTGCATTCAAAGGTCATTATCTCCTTGTTTCTTTTGCTGGAATGTTTGACCAGAAAATAATTGTTTTCATGAAGCAGTGCAGGGGAAAGTTTGGGGTGGAGGGAACAGTGGGAAAGAAGAGAGATAGCGACTTGGCCTTTAAGATCCGACAACTTAAAAACCACTCAACAAAAACCCTCAAATAACATTTCAAATAACTGGCTGGTTAAACTTTTTAGGGGAGAAAGTCAGGTCTGCAGATGCTGGAGATCAGAGCTGAAAATGTGTTGCTGGAAAAGCGCAGCAGGTCAGGTAGCATTCAAGGAACAAGAGATTCGACGTTTCGGGCATAAGCCCTTCTTCAGGAAGGGCTTTGGTTAAACTTTTGAACCTTGCTGTGTGTAAATTGGCTGCTGAATTTCCCTGCACTGTAACGTTGACTATGCTTCAAATGTACTTTAATTGAGTCTAAGATTAGATTTTGACTGCTATATAAATGCAAATTACTTTTTTGATGAACTCCTGTAGGCTGAATATGCAAATATTGTCATTGAGTAATGTTGCGAGCATATGTTGTGATGTCTTAAAGCACCAAGTTCTTTAGAAGTCTTCCAATATTTGTTTCAGTCTGGCTTATTTTAGGGTAATTCTCAAAAGGTGTTTTTTTCCCTCTAGGAAATATTTCTTGTGGAATTGTTTAATGCCTTTGAGATTTCAACATCTGTTTCTGGCCATATGGATTTTTCTCTAGATTGAAAAATTGATTTTTCACAGATTTGGTAGAACATGATTGGGCAGATTAGAACAGTAAGCAATTTTAGCAACTAATAATGATCAGTAGGTCACACCTGTAATGCATTTAGAATGAACCTTTCATGTGAATCATAGGTTGTTTTCCAGCTTCAATCAAGATTGTTGCTTAGCCCTTTTGAGCCTTTCCAGCTATTTTATAATCTGTAATCCAACTCCATAAATCCACATTTTTTTCTCCATATACATCTGACATCAGTTGCCTTTTAGACCATAAGAGAGAGCAGCAGAATGGCTGTTCTGCCACTCAATCATGGCTGATGCGTTTTTCAACCCCATTCTCCTGTCTTCTCTCCATAACTCTTGATCAACTTACTAGTCAAGGGCCTATCCATCTCCATCTTAACTGCACTCAATGACTTGGCCTCCCCATCCTTCTCCAGCAATGAGTTCCACAGATTCACCACACTCTGGCTGAAGAAATTCCACCTCATCTCATTTCCAAAGGATCGTCCCTTCACTCTGCAAATAGTGGAAATATTTTCTCATTGTACATTCTATCCAGGTCTGTCAGTTTCTGGAAGTTTCAGCGCGATTCCTGTTCATCCTTCAAACTCCATCAACTTCTCCTCCATCTGACACGGCCTTCATTCCTGGATCATTCTTGTAAACTTCCTTTAGACTCCTCCAAAGCCACCACATACTTACTTAAGATACTAAGCCCGAAACCACACTCAATGTTCTAAAAATGGTCTGACAGAACTTTATACAGCCTTAGCAATACATCTTTGCTATTGTGTTCTAGTCCTCTTGAAGTAAATGTGAACGTCATATTTGCGTTCTTATCTGCCAACTGAACCTGCATGTTAACTTTAATAGAATCCAGAACGAGGACTCCCAAGTCCTTTTACTGCTTCAGATTTCCAAAGCTTTTCCCCAATTAGACAAATGGCTCCTCCTCTATTCTTTCGACCAAATTGTATAACCTAACATTTTTCCACATAGTATTCCATCTGCTGCTGCTTTGTCCACTCCTTTAGTTTGTCCAAGTCCTCGTTCAGTCTTCCCACTTTGTCAATGCTACCTGTCTCTTCACTCATTTTTGTCATCTCTACAAACATAGCAACAATTCCCTCAGTTACTTTGCCCAGATTGTTAATGTATAACATGAATAGTTATGATCTCAACATTGAACTCCATTAGTGATTGGCTTCCATCTGAAAAAGAACATTTTGTTCCAATACTCTAACTCCTGCCAGTTACTCAATCCTTTACCTTGCCCCTAACACCATGGTCTGTTATTTAGCAGCCTCCTGTTGGCAACTTGTGAAAGGCCTTTGGAAATCTAAATAGATCACATCAGCTGCCTTCCCTTTGTCTAACCTGCTCATTTTCCTCTTAAAGAATTCTAACAGATTTGTCAGATGTGACCTCCACTTGACGAAGCTCGGCTGACTCTATTTTACCCCACACTTTCAAGCACTCTTGGAATCCTATCCTTAATAGTGGACTCTTAACATCTTGTCAATGATCAAGGTCAGGCTAACCGGCTTATAGTTTCCAGTCTTTTGCCTCCCTCTTTTCCTAAGCAGAAGTGGCACCTGAACTACTTTCTTGTCCTCTGGGAGTCTCCCTGTGATTTGTGAAAGATCACCGCCGTTGCCTGTACGGACTCCTCAGCCATCATCTTCAGAACCCTGGGGTGTAGTCCATCCAGTACAGGTAACTTAGCCACTTTCACACCATTCAGATTCCCTAGAACTTTCTCCTTCATGATGGCCACTACACTCCCCTCTGCTGCCTGACTCTCTTGAAGTTCTGGTATGCTACTGGTGTCTTCCACTGTGAAAACAGATACAAAGTATCTGTTCAGTTCCTCCACCATTTCTTCCACCTTACCATTTCTCCAGCTTCATTTTCCAGTGCTCCAATGTTGGTTCTTGCCTCTCTTACTTTTTAGGTGGCTTTTTAAAAAAAAAATCACAATCTTCTTTTGTTATTTGCTAGCTCATCTCCTATTTCTTCATCTCCCCATTTATTGGTTTTTTAAAATTTGTCCTCTGCTGATTTTTACAGGCTTCCCACTAATCGTCACTATATTGTATGCTTTTTCTTTTGCTTTTATGCTGTCCCTGACTTCCCTTGTCAGCTGTGATTGCCTCATACTCCCTTAAGTATTTTCTTCTTTCTTTGGGATGAATTTCTGCTCTGCCTCCAGACTTGGTCCCAGAAGCCCCTGTCATTGCTGCTCCACTGTCTTTCTTGCTGGGCTCTTCTTCCAATCATCTCAGGCTAGCTCCTCTCCTCATGTGTTTGTAGTTACCTTTACTTGATTATTGTACTGTTACATCTGATTCCAGCCTCTCCCTCAAATTGCTTGGTAAAAGAAGGAAGCATATGTAGGGTACAGACAGGATAGATAGAGTGAATCCTCAGAAGAGTATAAAAGAGGCAGGAGTATACTTAAGAGGGAAATCAGGAGGACAAAAAGGGGACATGAGATAGCTTTGGCAGATAGAAGTAAGGAGAATCCAAAAGGTTTTTACAAATCCATTAAGGACAAAAGGGTAACTAGGGAGAGAATAGACCCCCTCAAAAATCAGCAAGCTGGCCTTTGTATGGAGCCACAGAAAATGAGGGAGATACCAAATTAATATTTTGCATCAGTATTTACTGTGGAAAAAGATATGGAAGATACAGACTGTAGGGCAATAGATGGTGACATCTTGCAAAATGTCCAGATTACAGAGGAGGAAGTGCTGGATGTCTTGAAATGGTTAAAGGTGGATAAATCCCCAGGACCTGATTAGGTGCACCCGAGAACTCTGTGGGAAGCTAGAGAAATAATTGCTGGGCCTCTTGCTGAGATATTTGTATCATCAATAGTCACAGGTGAGGTGCTGGAAGACTAGAGGTTGGCAAACGTGGTGCCACTATTTAAGAAGGGTGGTAAGGACAAGCCAGGGAACTATAGACCGGTGAACCTGACGTTGATGGTGGGCAAGTTGTTGGAGGGAATCCTGAGGGACAGGATGTACATGTATTTGGAAAGGCAAGGACTGATTCGGGATAGTCAGCGTGGCTTTGTGCGTGGGAAATCATTTCTCTCAAACTTGAATGAGTTTTTTGAAGAAGTAACAAAGAGGATTGCTGAGGGCAGAGCAGTAGATGTGATCTGTATGGACTTCAGTAAGGCGATCGACAAGGTTCCCCATGGGAGACAGATTAGCAAAATTAGATCTCATGGAATACAAGGGGAACTAGCCATTTAGATACAGAACTGGCTCAAAGGTAGTTGTGGTGGAGGGTTGTTTTTCAGACTGGACGCCTGTGACCAGTGTAGTGTCACAAGGATCTGGTGTTGGGTCCTCTACTTTGTCATTTGGATGTGAGGTACAGTTAGTAAGTTTGCAAATGACACCAAAATTGGAGGTGTAGTGGACAGCGAAGAGGGTTGCCTCAGGTTGCAACAGGATCTGGACCAGATGGGCCAATGGGCTGAGAAGTGGCAGATGGAGTTTAATTCAGATAAATGTGAGGTGGTGCATTTTGGGAAAGCAAATCTTAGCAGGATCTATACACTTAATGGTAAGGTCCTAGGGAGGGTTACTGAACAAAGAGACCTGGGAGCGCAGGTTCATAGCTCCTTGAAAGTGGAGTCGCAGGTAGATGGGATAGTGAAGATGATGTTTGGTATGCTTTCCTTTATTGGTCAGAGTATTGAGTACAGGAGTTGGGAGGTCATGTTGCGGCTGTACAGGACATTGGTTAGGCCACTGTTGGAATATTGCATGCAATTCTGGTCTCCTTCCTGTCGGAAAGATGTTGTGAAACTTGAAAGGGTTCAGAAAAGATTTACAAGGATGTTGCCAGGGTTGGAGGATTTGAGCTACAGGAGAGGCTGAACAGGCTGGGACTGTTTCCCTGGAACGTTGGAGGCTGAGGGCTGATCTTAGAGAGGTTTACAAAATTTATAAGGGTTATGGATAGGGTCAATAGGCAAAGTCTTTTCCCTGACGTCAGGGAGACCAGAACGAGAGGGCATAGGTTTAGGGTGTGAGGGGAAAGATATAAAAGAGACTTAAGAGGCAACATTTTCACGCAGAGGGTGATATGTGTATGGAATGAGCTGCCAGAGGATGTGGTGGAGGCTGGTACAATTGCAACATTTAAGAGGCATTTGGATGGTATATGAATAGGAAGGGTTTGGAGGGATATGGGCCGGGTGCTGGTAGGTGGGACTAGATTGTGTTGAGCTATCTGGTTGGTATGGACGGGTTGGACTGAAGGGTGTGTTTCCATGTGTACATCTCTATGACTCTATATTAATGTGACTGTCTCCCAGGGGTTCTTTCATCTTTTACATTCCATAATCAAACCTGCCTCATTACGCATAACCAAATCCAGAATTACCGTTCCCGCGTGAGCTCTGCCACAAGCTGCTGCACTTAACCATCTTGTAGACTTTCCACAAATTCCTTTTCTTAAGATCCGCTATTATCGACATAGTTTTTCCAGTCTACCTACATATCAAAGTCCCCCACCAATATTATAATAGTGCTTTACTTGTATGTCTTTTTTATCTACTGATTTTCTTCCCCAATAACACTTAGGAGGTCTGTCCTGTCAGGGTTATTTTTCCTTTGCAGTTCCTTAACTCTACCCACACATTTTCTATGCTTTTTGACTCGATCTCACTTCTTTCCATCAATTCAATTTAATATCATTTCTGCTCAACAACGAAACCAATCCCCTCTGCCTGTCTTTTCCATAAGACGTGCATATTTGTATAATTAGTTCCTTGCCCTGATCCTCTTGTAGCCACGTCGTTGTGATACCCAACAATTTCCGTCTGTGCTACAAGCTCATTCAGCTTGTCTAGTTCACTACATGCAATAAAGTACTGTACCCTCAGACCCATGTTGAAAGTCCTCCCTTCTCATAGTTGTCCTTTTATCTGCTGTTGCTGCTTTGAATCTATCCTATCCTATTACAAATACATTTTTCTTTTCTTTCCCCACTTGAATGGCTCCCTGTACCACAGTCAGTTTGCTCATCCTCCCTTTAGACCCTACTGTCGTCCACACAAGGAGCAATAATCTCAAACTTGTTGGGCTAACTCAAGGGCTGAGTTTCCTTCAGCACTACCTTCTGCAACCTTCTACCTGCCTCGCTGGTAGTTTCACCCTCAAGTCCCTGACCTGTGATCAAAATTGAGGGAGTTGATCTAAAGGGTGTGACTGTCTCTTGGAACACCGTGTCCAGGTAAGTTTCCCCACCCCCCGCATGTGTCGCAGTTTTGGAGACGCAGACTCTAGCGTATTTACTCTGAGCTGGAGTTCCTGAAGCAGCCAATACTTGCTACAGATGTGGGCCACAATGAACCATAATGGAATCCATAGCTTGCACATCATGCAGTAACAACACATCACCTGGCCTATTTGTTTTGTTCTTAATTTGATTTTTACAAATTTCCTATTGATCTTTTATATTGTGAGTATTTCCCCTATTTATGTTCAATCTAAAAGTAACCTATGATAGTCAAATTAGTAGCTATCACCAACCAATGAGTTTGTAGTTTGCTTGTGATGTCACATTTTTGTGTTCTGTCTCTGATCCTATGCTTCAATTTATTCTTTTTTATAAATTATGAGCCAAAAAAAGCAAGCAAAAAGCATCTGTTTGCTCTCCACCAAATTGTGATTCTGCTTCCAAATTCCCCAAACCAAATACATACTTGGGCTGAGTTTCACATTGGGTGAGCACTCTCCTCCCCAACCATGTGAATAAAGACGATTATGAGATACAGCTCACATCTGGGCTGTAATCATAATGTTTAATTAGTCTCTTCAATCCAATCAAGACACGCAGCCCAAAACGTTAGTGCTCATCTAATTGATTTCAGTGTGCAGCTCAATGTGGAATGTTCTCCTGATTGGGCGACCTGCTGAACATGAGGACTCAATGAATAGTGGGACACCCCTTCTAATCTGGGCCTCTATAGATACCTTCCCCGTCTTAAAATGCAATTACACTTTAGGAACAGGAGCTGAAAATATCTATTGCTGGAAGAAGCCACATGACAATTGATTAACAGGCATGAGAGAGGGCTTCCAGGTTTTCTGAAAATTTTCTGTTTTCCTTGATGCCACCTTGAGAAATAAAATGCTGCAGGTCACTTTAAGGATTGATTCTTAGAGCCTCGTTCCTCAAACTGCATCCAGTGCCAGCAAAAGTTCAATAATCTGACAAAGGTCAGTGGAATGCTTGTTTGCATAATAACTACTCTGCAGACTGCCTCACTCACTTCCCCCTCACTCACTACTTCACTCGATGCACGTTGGCTCAGCCATTCATTTGCAATCCGGACTCATCCTGACATTTGCCTCATGCTGTTTTATCATTGCTGTCGCCCCTCAGCTTCCATCTACTCCTGCTCCTACAAATAAACTACCCAAACACATTGCAACAATGTGCAGGAGGATGTGGTCCATAACTACAGAGAATTTCACCAAAAACTGAAGAACAGACATTCCACCATTTAGCTGAGTCTTCTGAGGGAAATGATGCTCCACATCATACAACTTGTTCTTGCTGAGGCTCGTTCATCTAACATCACTGAAGATTCAGGATTTTTTTCAGTCTTCTGTCCCTGCTTCAATCCTACTTCAGCATCCTCCTCCCCACCATGAACATCATGGTGTGACCAACTATCTCATGCTTTCTACCCAACCTCTGGCCCTTAATGTGTATTGTGCAGATAGATAGTGAGAGGGTGCTGCTTGGCCAGTCGGTGCAGCACCATAATAAAAGGACAGATGACCTCTGAAGAAACATCACCACCTAATCTAACACTTGTGGTCGCCAGCTCACTTACTGTGCACGACATAAAAATTAGAATTGGGATCAGCATGTGATGAATCAAGGGTATGTGTAAGCTGTTTCCATGGCAGGGAGAAAGGTAGTTAGTGTACCAGGTAACCGGAGGTTGTGGTCATGTCAGAGGACTGTGCATAAGACTTGTCCTAGGTCACATTTCACAGAAGAATGCTGTTGAATATGCAACAAGAGATGGTGGATGCATTGGTAGCCTCATACCGGTAGGACAAAGTGAGGACTGCAGATGCTGGAGATCAGAATGGAGGGTATGGTGCTAGAAAAGCGCAGCCGGTCAGGCAGCATCCGAGGAGCTGGCGAATCAATGTTTCATCGACTCTCCTGTTCCTCGAATGCTGTCTGACTTGCTGTGCTTCTCCAGCACCACAGACTCGACAGCCTCAAACTGATAAGGAACATAGAAGAGACACCAACTTCAGACTGAGGCAAACTGGGAGTATATGCTTCCCAGCACTGGAGTGATGGCCAGCCAAGTGACAGGACTCATCGACCTACTTAGAATTCAGCATTCAATAATTTGACATGGCTTACACTGTAGCACTAGGCAGGAGCTACACAGTGAGGTTTTGAAAGCTACGCTTAGTGGCCAGCTATTTATAGCAGCAGATCCCAGCGAACAAAGGAGCCTGCAGACTTTCTCAACTCCAGCTTCCTGTATTGAGGCAATGACCTGGGCAAGTGCCTGTGACCCTGGTGTATAAACCTGCTGTCCTTTAGAAGGTAGCACTTGTGCCTCTAGATTGCCAATCTGCCACACTGTCCTTGCTGTTCTTTCTCAGCCAGGCTAAACTTGGCTTCTGAGGTGGTGCTGTCTGAAGTCAGAGCAATGGTTATTTGAAGTCATCATGGATGATCATCTACCACACCCCCTCCTCTCCTCTCCCCCTGCCCCCCAACCCCCTGGCCCCAAGACCTCTTGGGTAGTCTTGTGCAGAAGCTCAAGGACAGGCAATGTAGACAGGCAGGGAGCTGGAAAAACACAGCAAGCCAGGTAGATTCAGAAGGTGAAGTCCATGTTTCGGGTGCAACTACAGGACCAAGGACCGCCAAAGGCACTTGTAGAACTGGCACTTGGGGTGGATCACTTTTTTTTTTTAAAAAAGTGCTGTCTGCACATAGAGATTAAAGACCTGCACCTCCTTCGATAAACATGTTCCTACAAACGTCCAGGTTTTACCTGAACCTGTCATGTTTCTGACACCACGGCCCTTTTGTTCAACCTGGTAGTTATCTGTGGAGAGAGGAACCGAATGAACAGATCTGGCTGTGACCTCTTCAGGGGGATTGTGAGGTTAGAAATGCAGCAGCTTGTGGAGGCAAGAAGGAAAGGCTGGAAAAACCACAAAAGGGAAGATCTGTGATAGCGCAGAAGATGGGAGGCATTTAAAGATGGAAATACTAGTGGAACAGAGTCGAAAGGAGTGGAAATGGAGTGAAAGAAATAAAAGACAGGTCTGGAGGAGTCTGAATGGTCAGCTTCCATTCAAACCAAAAATGAGAAAAACAGCACAAAGACCAACTGATGGACTGGAAAAGAAACAAAATGAGGGAGTGGAGATCATGGTTTGTGATTGTTGCATTTGATGTTGAATCTTGAACGTGATAAAGTGCCTCACTGAAGGATGAGGTGCTGATCCATGAAATTGTATTATGCTTCATTGGGACACTACTCTCTGGTTTCAGTCTACAACAAGGTGGAGAATTAAAATGTCAAGCCACTAGAACCTAAGCTTACAAACTGAATGTGTGTAAAATAGTCACTTCAGCCTGTGTTCGGTCTCCCCAGTTTGAAAGAGACCTGTATTGTGAGCAGCATTACATCAAACACGCAAACAGTTGCTTCACTCAGTGACGTTTATGGAGTCTGGAATCATGAAGACAGATTAAAGGGTAGCGTTTCCTGTGTTTGCACAGATAAGTGCTGTGGGAAGGAGATAGGTTTTAGATGTGATTGAGGAATGGTCCAGAATGCCATGGATGGAACGGTCCCTTCAAAGTACTGAGAGAGGATGGGAGGAGATGTGTTTTGTGATGGAATCGTGTTGGAAGTGGCAGATGCTTTATCTCCTGCTTTAAGCCAATACTAATCCCTCCGTGTTGAGATATTGGTCTGGACTGTTGCTAGGCATCTGCACATCGACACCTTTTAAGTAATCTGTTCAGCAATGTTATTGTATATCTCTAGAGTAGGTGGGTCTTGAATCCAGTCCTCCTGGACCAGCATTAGGGATCATGCCCTTGCCCTTCAAGCATCCTCATAGGTGTTTTTTTGGAACACCACACAGTTTCTTCAACTCCTTATACACTATGGCATTCCTTTATTCTGTACATAGTTATTAAATATAGGTCTCAAGCAGAGTGTTTCACATCTATTTTCAGTGGAATGTCAGAATCATATACTCAGTTACATAATTATTTACATGAATCTTGCACTGCAGCAGCAATGGTGGTGCATTATCCATTGAGTCAGGTGAAAAGTGAGGGCAAGGTAAAACCTGCTGTGGTTCTGGGAAGGGGGTGAATCCATAAGTATGGGAAATACATTAGATTTGATCGGTTTGTGTCCCATGGATCGGAAGATAAAGTTGATTGAGGAAATCCAAGTTGCTAGTTTTTGTTTCCAGCTGGTAGATGTTGATGATGGTTGTGCCATTCACATCTCTTCTGGACTCATTGTTTTTTTTTCTTCTTTATTCTTTCCTTTGGCTCTGACCTTCCCATGCTTTGTTTTCTGCCCTATCACAGAATTTCACTTTGTTTTTATTCCACGCTTTTGCAAAATGTTTGCTCTTTGGCAGTATGCGATATTAATTCAGCGTTGATTGTTATAAGTTAGCTTAAAATGCACAGTGCACATGTACCCACTCATAAAAGAGAACTGTCAAACTGTAGTAATCTTTAGGTGTATGATCTCTCACTGGCTAATGCAGTACATTCAGCTTTGTATAAGACATACAAGTTCTTCATAAAAAAATTGTTTTTTGATTCCCTCCCCCACAGGCTGCTTGGCCTACTGTTCTGAACAAAGTAAAGGTAGGAGACTCCAGTGCAACAGAAAATGATACCACTAACAACATTGTCAGTATCTTGCCCAGCGATCCGCGTAAGTATAATAAAGTTTGAGTCAGAATTTTTTTGTTACACAACACAATTCATTTCAAGTCCATCTAAACTTTGACATAAGTTGATGACTTTCTACAAGGAACAGAGGAGGCAAAAAACCCGATGCCTGCCTTGTCTATGGCTGTGCAAACAATAGACAGTGTACCAGGAGCAAAGATTGGCTCTTTCCTGGAATAGAGTTAGAGGAGGTCAAGAAAGTAACAAAATTTCTCTCTGAATTTATATTTGACACGCCCTTCTAAAGACTAATGTTGGTGTTTAAGTATTAGTGTAACATACTACGTTTTCATCTCAACGTTATTCAGTTAATGGCCTTCTGTGCTATCATGTTCATTGCTGAAGGAAAGTAATGACCTAAGTTAGTCTCATTCCTTCCACTGACTTTCAATGTTGTAAACTGATGCTTTTAGTTATCATAATTAACCTGTTGCATCACACCTCTGGGGCAGATGAGACCTAATTCTGGACCTCCTGGCCCAAAGATGTGAACACTATCATTGCACCACGTTTTTGGTGCTTTTATATTGTACCATTCAGCCTGAAAATGAAGTTCACTCCAACTGATGATTGGATCTGCTTCTCTTTTTATACAGAAGGGTTGACTTACTATTATCATGATGTTCTTGGTTTTAGCAAAATATACCTTCCAGTGTAATGCTTACCTGTTAATTTTGACACTGGGAGCAGCACCACCTGCAAGTTCCCCTCCAAGTTACAAACCGTACTGATTTGGAACTAAATTCCTATTTTTTAACTGTTGTAGAGTCAATAATCTGGCTTTCCTAATAGATGTAACTCCATGGATGGAATCCAGTGATTTAAGTATGGTTTCACCACCACTTTTCCCTTCGTGCCCTTGGAAAAAAAAATGAAACACATATTGGCCTGGCCTTGAAAGAATAGAAAACAAGGTTGATCCTTTGAAGACATGTACTCTGTGCTCATTGGTTTGCATTTGTTTCCTCATTTGGAGACGATCCAGACTGATCCATTTTTGCAGCAGTGTTGAAAAGAACGCAAAATCGGAGGCTAATGTTTAATGCATCAGCTAGCATTTCAAATGTGGTGATATTCTGTGTTTGTCAATAGCTTTCCTCACTCTGAGCAGATCAATGACCACCAGTTCGTAATGACTACTACATCTGACCACTTTGTTTTCAGCAATCAGTAATGAGGTGTATTCTTTCCCATCAGTGTCTGTTTCTTTCCCTCAAAACTGCCATTACCACCATTTCTATTCATGTACTGACCTGGAATCCATTATTTAATTTTCATTTTACTTTTGGGACCATTGTGTTCTCTGTTAACCTTTTTGTTTTGTAGTACATTGATGGGAAGAAGTTATGAGTCCCTTGTTGGCACTTGTTTTTCAGCTTCTTCGCAAGTCAACACGATCACTTTCACCAAACCCTCTCCACAATTTAGAAAGGTAATATTTCTTGCAAGAAACAGCTTTGGAGAAGTCTTCTCACCTATCAGGTCAGGTGAGCAATAATTGTCATGTATTCGAAGCCTTCCTTTGTGACCTGTATTGTTAGTTTCTTATCTTAGCAGTGTCAGCTGAGTTGATCAAAGAGGTCTATTAAGACCTATCTGGTTTTAGTCTAGTCCTAAGCTCTAAAGCCACATTTACTTTTAACAGAAGGCACCTCTGCATATGAAAGAGAGATAACATCTCATGACATTTTACCCCTGTCTTCCATCATATACCAATATTTTAAAATGGTTGCTTCATGAGGCTAGATTTCTTCCAGAAAAATGTTTCACAAGTTCATCTGCTATTCCTCTGACTGCTACTTCAGTTCAACTGTTAAATCATTTTAAAATGATGAGTGTTGCAATTTCTGTGACAGCAGCAGAAGACAATTTCATGAATAGGTTAATTTGCCGATGTCATTAATAATAAGTGTTAGGCAGTGCCTCAAATTTAATAGGAGGGGTAGAAGAGCAGGCCAGAATTTTAATGAGTGCGATAAATTTTCAAGTTTATTGCACTCAATTGTGGGCAGGTAGACAAGTGATGTGAATCAAGTGCTGAGGGAATTAGAATATGCCCTGAAGCCTTATTTCCGTTCTTTTTGTTACACAACAGCAAAATTAAAAACCTGAAAATGATAATAGCAAATGCTAGGTCTGGCAAATGTTTTGGATAGAGAGAAACAACAGACAGGATTTTGGACCAGGAGGACAGGCACCAAATTTCATAGCACACCAGTGGCAGCGCTAACATCCCACCCCCTGTTTCCCATTTTTTTCTGGTGGTGAGATTGGCCGCAGGTAACTAATTAGAGTAGGTCAGTGACCACTTGAAGCCAGTTACAAGGGCTCATTGGAATTTTTCCCCTTGTCTCACCATTTTCATGTATTTCTGTTAAGACCTGAACCATACGGACATTTCAACCGCTGAATTCAGCTCACCTTCTCTCAACTGTGCCTCAAATTGCTCTCCTCAGAGTAAAAATGGATTCCATGTTGAGAAGCTAGCTAACCTTGCAAAGTTAGCTGTGAAACAGGTAAGCAAGGTACTAGAGTTGATAAGATGGATGTTTGTGACTTGTAATGGAGGATTAGAATTGGTAAAACGTCAAGCAACTGTTGTATGTGGTTTTTTTATTGTCTCTCTTCTTTTGCGTACTTGTGTGAGGGACAAACGTTTGTCAAGGTGGGTATAATGCCTAATGTTTAGCAGTTGCAATGTTAAGTAATTGAATTGACTATAAATATTTTAATGTGGTGAGTAGATATTCTACTGTGTTTTACTGTAGCTCTTGCAGTCTCTTCCACATGCCCAGTTTTATTTGCTCTGCTGTTGGTGATTGTGCCTTCGATGTCTTTATTTTGTCATGGGTTGTGGGCATCGCTGTCAAGGTCAACATCTGTGTTCTAGAACTGGATAGGAGCATCACAAAGGGGCAGTTAACTGCTAACCACATTGTTGGAGTCATATCTAGTTCAAACCGGGTAAGGCTGGCAGATTTCTGTCCCTAAAGGGCATTGCTAAAATCAAGCTGATTTGCCAACAATGGAGGGTTTTCTTGGTCACTCTTATTAATAATAGCTTGAGACATTTAGGTTTATTAATTGAATTTAGGCTCCACCAGCTGCTATGCTGGGATTTAAACCCATGTTACAGAATTAGCCTGGGCCTTTTGACTAGTAATCCAGTGACATTCCCATCGATGTCTCTATAGTTCCCTAAATCTCAAGTTCTACAATTCCAATTCAGTGTAGAACGGAGTGTGCTGATGCCTTTTAGTAGCTAAATGGTAAATTATAGAGATGTAAAAGCAACAAAGATTTGAGGTGCTCAAATCTTTGAAGGTGGAGGGTCATTTTTAAAAAAGCAAACGCTAAAGCCTGTGGGGATGCTAAATCAAAAAATCGTGAAGTATGTGCATCAAGTAAATAAGTTGAAATTGCGAAAGTGACAGTAACCAGAAAGTTGATTGGCAAAATCATTAATGGTGACATTTAAAATTTTTCTATGCAGTGATTGTTTTGGATTTGGAAGGCACTGCCTGACAGAATACTAACAGATTTAGTACAACTTGTTAAATAGATAAATATTTGAAGGAAACGTACATGCAATGATTTGGAGAAGGAAGGGGGCTTGGGGGACTGAATGAACAGTGTGACCCACTTAAAAAGTAGTGATGTTATTTCTCGCTGAATGGCTTCCTTCTGTGGTGTAATATTCTGATTGATTGAAACTCTTTCCCCCAAGCCCACTGGCCATAGTCTGCACGTCCCAGTCTTTCTCAGTTAAATCGTTAGGTCACCTGTCATAATATCTCCTTATCTGTCTCTCTTTTGTTTATTTAAAAGTTCCTAGGGAAACTTTGATTTGTTCACTCTGCCGCAGGATAATGGAAACCTAATCATTTAACTAGGGCCAAGTTGTAAGTGACTTCTGTATCTTATGTGGATTCTGTCCTGACTGATAGCTTAAGATGAGGTTAGCATGCCTATTCGCAAACCTGACAGCTCAAGCTATAATTTTGGTGTTTGAGCAACTTGTGCAGCTTCTGGCCTCCCGCTGTGCACATTAGGTGTTGTGATTCGGCGAAACTGGACCTCAGTGCATGCCAAGCCGAACTTCCATGTTTGCCTCCATATGGGCTTGGCAGCTGCAGTGAATTACCAAGAGAGGTGTGTCCATAAAATGGAATTTAGTATGGCCTTTTTACGTTTTGGAGGGGCTGGGTGTCCACATATTGTTTGTGCTGACTACCTTGATGTTTCCTAGATGTATTTCTCCAAAATAAATCTGTATTATATTCAATATATGTTCTGTTAATCTGCCATATAAATGTTCTCGTGGCTGATTTTGAGAAGGAAAAATACAGTTCTGTTGTTACCACGAGTAGTCCCTTCTCTCCTAACCCCACCCATCCACCCAGTTCCAAGACACAATGCACTGAAATGTTCATTAACACTGTCAGCTTTTGCCATTGAGTTAATCCTTTGCTACCTTTGGAGAATTCTATTTAATTGTCAAGAGGATAAGTGTTTCTGAATCTGATCAGCCTGCTAGCAATCAACACTTTAATAAGAAGGTACAATGTTCTGATGTATTAAGCCATCTCTATGCTTGTCATAAATCCCGAGGATGAAAGATTTGCTAATGTAAACGCAGAGACACTGAGTGCCTGCTTATAAAGGAACTGTCTAGCAGAATGTGAAGGCATTGAGCTGAAATCCCACTTAACATATCATGTCTATTTGTGGTTGTCATATTTTGACATTCAGACAAGGCACCCAAGGATTTTGGTTTTAGAATGTTTACTTAAGAATAGAATTCAATACTACTGAATTGTGTTCTCATTTAAATGGAGAAAATCCCTTGATAATTGGAATTGAGAGGTGATTCAGTCTGTTGGCTTTGGATTGATGGCACAAGCATAATCCTGAAGAGGTTATGAACCATCACTAACTTTCTCTGCCAGTCACTGACAACAAAAATATATCAATAACAACATATACTGCAAGTTGCTCTCCAGGTCGCGCTCTGTCCTGACTCAAGCAGGTGTTGCTGTTCTTTGTGTTAATATTCACCATCATTGTGGAAGTAGTCTCACTACAAAGGAAGCATTACAAATGAAAAAGCTTATTGTCATCTTTGAAGAGCAATTTAGATGGACAATTGATGGATGGACAATATATTTAAATTAGGTGAAGGTGGGTACTGCAGATGTTGGAGATGAGAGTCAAGATTAGAGTGATGCTGGAATTAATAATGAGGGCTTTTGCCCGAAACATCGATTTCCCCCCCCCCCCCCCCCCCCCCGCTCCGTGGATGCTGCCTGACTGAGCCTTATCCAGCCCCACCCTAATCTGAATATATCCAAATTACTTATGTCGCCCCCATCCTAAAATTGAAAGGACAGGTATCGATAGTTGGTTACTTTTAAGAATCATCAAAAAGTTAGCACAGGAGACCATTCAACATATTACATTTATTGCAGAGTTTCACAGCTAATCACGTGTATCACTGCTCTGTTCTTTTTTTTCTCCTCTTCATCTTTCTTTCAGTCACAAAGGCTTTAATTGTCTTACCTGCTTGTAACCATATATTCCAAGTTCTAATAAATCTTGCATCTAACTTTTACATTTTTTTTTATTCTATGTTAATAATTCACCAGCCAACTGAGACTCCCCACTATTACAGTTTCATGTTAACAAAAATTTGTGTTAGGTGTATACAGGAATGTGGACTTAAGACTACATTCATATTGAATGGTAAACCAGGGTCAAGGATTCAAATGACCTCATTTTCTTTCAAATGTTCATCACACTTGCTTGATGTGTTCAGGGGAAATAAAGGGGCATTTTATTTCCTTTCTAACAAAGTTTAAAAATCTCCCTCATTTTAGTTCAGTGAAGATGTCGGTTCAACAGCAGAAAGATTTGACCATGGGCAGAGTCTACACAATTGTGATTCAAAACGTGAAATGATTGGTAGGTTGTACTTGTGTTTCCAATTCATCTAACACTAATTATACTGATACAGGTGCATAATAATCAATGTATATGGAATGCGCAAAGATGGACTCTTGCAATTCTGGTCTAACAATGTAATTGGGGTGAAAATCGACTCATCAGTCATTTGGGTCATGTGCATGCAGAATGCATAACATCACTATATACATTTCTGGAGAGCAGTAAAATGTATTCTTTGGTTTCCTTGCTTTAGTTTAAAAAAACATGACATTCAGCATTGTAAATGATCAAAGTTTTTCTTGAAACTTATCAAAATATGAGAGTTCTACTGGGAAGACTTCTGAACTGACACATTTCCAAGAATGTGAAATTAAATAGCATTGCATCTGTCAATGTATGTATCAAAAGTATTATAGTCTATTACTTTATGTTCTGGATCTCTGAGGTGGCATAAATGCCATACAGAAAGGCAAACAATCTGACTAAATAGTCTGCAATGGTATTGATTTTTCTTTAATAAAAGAGGAGAAGCAAGGATAAATCAAAAATATTTTAAATCACTGAAACCTTAAATCTACTAATTACTGAACACCAAATGAATGGAATCTTTTTGTGGTGATTTCAAACAATACTGTACTCGCTGAATTGCACATGAGCAACAGAACTGCTGTGACCTAGCGACAGCTGCTCACTTTGTCTACTGAACTGTCGATCAGATTTACAGCAGACCCTGGTAGGAGATAACTTGCAAACCATATTGATTGACTGTAATATCCTATCTCTGTTTTAAGTGGTAATACTAATTTCAATGCCCTGCATGTGCATTTAACCTTTAAATAGGATGGCTTATTTTTCAGCCACCTGAGATTAGTGGACGTGAAAATCTGGAAGTGTGCAGCCAGATATTTAATCATTTGGAAAATTAAAGGTTAACTCCATATCCTACTTGTGTACCTATGTCCAACTCAGTACGTTTGTCTATTCTGTTCTTTGCAAAAGCAATAGAAACCGCTCCCAGAAAGCTAACATGGAAATTGCTTAAAGTTATTTGCAACATTACAAAAGCTATATAATCCCACCTCTGTGACAGCTGTCAATGTTACTCTACCTTAGTTTATCTGCTGAAACATTTGTATGGCCATTTTATTGCGAGGCTTGAATTTTTATTGATTTATTCATGGGATGTGGGTGCCACTGGCAAAGCTAGCATTTACTGCCATCTCTGATTGTTCAGACTATAGTTGAGTCAACCACATTATAGTCAGAGTCATAGAGATGTACAGCATGGAAACAGACCCTTTGGTCCAACCCGTCCATGCCGACCAGATATCCCAACCCAATCTAGTCCCACCTGCCAGCACCTGGCCCATATCCCTCCAAACCCTTCCTATTCATATACCCATCCAAATGCCTTTTAAATGTTGCAATTGTACCAGCCTCCACCACATCCTCTGGTAGCTCATTCCATACATGTACCACCGTCTGCGTGAAAAAGTTGCCCCTTAGGTCCCTTTTTTATATCTTTCCCCCTCTCGCCCTAAACCTATGCCCTCCAGTTCTGGGCTTCCTGATCCCAGGGAAAAGACTTTGTCTATTTATCCTATCCATGCCCCTCATAATTTTGTAAACCTCTATAAGGTCACCCCTCAGCCTCTGACGCTCCAGGGAAAACAGCCCCAGCCTTTTCAGCATCTCCCTATAGCTCAAATCCTCCAACCCTGGCAACATCCTTGTAAATCTTTTCTGAACCCTTTCAAGTTTCACAACATCTTTCCAATAAGAAGGAGACAGAATTGCACGCAATATTCCAATAGTGGTATAACCAATGCCCTGTACAGCCGCAACATGACCTCCCAACTCCTGTACTCAATACTCTGACCAATAAAGGAAAGTATACCAAACACTGCCTTCACTATCCTATCTACCTGCGATTCCACTTTCAAGGAGCTATGAACCTGCACTCCAAGGTCTCTTTCTTCAGCAACACTCCCTAGGGCCTTACCTGCTAAGATTTGCTTTCCCAAACTGCAGCACCTCACATTTATCTGAACTAAACACCATCTGCCACTTCAGCCCATTGGCCCAACTGGTCCAGATCCTTTTGTAATCTGAGGTAACCCTCTTCGCTGTCCACTACACCTACAATTTTGATGTCATCTGCAAACTTACTAATTGTATCTCTTATGCTTGCATCCAAATCATTTATGTAAATGACAATAAGTAGAGGATCCTTGTGGCACTCCACTGGTCACAGGCGTCCAGTCTGAAAAACAACCCTCCACCACCACCCTCTTTTTTACATTTGAGCCAGTTCTGTATCCAAATGGCTAGTTCTCCCTGTATTCCATGAGATCTAACCTTGCTAATCTGTCTCCCATGGGGAACCTTGTCGAATGCCTTATTGAAGTCCACATAGATCACATCTACTGCTCTGCCCTCATCAATCTTCTTTGTTATTTCTTCACAAAACTCAATCAAGTTTGTGAGATGTGATTTCCCACGCACAAAGTCATGTTGACTATCCCTAATCAGTCCTTGCCTTTCCAAATACATGTACATCCTGTCCCTCAGGATTCCCTCCAACAACTTGCCCACCACCAACATCAGGCCCTCTGGTCTGTAGTTCCCTGGCTTGTCCTTACCACCCTTCTTAAACAGTGGCACCACATTAGCCAACCTCCAGTCTTTCAGCACCTCACCTGTGACTATTGATGATATAAATATCTCCGCAAGAGGCCCAGCAATTACTTCTCTAGCTTCCCACAGAGTTCTCGGGTACACCTGATCAAATCCTGGGGACTTATCCACCTTTAACCGTTTCAAGGCATCCAGCACTTCCTCCTCTGTAATCTGGACATTTTGCAAGATGTCACCATCTATTTCCCTACAGTCTATATCTTCCATATCCTTTTCCACAGTAAATACTGATGCAAAATATTCATTTAGTATCTCCCCATTTTCTGTAACCTATAATACAGCCATGATCACGGTGAATAGTGGTGCTGGCTCAAAGGGCTGAATAGTGTACTCCTGCACCTATTGTCTATAATGTCTTAAAATCACAACTCTTATCATTAGTTTTGCTTCCATAGTCCCTTGCTATTTCAGTCTCTTCCAGCTGCACAGCTCTCTGTGGTATTTGTTGTTATCTCAGTCATCCAATTCTGCTGTCTGTGCATTTGGTTATGTCAGTGCTAAATACCTTTTAAATGGTTGTTGTAATCACCTGAGCAAGTTGAGCCAAGTCTGCGAAACTTTTTTAATAATATGATTTGAGCCAGGGAAATTGGAATTAAGTTTTTGTACAATGTGATTGCTGCCTTTTGTATTGTCTGGATTGTGAATGATTGACTGCTGCCAGTCTTTAAAAAAGGCTAATGTATTCCATTGGTTTTGTTGATTGGTATCTACTAAAGTGAATTAGTCTTTGATTGTGTGGTGTTTAGCTAATTGGCTAATAAAGCCAATTGAGTTCTGATTTGGTTGATACATGGTCAGTTTGAGGGGTAAAATGCTACAGATAGATACTAGAGAGCAGACATTGCAAATGATGTTCTCGAATGGCTACCAAAAGCCTGGGGATAAATTTACCAGTCTTAATTAGTTGACCTATTTGCATCATTGTGTTTCTTTCAGAACAAAAACCTAATCATATGACCTTGGCCAATACTTTGAATACTCCTCCTGGCCAGGCAGGTGAAGAAGGAACAGAAGAATGGGCAGTTTCCTTGCCAAAGACCCAACTAGTACAAAACTTACTGAAAGATGCATTGGAAGAATTCAGGTGTGTTACTCATAAGATTCAGAATAAAATTACGAAGAAGCTTGTTTAGTGGATATTGTATCGTGTACTATCCAATCAAGAATTCTGCTCTCCATTTAAACTCCAACTTAGATTTCTGTGTCTAGTTTCTCAACTGTCTGTATAGGGCTGTATTTCAGTCTAAGTACTCTGCCTTGATCCACGACAATACTCGTATTCATAGTATCTATTTTTACGCTTTTCTATCTTCCTGTACATTTGACTGTTTCGTAGTATATGCAGTTAAATACATTTATAAAGTACACATTTTGTCAAAGTTTCTCATTTTGCACACATCAGGACAATTTGTAAGAAAACTAGTAAAGAGGGGGGGAAGAAAACATTTTATACTGAAATAGGGGTGTGCTGATTGTTTGGCAAGTGGATTCTGGTAGAGGTGTTGCAATGGAGAATACAGCAGTTAGTGGTGATTGACAATTAACTATCAGGCTTCGTTCAGATTTCAACCCAGGCTGATTGTTTGATTCTGATGGTTAGGTCCCTGCCATGAGAAATGTACTGGTGAATGGCTGTCATTTACTTGTTCAGTTGAAACAGGTTCAGTGTACGCACATGTTCTTGTGTGTTTAACAGGACCTATTTATTAATACATGTAGCTTCCGTTACGCTCAAATGTGAGGCTGATGACAGTCCTAAAGAATTTGTTAGTATAATTCTCTGTACACTTTATTATTGATTCATACCCAACAAGCCCATGCTTCGGAAACTCATAACACAGTGTCCAACATTAGGTGTAATTCTGCAGTTGCACAACATTTAACATGCCAAGAATTACACTGGCAGTAAAATTGTGATTGTCCATTGGCCTTGCACTGTGGTGCACCAGCATACAGTAGAAGCAAGACATTCTTTGATGACCGAAAACTTTGTACAGTCAGGAAGGAGAGATCACGTCTGGAGGGAGAGACAGCCCGAATGAATGAATGTACCTTTTCCGATAATTTGGAGGCAGTGTGGGGATTCTGAGCAGAGGGGAAGTTTTGCTTGCTGTTTTGTTTTGGAAAGCTCTTGTAACAGGATAGATTGAAACTCAGGATTAGGTGCTCAGCTCAAACAAGTGACATCAGAGTGTTCATTGGTTCGTAATAGCTACTAAATTGACTGTATGAAAGGTTACTTTCAGATTGAAGATAAATAGACGATATATTTGCAGGCTACAACTAAAAGACGAGTATGAATATTTTTAAAGTTAATCAAAAAACCAATAACTAAAATAGAAATACTGGGCCAGGTGTTGTATTCTAACTGTATGATATGGGAGCTTGGAGATCCCACTTTGGTTCAGTGTGACCATTTCTGTAGCAAGTGTAGTTTGCTTGAGGAATTCTGGGTCACAGTTGATGAGCTGGAGTCTGAGTTTCCATGTGATACATCAAGGAGGAGCGGTTTCAGGATGCTGTGTTTCAGGATGCAGTCACATCCCTTAGCTTATCTCCATGTTAGACAGTTGTCCGGGACAGGAGGGTGAGACTATCAATGAGGTCGGTAGAGAGATCAGGAGGTACTGCTGAAGGAGCCTCAGCACCTTGAACTTGTCTAACAGGTTTTAGATTCTAGCTCCCTGTGTGGATCAGAGCAGGGACTGTATGGAGGATGAGCTAACTGACCATAGCAGCGTGGTACAGGGAGCCATTCAATAGTGGGGAGAAAACAGATCAGAACTAGTGTAGCCAGGGAGAGGGTGCTGGGGCAGCTGAGAGGTCTGAAGGTAAATAAAACACCCCGCCTGGATGGACCACAGTATAGTTTCTGAGGGAGTAATGGCTTAGGAGATTGTAGAAGCATTAGTGCTGATCTTTTGGGAATTACTAGAGTCAAGGAGTGACTCTAGGAGTCGGGGGGTGACATGGTGGCTCAGTGTTTAGCACTGCTGCCTCATAGCACCAGGGACCCGAGTTCAATTCCCACCTCAGGTGACTGTGTGGAGTTTGGACTTTCTCCCTGTGTCTGCGTGGGTTTCCTCCAGGTGCTCCAGTTTCTTCCCACAGTCCAAAGATGTGCAGGTTAGGTGAATTGGCCATGCTAAATTGCCAATTATTAGGTACATTAGTCAGGGGTAAATGTAGGGTCTGGGTGGATTGCTCTTCGGAGGATTGGTGTGGACTTGTTGGGCCGAAGACACTGTTTCCATACGGTAGGACATCTAATCTAATCAGGGGACTGGAAAAATTGTTAATGTTAAAACTCCTGTTTGTAAGGAAGGAAGGCAGAAGACAGTAACAATAGGCTACTTAGCCTGACCTTGGTTGTTGGTAAGATTTTAAGGTTCATTATTAAGGATGAGATTGTGGAGTACTTGGAAGTGCACAGTAAATTAGGGCAGAATCAGCACGGCTTCATCAAGGGGAAGTCGGGCCTAAAACATCTGTTAGAATTTTCTGAGAAGGTAATGAGCAAGTTAAACAAAGGAGAACCAGCAGATGTGATTTATTTGGATTTCCAGAAGGCCTTTGACAAAGTGCCACATGGGAGGTTTAGATTAGACTTAGTGTGGAAACAGGCCCTTCGGCCCAACAAGTCCACACCGACCCGCCGAAGCGCAACCCACCCATACCCCTACATTTACCCCTTACCTAACACTATGGGCAATTTAGCATGGCCAATTCACCTGACCCGCACATCTTTGGACAGTGGGAGGAAACCGGAGCACCCGGAGGAAACCCACGCAGACACGGGGAGAACGTGCAAACTCCACACAGTCAGTCGCCTGAGTCGGGAATTGAACCCGGGAATTGAACCCGGGTCTCGGGCGCTGTGAGGCAGCAGTGCTAACCACTGTGCCACTGTGCCGCCCACTAAGATCAGATCAGATTGCTAAATAAGATCAGAGCATGTGGTGTTAGGGCAAGGTGCTGATAAGGATAGAGAATTGCTTGACAGGCAGAAGGCAGTGAGTGGGGATAAAAGTGTCTTTTTCAGGATGCAAGCCAGTGACTAGTGGAATTTCACAACAGTCTGTGTTAGAACCACAACTATTTATGTCATAGAGATGAAACGAAGGTAGATGAAGAGACGGGTTATATTGAAGGTGCAGGAGGTTGCAGAAGGATTTGGACAGGCTTGGAGAGTGGATAAGGAAGTGGCAAATGCAATACAATGTGGGGAAAGTGTGAGGATATACAATTTGGTGGGAAGAATAGAGGCATAAACTATTTTCTAAATGGGAAAAGGTTTCAGAAACTAAAAGCACAAAGGAAAATGGGAGTTCTAGTTCAGAACTCTCTTGTGGTTAACATGCAGATTCAGTTCGCAGTTGAGGCAAATGCAATGTTTGCATTCATTTCAAGAGGGCTAGAATAAGTCAGCAGAAATGCATAGCCTCCACTGTATAAGGCTGTAGTCAGGCTGTTTTGAAATATTGTGAGCAGTTTTGGGCCCTGCATCTAATGAAGGGTGTGCTGACATTGGAGGGAATCCAGATACATTTCACAAGAGTGATCCCAGGGATGAAGGGCATGTCATATGAGAAGTGGTTGTGGACTCTGGGTCTAATGGCATTTAGAGGATTGAACGGGGGAATCTCATTGAAACTTGCAAAATACTGAGTGACCTGGATAGAGTGGATGTGTAGAAGATGTTTCCACTACTGGGGAGAGACTAGGACCCAAGGTTACCTTCTCTCCTTCTCGATCTTTCCTTTTACCTGAGGCATGGTGACCCTGGGGTTAAACCAGCATCTCTCCCTCATGAGGGAGCAACCCTATGGTCTGGTAAGATCATGGCAACTTTAGCTTTACCTTAAACCATAATTAAGTAGATTGCCAAAAGGTTCGTTCTTAACATATCCTATCCTGGATTCTGATATCAATGTTTCATTTGGCAGAACAAGTGCCATATTTGAAAGAATAGAGCTGAGGAAATGGTGGTTTAGTTAATATGCATCTGAATGCATGGCAAATGGACAGATGGGATTATGTTTGACATAAGGCATCTAGGGCTGTTGCATTCTAGGGTGGAGATGCTGAGGTTTGGATTAAGGTAAGCACAATTCAAACAAAAGATATTGTGGCCTGAGATGTGAGATTGTACGTATGAGCACCAGCTAAGACAATACTCAAAGCAGGATGATAGCCTTGCATCATTTACTGAATTGCGCTGACCACATTAAGGCAGATCTGGTGTCAGAGCGAGAGGTCATATCCAGAACTGGGCCCAAGTTATGAAGGAACTTTGTAGTGGGGGGAAAAATAATATTCTTTTTACCTTAAAATAAGCTTTCCATAAAAATTTTCTATTTCAGTGGCATTGTGGACAAGCAGTTATTGTTGTGACTCATATATGTTGAAGTGGAAAGCAATAATGCTGAGGCTGTTAAAGATTTTGAATTGCTCCTAGAATGACTGGTGTATGTCACATACTTGATTTATTTTCCTTCAATGAGCATTTTGAAAGGCATGATTTTCCATGGTCTATGACAACCAGAGATAATTTTCATAAGACTATTCCTTGTGATTTAGAATCTTGTTGTTTTGTTAACTCCGTACAATTAACTTGAGCTGGTGCCAGTGTGTCTTGTTCGTGCAGGATGAGCGGTAAAGGGAATTTGTTTTGGTGTGGCAGACGAACATGCAAAACGGGTAAGGTAATTGCAATTTGTGATGATCAAACATGGATGATCACATGGGTCCAAGAATGAAAAATGAGTAGTGGATATATGTGGATAGTTGAGTTTCAAAGTTTGACAAAGCCTTGCAGATTGTTCTTCTTGCATTAGCCAGAAATTGAACACTTGGTGAGTCTCCACGCAGTCTCTAATTCAATGAAGCACCATAGGTTGCTGAAAATAAATGTATAAGCTGAATATAATGCAGCTGTGGATATTCTCACAGAATACAAATGTTTTATAAAGTTTAACTGCTTGTTTATGACTACTTGTATTCGTAGCTCCTCAGTAGTTTGCTCCATTCTTGCTGGTGAGGCTATAGTAGAGTCAGACAGGGTGGAAACAGACCATTCGTTACAACTCGTCTATGCCAAGTTTCCGAAACAAAACTCGTCCAACTTTCCTGCATGTTGTCCATAACGCTGTAAACCTTTCCTATTCATGTACCTATCTAAAAATCCTTTTAAATTTTGTAACTGTAGCTGCATTTGCCACTTCTAGCAATGCATTCCCCAAAAGAACCACCCTCTGTGTGAAAAGGTTGCATCTCAGATCCCTTTTAAATCTTCTTGCTCTCATCATAAAAATATGCCCCCTAGTTTTAAACTCATTGACCCTCAGAAAAGACCTTTCTGTTTACCTTATCTGTCTCCTTCATTATTTTATAAACTCTGTAAGATCACCTCTGAACCAGTTCCAGTGTTTTAAAAAAAAAAGCCCCTCTTCTTATAACTTGAGCTGTCCAGTCCTGGCAACATCCTGGTTAATCTTTTGTGAACTCTCTCCAATTTAATATTATCTTTCATATAGCAGGGTGACCAGAACTCACCAGTATACCAGCGGTGTGTACACAGGACTCCAAAAGTGGCCTCACCAACATCCTGTGTATAACCTCAACATGACGTCTCAACTCCTGTCCTCAGTCATCTGAGCAATGAAGGCAGGCATGCTAAACATCACCTTAACCACCCTGTCTACCTGTGATGCAACTTTCAAAGAACTATATAACTGAACCCCTAAATCTCTCTGTTTGACTGCATTACCCAGGGTCCTACTATTAGTTGTGTAAGTCCTGCCCTTGTTTGTTTTACCAAATGCAATACCTCACATTTATCCAAATGAAACTCCGTGTCACTGCTCAGCTCATTGGCCCATTTGATCAAGATCCCTTTGTAATCTTAGATAACCTTCATCACTGTTGATCTTAGCACCAGTTTTGGTGTTTGTCGTGTTTTCTGTCAAAGCCCTAAGTGACAAACTACACCTTCCCAGAATTTACCGGTTAAGAGTCTTAGTGCATATGAATCAGCTATCTTGTTTTACATGTAATTTATTCTTACTCAGTGAGGAGCACCATAAGGAGGTGGTTGGACTGCAGCTGGCCATGATTCATGCATTTCACATTCAGCAGGTATGTCTCCAGCTCTTAGTCTTTGAAGCACACTTTGTGATGGGGACTCTACTTTACTTATACAGTATAAAACGAGTGGACCATTTGGGTGTCCAACACCTAAGCACATTCTGTTCGTTATATCTGAATCCTTGGGGTAAAATTATCCAATTCAATGAACCTAGGGTGCAACAAAGGCAGAACATGTTTCTATGTACAATCTCTTTTGTAAATTTTGAGAGAATGTCCTAAGTGAGTTACGAACTGTCAGATTATTTTTGCTGCTTAAGGCTGGAACCAGTTTGGAGAATCTATGGAACTAGTGTGATGTTTTAGAGAGGTTTATCATAATTCTGATCATTAAGCAGTGCTACAAAAAAAACTGTTGGAACTAGCTATATTAGTACAAATGTTTGCACAAAGAAACTATGTTCAAAAACTTTTGTGACTTCACAGGAGGTTGTATGAATATTATCTAAAAGGTATACACCACAGAAGAGAGACCTCAAAGTAAGGTGAAGAAAATGATGCATTGTTCTGTGAAATAATTTCAATGAAATGATTTTGGTTTTATGAATGAACAATTCTGTAAATTTTAAATGTATGTTTTTAAATTATAAAGAGTTCCATGTGACACTCAATATGATGAGTGAATTCTCCAAATTTGTGGTAAATCTGTTTTTTTAAAAAAAGGTGGAATTATAGATTCCATAGAAAAAGATTTTGCCTTGTTTTTTGTCAGCTGTAGAAATGACTGACAAATATTCTGGGTCATGTATCTTCCAAAGGAGCTCACTTCATTCTGAAGAGTCACTGGACCAGAAAGATTGACTCTGCTTTCTCTCCACAGATATTGCCAGACCTGCTGAGATTTTCCAGCAGTTTCAGATTTTCTGGTTTCTAGCATCTGCAGTTCTTTTGCTTTTTTTTCTCCTATAAAACATGCCTGAATTTGATCTATATCCATGAATGGGATGAGGAATCCACAGGTTCAGGCCATCTGATAATTGTTCAAAGACCAGTAGATTTAGCTGTACATCTCCTATGTCCTGCTAACAGTATGAATTCTATGATCATTCATTCATTTTTCCAAGTGCAGTAAATGCGGAATCCAGGTAGTTTTCTAACGGGAGTTCACGCATTCACGAAACTACTGCTTGGATCAGCCTTGCAAATGAAACTAAAGCTACGCTATTTTTCATTATCTTCAAATGATTTTTCCAGAGATTTAAGTGTATTTGTTGTGAAAATTGATAATGCCATTAAATGGCTGATATTGATATAAAAACTCTATCCAGCTTCTGTTCACCTTTTGTACAAATCTTCTTGTAGGCCTGTTCTTAAATTGGTCTTGTCTGCAGGTGACTTTTGTCCAGTGAGCTACTAACTGAATACTTATTCAGCCGGTTAACCTGAGCAAGCTACGTTTATGTGGAGAGCTGTTTAATAATGTAGAATGTTTTGTTTTCAGCTTGCAATTCGTGAAGCCCTACTTAAGCACTTAAAAGTGAATGAAGAATTGCTGGAGGAATGTGTGACCTTAAAGGAAGAAAATGAGTGGCTGAAGGCATTCCACTGATGTACATGTGTAAATGTGAGGCAATGCATACTGTACCCTCAACTATAGTGACCAAGAACCCTGTTTATATTCAAGTTTGGCTCAAGCTCGATCAAATATAATGCTGTTTTTCTGTTGAGTTGTGATCGGAGTCACTGGTTTCTGTACACGATTAGGAATGACTGCTCATATTGATTTAGAAAGATAAATTTTATATTTCTGTTATGTTAGCAAGAGCGTCTCCTTCCCTAAAATTGGAAAAATGACTCCCCCCTACTAAAGTTAGCATAATTTCCATTGAAATGTCTGGTTACTGTTTGTATGCTGGATGTCTGTGTCCACACAGTGATTGCAAACAGATACTTCATAATAGCTGTGTGCAGAGAATGAGTTTGGTGGCGATTTATTTTTCATTTTGACTGTTCCATTTTTTGATATTTGAAAAAATTACATACATCAGAACTGTATTGATCAGTGTGTGATAAAGTAACTGTTCTGCAGAATGTCTCTTTCCCATGTAATAGAGTATAGGGATACAGTATTGTGTAGGACTGTGAAGAATAGCTCTGTTTTGAACATGTGGAATTTTCTGTAAACAAGTGCCAACATGTAACAATGAATCTTTCACTGTATCCCACCAATTGAAAAACTGTTTGAGTTTTTCAAAGTGGATGTAATGCCGTTTTTATTGATGGCTTGTAAACAGCCATGGGAAGCAAAATTGATTATTTTGTATATTGCCTCCAAGTCTTTTATGTTGCAGAAAGATGTCGAGAGAAGTTGGCAGCACTTGACAAATTATTACTTGAATGGATACGTCTCTTGCAAGTGTTAGCTTTTGTTCAAACTATATATAGTTTTGAGTTAAGTGTCAATTCAGGCTGCTTTTGTGTAACACTGTTTGTGATGTAGTTATATCTGTGTTTTTTAATGTCTACATGCAGTGGAATGAGAAAATTCAGCATTTTCTGGGGATCTCTTGGTAGATCTTATCAGATACCTGGTTGCTGGATTCATTGTATTGAGGTAATCTGTTGTTAAAACAACAATGTAATAACTCATTTTCCCCCATATGAACAACTCGGCTGGATTCCTCACTTAGTTGACCAGAATGGAGTGTATTAATTTCACCGTTATTTAACCAGGAACATTTTCTGAAGAATCTAACAAGTTTGAGGTTTATCTTGATTTCGGTTTTGTCTTGGATATTAAT
Source organism: Hemiscyllium ocellatum (assembly GCF_020745735.1). Classification (NCBI taxonomy): domain Eukaryota; kingdom Metazoa; phylum Chordata; class Chondrichthyes; order Orectolobiformes; family Hemiscylliidae; genus Hemiscyllium; species Hemiscyllium ocellatum. Next base: position 56,923,527 of record NC_083414.1, on the reverse strand, counting down.
TTACATCCTCCTTTGCTTTAATCTGTGCTTCCTGTCTCCTTCACTATTCTGTAATTGAAGATAAATAATGAAACAAGCAATTGATGTGGAATTTTTAAATAGCCCCTGTTCTAATATCATGTTGCTTCCTTTTTCACAATCGTTTCTATAATTAGAAATATTTAGATTAAAGATTTTGGATTGGTAATTAAACTGCATGTGTTTGTAATCTTTGCACTTGACCTTTCTGTCCAAATCTGGGTTGTCCAAAGAATTTTGTCCACCGATTTTTCTGGTGTGACCTTAGGTTAATTGAGTCAGTACAAATGTGACCTCATTACAGGTGGGGGATTGGAGAACAGGATAATGGCAGAAAAACTAACCAGTTATAATCTAGAAAATCTCTCAAAGACCTAGGGACCTAATGAAACTGAGGAACTAGAGTTGACTGGATTAAAGTTTGTTAAATTCCCCTGGAACAGATGAGCTTCATTCTAGAGTTTTAAAACAGGTGGCTAGAGACATGGTTCATGCATTGGTGATCATTTTTCAGTATTTGTTGATTCTCAAAAGGTTTGTGCAGTCTGCAAAATAGCAAATGTAGCCCAACGATTTAAGAAACCAGGAAGAGGAAGAATAGAGAACTACATACAGTTTTGACATCAGTGACAAGAAAATGTTCAAATCTGTTATTAAAGGTATGATGATTGCACATTTAGCATTAAATTGACAAATTTGGGAAGACTTCTGAGAGGGAAAACATGATTTGATACTTCCTCAAACAACTTTAGAAATTAACTAGTAGCATTGGTAATGGAGAATCAGTGAATAATTGGAGACCTCCTTTACAGGCATCTTGTTTTGCATTGGCACTTGCTGAGTATGAATTTTAAGTGGTAATGTTTTATCTAAAGTCAAGATTGTGTTTTAATTTAGCAAGGAACCAAACATTACACTCATAAGAGATGCTTAATTTTATTGCAGACCTAATTCAGCATGCACAAGCTCTGGCAGAAGTTGTAGTTTGTTAATTTGTGGCAAGTTTAATCTGTTTTTTTAAACATTTAAGTAAGTTGTTTTCACAAAGTATAACTATACCTCCCTTTAATGGGGCCATGACTGAACTTTGAACTTTGTGCTGCTTCGGCTGTATTGAGTGTAAAATGGGTGTTTGGGGAGTGAGAGCATGAGCAAGGTCAGTAAAGGACAGGAAGACGTGCTTCTTTACCTTTTCGCAGCCTCCTATAGTTGTTTCTGCAAAGAAGCTGATTGAGTACTTGTGAGTTTTTCTAATATTCTACTTGTAAGAAATTGATTTTAAAGTTATGGGATGCAAGGTCAGCTGGGTTAAGTGAACCGCACGTGGTATAAGTGAAGTCGTGGATGCATCATTTATGGGCAGAAAGTGATGCACAAACTTGAGCTCCAAGTTTCTGAACTTAAGCAGTAGCTGGAATCTGTGTTATGCATTGTAAAACAAAGGACTATGTGTATTATATATTTAGGGAGGTGATCACATCACCTCTTAGAAGCATACAGGCAATGAGGGAATAGTTGACTCGATAGTCTAAACAAAGGCATGCAGTGAGGGAGTCCCTGAGTTGATCTTGTTTTCTGATTGGTGTTCCATTTCTCATAGTGGTGAGAGGGTGATGCTTTTAGCAAAGTGCACCCAGTGCCAAGATGGTAGCATTGGCATTATGGGTGGCTCAGCTATACATAATGGAAGGAAGGTCAGGGGAGGAATAGAATTAGAATGGAGAATCTTAAGTGATAAGGAGTTCATGGTAATGGGATCAGATAATTATTTCTGCAGCCAGTGACATGACTTCAGGATATATGTTGCTTTTCTGGTGCCAGGGAAAAGAATGTTCCGGATTGGTGGCAGGATGTTCTTCAGCAGCTGGATGATCAGCCAGAGGCTGTGGTCTGCATTGGCATCAGTGGCTTTGTTAGGCCATGAAAGCAGATTTCAGAGCTCGGTCAGAGATTGAAAGGCAGTAATTCTAAAGCAATATCCTCAATTACTTCCAAGCAGGTGACCTGGAAATAAGAGAATTAATAGATTTGAGCATGTGGCTGGAAAGCTGGCGTAAGACAGACGTTAGCCTCCTGGGGCTTCAGAATTGGTTCTGGGTAAGGTGGAACCTGTATAAGACTAGGATAAATATCACTGCAGGAAAACTAGCTCATCCTGAAGGTTGGGGTGGGTAGAATTTGAAATCAGATTAGCAGGGAGATGGGAACCCAAAGGCAAATTTGGAGCAGGGATTGGACAGAAATCTAGCAAGCGACTCTGCAAGACAGAGGAGCAGCGGTTAGAAAATGTACAGCGTAGATTGGCTGTTTGAAAAAGTATATGTGGAGTACAGCAGATAAAGCCAATGAGCTAGGGGAATGGGTTCACTCCTACAGCAGATACTTGGCTTAAAGAAGTGTGAGGGCAGAGGCTTCAGAACTGCTGGCCCACTTGATCCTCAGCATAGTTAGCCTGCCACCATACCTCAATACACAAATCCAACCTTCTCTTCCTGGATTTCTGGACTATGTGTATCTATAGCAGTGTGGAGATTATAGTCAAAGTAAAGAATTTTGTATTCAAAAGCTGAGCTGAATCGTCTCTTCAATACCTGATGGTTTTAACTATTCATTTGGTAGGTAAGAGTTTAAATTCATGATACAAGTGAGCACTCTGTTAAATTTAAAAAAAAAATTCTTGTGAATGAACTGTGTAAAAATCTAAAAGTAGTTTTATACCGAACATCTCTTGCATGATGTACAAGTTTTCTGTGTGCTTCACAATTGGTGCTAATCTCAGGTTGTCCAAGAAAGCTATAATTTAAAAATTGGAAAATAACTTCTAATCGTTGCACACACCAAGTTGACAAATCTGAGTTCCAAAGTAACACTTCATATTTGAATATTCAATCAGTAAAAGGTTGTTGAAGTTTAATACTAATGCTGTCATTTAAATGAATAGACTGCATTTGAGCATGCTAATGCTTTGTGACAACTATAATTTATGAATTTACTTTGCATTTAAGAATAATTCCATCATCTGCAGAAACTTATTCTGTCTTAGTTTTCCAAAGCTTCTAAAGTGTAATTTTTACTTAATTTTTCTTATTTCCTGCATGGTAAAACTGACAAGTCCCCTCCCCCCATCATTAGGCAACCTGGATGAACTAATGAGCTGCCTCTCTCTTTGTAGACAGAATCACAATATTCCTATAAAGCAGTAACTTATATTTGCAATAGGCAGGCATTTAGGTATCTTCCAATGATCTCTTTTTACCTCTTGCATTTTGCTTCTATTTTGAAAATAATTTCTCCATGTTGTAACTAACAGCCAATTTTGCAAGGTCTGTTCCCATGTTAATCTTGAACTAGGTGGTGCATGACAATGTTTGTTCACTTGACAGACATGTCCCTTTAATACAAAAACAAGAAGAATGCAGTAAATTCTTCCAAAGTAGTCGGACTAACGTAAACACTGTTGCACAACTACGTTTTAAAGTCCAACTGAGATTACTAGATCAAAGAACACTTGCACCTACATAGCACCATTCACAATCTCAAATCATTATACAACTCGAGAAGTACTTAAGAAGTGTGGATACTGTTGTAATGTAACAAATGTGGCAGCTAATTTTAGTCAGCAAGGTCCTAAAAATTGTAATGCGATGGTGACCAGACTCTGATATGATACAGAGCAGGAGAAGTAGGCCCTTTAGTCCATCATACTTTCTCTGCGAATCTAGATTATGAATTATTATTTCCTTACTGCCATTTTTCCAAACCATCTCCATAATCCTTTGATGATATTAGTTTCTAGAAACCTATTGACTTCAGGTTAGGTCATTCTTCAAGGTTGAACTTTCACAATCCTCTGGGCTAGGGAATTCTAAAGCTTCACTACCCTCTGAATAAAGAAATTCCTCTTTATCTCTGTCTAAAATTGCCTGCCCCTTCTAAAATCACCAGACTGTGGAAACATCCTTATCTATATTTGCACTGCCATGCCCTGTAAGAAGTTTATAAATGTCACTGAGAACACTTCATTCTTCAAAACTCTGGTGAATCTAAACCCTGCCATCGCAGGGACTAATGAGGTGAACCTCAGTTGGACTCCCTCTGTGGTAGTTAATCATTTTGTGTGGCGGGGAGTGGGTTTCTGTTTATCTCTTCATCAAAAGGGTGGTGAGCAAATATCAGAAATAGTTGGGTGGCCGAAACACTAAGCATGAATTTCATTTAAAAAAATCAAAAGCATATCTGAAAAGGAACCAGACAAAGAAATGCTGACTATCTCAAGGGGAAGGACCACTTCCACCTCCCAGAAACACCTGACAAATATATGGTGGGAGATGTGGCTCTGGGATTGGGCTCATCAGTCACACAAGGACTCTCCGAACCCGTGACCAATGTTACGGAATTTCCAAGGTGGACAATCGGACTCATTAGCGAGCGGTTGCCAATGACAGTACTTTGTATGAGTAATTAACAGAAATGACAATTAAAAACAGCCAAGCAGCAAGGCTTAATCAAAGAGTCATCTATTTTTCATCTGTTTGGTTCAGAAGAAATATCAGCCCCAATTCAGGATCAGCAGTAAAGGGCATGACAATTCTTCCCTTTCCCTTTGTCTCACACTTCTGTCTCTTTTTTTTTTCTCACCCCTTTTCCCTCCTTGCAGCATCCTCCTTACTCCCTCTGTCTGTTTTACTCTGTCCTGTTTAATTTCAATAAAATTATCCAAAAACTCCAAACCTTCATCACAGCACTATTATCCCACCCGTAAACAAATTGTATTAATGTGAAAGTGGCTGCAGTTTTGTTTCTGGAGAAATTTGAAAGCAATTTGGAAAAGCAGATGATGTATTTTTTTTCAAGCTGAACGAAAGAAAAATTTACATGAATGACCCAGCAGCCTGACTATTATTACCCTCTCAATGCGCAGTCCATTTCAGTCTCATTGCCTTTTCCCTTTGAGTCTTTCACTTCCATCCCTTCCTCCGCTAGTCAGAGTCTCCCTGCAAGGTTCCTATTTCCAGGCCCAGCTGCCAGATTCTCTGCCCCAGCTTTAGGCCTGTGGCTACTTGCTACTCCACCAATCACAGACTCTCACTCTCCCGCTTTGGTGCTGATAGGCTCACCAGTGAACCGATAACTTCATACATAGTAGATAAAGGGTCTCTGATTGGAGGAGCAGGTCTTCACAAAATGTTACACTTGCAGTTGTAACTCCAGCTTCCAATAAACCATAAATAAAACAAAAGAAAATAAGTATTCTTCTTAGGTACTTTCTTTTCCTGGTCTATGATCCTACATTTGTAAGGTTATGTAATTAATTATGGTAAACATTGAATAAACACTCAATCTGGCTCTGATGGGTCTGCAGGCCATAAGTTAGACTTCTGAGCTGAAAATGTGTTGCTAGAAAAGCGTAGCAGGTCAGGCAGCAGCCAAGGAGCAGGAAATTCAACGTTTCGGGCATAAGCCCTTCATCAGGAATGAGGAAAGTGTGTCCAGCAGGCTAAGATAAAAGATAGGGGGGAGGGGCGATGGAGATGTGATAGGTGGAAGGAGGTCAAGGTGAGGGTGATAGGCCGGAGTGGGGTGGGGGCGGAGAGGTCAGGAAGAAGATTGCAGGTTAGGAAGGCGGTGCTGAGTTCGAGGGATTCGACTGAGACAAGGTGGGGGGAGGGGAAATGAGGAAACTGGAGAAATCTGAGTTCATCCCTTGTGGTTGGAGGGTTCCCAGGCAGAAGGTGAGGCACTCTTCCTCCAACCGTCGTGTTATGTTCTGGCGATGGAGGAGTCCAAGGACCTGCATGTCCTTGGTGGAGTGGGAGGGGGAGTTAGTGTTGAGCCACGGGGTGGTTGGGTTGGTTGGTCCGGGTGTCCCAGAGGTGTTCCCTGAAACGTTCTGCAAGTAGGCAGCCTGTCTTCCCCAATATAGAGGAGGCCATATCGGGTGCAGCGGATGCAATAGATGTGTGTGGAGGTGCAGGTGAACTTGTGGCGGATATGGAAGGATCCCTTGGGGCTTTGGAGAGAAGTAAGGGAGGAGGTGTGGGTGCAAGTTTTGCATTTCTTGCGGTTGCAGGGGAAGGTGCCGGGAGTGGAGGTTGGGTTGGTGGGGGGTGTGGACCTGACGAGGGAGTGACGGAGGGAGTGGTATTTTTGAAACGCTGATAGGGGAGGGGAGGGAAATATATCCCTGGTGGTGGGATCCGTTTGGAGGTGGCGGAAATGACGGCGGATGATACGCTGTATGCGGAGGTTGGTGGGGTGGTAGGTGAGAACCAGTGGGGTTCTGTCCTGGTGGCAATTGGAGGGGCGGGGCTCAAGGGCGGACTTCCCCTATTTCACTGGCAATTATATCCTTCCTTTGGATAAAGAGACCAAAACTCTGCACAGTAACCCAAATGAGGACTCACCAAGACTTTATACAACTGCAGCAAGACATCTTTAATTTTGTACGGAAATTCCTTTGAAAAAAATACCAGCACAATTTTTGCCTTCCTAATAGCTTGCTTGCTAGTTTTTAGTGAGTCCTGAACGAGGACACTCTGATCCTCTAGGACACCCACACCTCCCAACTTCTCTCCGTGTAGGAAATATTTCTGTTTTATTTTTTATGAAATGAATAATTTTACACTGACTTGCATTTCATTGCATCTGCCATGTTCCAACCCATAGGTTCTTGAAAATCAAGGGTTAAGAGAAGAAAGTGGGAGAATGGGATTGAGAAACTTCTCAGCCTTGATTGAATGGTGGAGCAGCCTCAATGGGCTGAAGGGCCTAATTTCTGCTCCTATGTCTTATGGTCTTATTCATTTAGCCTGTCTCAGTCTCTTGTAGCCTCCTCGCATCCTCCTCACAACAAACATTCCCATCCATTGATATAATTGGTAAATTTAGAAGAAGTACAATCAGATGTCGCAGCTATAGACTTTGACCAATTGTGGACCTAACTCTGACACAACTCTGACCCCACTAGTAACAGTCTGTAATCATGAGAGTGATGAGTGTATCCCTACTTCCTGCGTTCTGTCTTTGAGCCACTGCTCAAACCATTCTTGTATATTACCCAAATCTCATGTGCCAAATTTATATTTACTAACCTACTGTGTGGTACCTTATCAAAGCATTCTGAATTTTCAAAACACCACACCCACTGATGTCTGTGCAATAAGTCACATGCTAAGGGAACTCCATAAAGGTGGTTGAACACCATTTTCCATTCACAAATCTGTATCGACTCTGCCCATTTTGGCCACACAACTAAACGTTCAATCATATCTCTTATCATAGACTCTTGCCATTTTCTGTACTACAAATGTTGCATTGACAGGTCTGTAGTTACATTCTAGTTAGGAAACTTGGCAGAATCTGTTGAATTCTGAAAGATGATCACACCTATATGCACTTTCTCTTTTGTTACTACTTTTAACACTCTGGAATGAAATTCAACTCATCATAGAGAATTACCAACACTCAATCCAGCTGATTTACTCATTTTTGTCTATTGTTTTAAACTAACACATTTCATTTAACTCTCCGGTCACATAAGTTCCTTGGTTGCCTATTATTTCTGGGAGATTTCTAAATGTTCTTTAGTTTCTTTGCCATTTCTCTGTTCTCCAGTATACATTCACTCGTCCCCAGCTGTAACATTTTTACAGATGTTTGTTGAGGGATAAATATTAACCAGGTCTTGAAGGATAACTCCTCTGCTCTTCTCCAGTATAGAAGATGGGAACTTTTGCATCAATTTGCGAGAGATCAGGCATGGCCTCAGTTTAAATCTTTACCACTGAGCTAAAGTAAGACATTTGAATTAAACACCTTTATCTGTGTTATTTCCTCTTTTTCTTCTCCAACTGGATGGTCAAATACCAGTGGTCATAAAACCCAATTAAATTCAAGGTTTGTGTAGAGATTTGTAGCTCGAATGCCGATTGTTGTTGTTGTGGGTATGATCGCCAAGCCAGGAAGTTGATTTGCAGAAGTCTCGTCCCCTGTCTAGGTGACATCTTCAGAGTTTTGGAGCCTCCTGTGAAGCACTGCTGTACTGTGTCTTCTGGAATTTATTTGGTTTACAGTACATCAGCGCTTCACAGGAAGCTCCAAAGCACTGAAGATGTCACCTAGACAGGGGACGAGGTATCTGCAATTTCCTGGCTCGGTGAACGTACCCACAACTATGACACCCAATCAAATGCTGCTTCTGTTCTTCTTAATATTGTATATTCAATATATTTGAATATAGATTTGTTTCCCACGTTCTCACTTTAAAGAATGCACATAATCTTGATTAGAGTTTCAGAAAATCCATGATCTAGCATAAAGATGCAGCAGAAGATCAAAGAATTGAATTCCATTGAAGAGTTAGTGTTGGAGCACATTGAGGGGCAAGACTGCCCCTATAGTATAATACCACGATTTTGTCAGTAGTTAGTGACCTTCCATCTTCCATCTGCCTTAAGCTCATTCAAAACACTGCGACTTGTATCTTTAGCTAATGTTTGATCATTATTCTTGTAATGCTGACTTATGTCAGCTCCAGGTTGAGCACTGAGTCTAACAATAGTCTCATCCTTGTTTTCCAATTCCTTCTCTCTTCCGTCCCCCTATCATGCCCTTAAACCCTACAACGTTGCAAGATCTCTGCAATTCTCCTAGTCTGCCTCCCATGCATCCCTGATTACAATTGCTGCAGCATTGATGGTCTTTCCTTTGACCTTCCATGCTTAAAGTTTTGGTATTCCCTCCAAAAAAACTCTCCACTTTCAAGAGTCTCTTTTAAGATATTTGTTAAAGCCTATCTCATTAATTTTGTTTTTGGATTGCTACCTGAATATCCAGTGTGGTTCACCAAATTTGATTAATAATACTCCAATGAATTGTCTTTGAATGTCTCGCTATGTCACTGGTGGTATCAATGCAGTTTGTAGAATCAAGGGAAATCCATCACATCTAAAGCAATCTTTGAAATTTTCTTTCAAAAGCAATGATCAAGGGACAGACTTTAGGAATAAAAGATGATCAATTATTGTGGGTGATCACCATTTTGAAATGTGAAATAAAAAAATTAACACCAGAAATTCAAATTAAATCAACGTGTCACTTTTCAATTATTGAAATAATTAAATGATAATAGTTTGAACCACAATGATAACATAATTAAAAGTTGTCAAGTTATTATCTTCGAATCTAACAACAAGAGTTCATTGAGTTGATTCCTGGATTACTTTGACTATCGCATTGTGAGGATTCAACTCTGAATCAGAAATTGTGTTTTTGGTTTCATAACCATCCTTCCAGGGCACATCATCTTCATTAACATCTTTTAAATTGGATATTCTACATTTTTGAATGATCTGATCACAGTTTGTGCATTAACACCACACTATGATTTGGTATCAAAAACAAAATAAGTCATTTAGGCAGAATACCTTTTCTTACTCTTTGTGAAGGTTTTTTTCTACTTCATCAATTAGTTACCAATTTCATTTCAGTGTGAACGTGAACCTTGAATGGCATGTCGAATACACATCCAAATGTTAAACTATGGACGATATTGGTGCATTTTTGATGTTACGATTTAAGTTTTCCCTTGATCTCAGCCAATATGTGTGGTCAGAACATGTCCCACTTTGACAAGCTACATCCTTGATGTTTTTAATAAACCTGTTCAAACATGTGATAATACTGAAGCCTTCTGGTCCCAAGGTAGAAGCACTACCACTGTGCCACAACAGTCCTACCACTGTGCCATAACAGTCCTACCACTGTGCCATAACAGTCCATCCGCTGCATTCTTTGCATAGGTCACCTCAATACTTAATGCATGAATTATTTATCTGCAACTTCCTTCGGTCCTCAAAAATCTAGCTATTGTTATGGGCATGCACAAAAACTTATGTGGGCAGCATGATTTTCAGAACAGTTTTATTGTGGAAAATGACCAGCAACATTAATTTTGTTCAGTCAGGCTATTATCATCCTGAATCTTGTCTTTTCATGTTTTGTTTTTGTCACTGGCATTGTTGCCTGGTTGATCCTGAGCATTGACTTTTGAGGCAAATGTTACCATAAATACATATATTTCTGAGCTTAAACTTGAGACCAATCTTAATGAGTATCATGCTGAACATGCTTTTATTAGCTGACGAAACCTAGCTAACTGACATCTAAAGCATAGACATAAACATGCATTTGACATCTAAAATATGCTGTCAACATTTGCACTAAGATGACTTACACTGTGAAATAAAGGATTACTGTGCCCTTTTGAGTAGAAGAAATCTTACCTAATTTTCTTCGCAATGAAACGTTAACCTGTATATTCCAGTTGTAGTCATAATGAAGCTATTATTATTTACTACTGTTATAAGTGTGAAGCTAGCAGGCCTTTCTACCATTTGCATGCTCATAGTTAAATGCAGAAACCAACCATTAATGCCAACAAAACAAAGGAGCTGGTGCTTGACCCTGCCTGCATCAATGGTGTGAGGTGGAGATAGTTGAGAGCATCCAGTTCCTGAGAATGATGATTACCAACTATTGTCCTGGTCCATCCATGTTGATGTGATGGTTAAGAATGCACAACATCTCTACTTCGTGAGGAGGTTAAGGAAATTTGGTATGTCCACAAGGACTCTTACCAATTTTGATAGGATACACTCTATGGTGCACCTATCTGGAAGCATCACAGTATGATATGGCAACTGCTGTTCCCAAAAAACTACAGTCATAACACAGCCCAGTTAATCACCCATCCAGCCTTCCATCCATTGACTCCATCTATACTTCCCACTGCTTTGGGAAAGCAAACAACATAATCGAAGACAATCCCGTCAGGCAGAAAATGTAAAATTTTGAACACACATGAACAGGTTCAAGAACAGCTTCTTTCCTGCTGTTATCAGACTTTTGAACAGACCTCTGAAATGTTAATTGTGATCTCCCTCCTCCCCTCCCCCCCCCCACCTCTCTCTCTCTCTCTCTCTCTCTCTCTGCACCTCCTCTGTGGCTGTAACACTCTTCTCCTACCCTGATGCACTTTGTATGGTATGATCTGCCTGGTAAAGCACCCAAAACAACATTTTTCACTCGATACATGTGACAACAATCAAATTAATCATGCCTCCAAGGAGTGTGTTGTTAAATACCCATACATGAGGATTGCAAATGTGCCCTTGTTCAAGAAGGGCAGTAGAGATGACCAGGTAATTATAGACCAGTGAGCCTTACTTCTGTTGTAGGAAAGGATTATAAGAGATAATCATTTAGCAAGTAACAGTTTGATTTCAGATAGTCAACATGGTTTCGTCAAAGGCAGGTTGTGTGTCTCGAACCTCATTGAGTTTTTTGAGAAGATGACCAAGCATGTAGATGAGGGTAGCGCAGTTGACGTGGTGTACATGGACTTCAGTAAAGCCTTTGATAAGGTTCCAAATATAGGCTGTTGGAGAAAATGCAGAGGCATGGAATTGAGGGTGATTTAGTACTTTGAATTAGAAACTGGTTTTCTGAAAGAAGGCAGCGAGTGGTGGTTGATGGCAAATATTCAGCCTGGTGTCCGGTTACTAGTGGTGTGCCACAAGGATCTGTTTTGGGACCACTGCTGTTGTCATTTTTATAAATGACTTAGACACAGGCATAGGTGGATGGATTAGTAAATTTGCTGACAGCACTAAAGTCGGTGGAGTAGTGGACAGTTTGCAAGAATGTTACAGGTTGCGGGGGACTTGGATAGACTGCAGAATTGAGCTGAAAGGTGGCAAATGGAGTTCAATGCAGCTAAATGTGAGGTGATGCACTTTGGGAAGAATAACAGGAAGGCAGAGTACTGGGTCAATGGAAAGATTCTTGGCAGTGTGGATGTGCAGAGGGATCTTGGAGTCCATGTACATAGATCCCTGAAAGTTGCCACCCAGGTTGATCGTGCTGTTAAGAAGGAATATGGTGTGTTAGGTTTTCTTGGTAGAGGGATTGAGTTCCGGAGCTGCAATATCATGCTGCAACTGTACAAAACGCTAGTGCAGCCACAGTTGCAATATTGTGTACAGTTCTGGTCGCCATATTTCGGGAAGAATGTGGAAGCATTGGAAAAGGTACAGAGGAGATTTACCAGGATGTTGCCTGGTCTGGAGGGAAGGTCTTATGAGGAAAGGCTGAGAGACTTGGGTCTGTTCTCATTGGAAAGAAGGCGGCTAAGTGAGGATTTGATAGAGACATACAAGATGATCAGAGGATTAGATAGGGTAGACAGAGAAAGTCTTTTTCCTAGGATGATGACGTCAGCTTGTACGAGGGGGCATAATTACAAGTTAAGGGGTGATAAATTTAAGACAGACATCAGAGGCAGGTTCTTTATGCAGAGAGTGGTAAGGGTGTGGAATGCCCTATCTGCTAATGTAGTCAACTCAGCCACATTAGGGAGATTTAAACAATCCTTAGGTATGCACATGAATGATGGGATAGTGTAGGGGGACGAGCTGAGAATAGTTCACAGGTCGGCGCAACATCGAGGGCCGAAGGGCCTGTTCTGCACTGTATTGTTCTATGAATGATTTTTGAAGTTACATGAATTGCTGTGAACTTTGCTATCACCCGTGGTATAAAACCTTGCAAAAGTTATTCCTTGCTAAAGAGGGTTGACTGGTCTTTTAACACCGTACTAAGTTTATGATTATTTTGAGGACTCTTGTGACACAGTGCTCATGACTCTAACACCTGGGTTCAGGTCCCACCCGTTCCAAAGGTGCGTCATGACATGTCTGATTCAAAATATCTATCATTATTGCTGAATAGTCTCTCTTGCCTGGAAAAGCAGCCTTTTTTATATTTGTGAAATGTCATTTTTTTCACTCTAACTCTGTGGAAATATTTTAAAATTTGATGTTTCAGGTTATATCTTGATCCGATGTGAATGTTCCATCTTCATCTCTCATTCTGTAAAATCACAAGTAGGTGAAAAATAATCAATGTGTGATTGTGTGCTTAGATTGCTTTATGATATTACCAGAGATCTCATTTGGTTGAGGTTGGAATTAAAGTAACATCAAGATGATGGTTACCTACTGTCAGTCTTTGTGGGCAACTTTTTCTGAGGTCGGTAACTAATATTGTTGCTCCATGGTTGAATGTGAAATTGTGCCTTCATTTTTTTGTCATGCAGTTTCAGTGAAATAATTGCAAATCTTAACTTACAATTGGGAATGGTAAAGCAATACTATTTGGTATTTGACTAGACAAGATTGTGTCATTTGCAGTCCTTTATCAGACTTGACTACGTTTCAAGCATTTGAGTTTTCACTTCAGTCTTGCTTAGGGATTTGAATGAAGCAGTCTCTTGAGCCTCAGATGGCCCTTTATAGCCCTAAAATTGTATCCTCTTGTTCTGTTGCCTCAATTTATGTTAAACAAATGGTTCCAGGCTTCAGTTTTTCATCCTCTTAAGTTTCTTGTAAACCATTGTTCAAACCACTTCTGACATTTCTCTCACTGTAGATGATGAACATTATCATGTGATTATTGTTAGGAAGGGATAATTCTCAGGGTTGGCTCTGCATAGTTCTCAGATTTGGATGACATTTTTGTCGCATTATGTTATGTAATACAACACTATGTATTGCTCCCCCCTCCTCCAACTATTGGAGCCTATTATTCATTTTTATTTGTGTTGTTTGTCAACAATGTTTACTCTTTCTTGAGCTAATTTACACCAGTAGCATCATGCATTTTTCATTAATGCCATTATATTGAGTATCTGAAAGTCAACCCCACATGTTTACATCATCTGTGCGGAAAGCACCAAAATCTCAAGCGTTAATAAAGTGAAGTCAGATCTGTCTCAATAAGCCAAAGTCTTCCTGTGTTTGTTTCCATTTAAATAGCAGGGCAGGATGCAACTGTTCAGCACATGCTTTCTGTCATGAAGTTGTATTGTTCATTGAAAATATCATGGGTCAATTTTAGCAACAATGCAGTAAATATATGGCCGATTGAAGGAGGCCAGAGAAAAGAGGATGGCTATTATACCACTGCAAATGGAAATGGCTGTTTGTCTATCATAAGAAACTAGCACAATCGGTTTATGAGCATGGGAAGATTGGATCTTTGAAACATGCAGACGCAGCCAAACCTGGTGAGGTCAGGTCTCTGCAAATAAATGTGAAATAGCACAAGCATTTGTGTAAAAGTAGGAAATTTTTGAAGGATTTACAACCATCTTCAACCAGAAGTAATTAGTGGATGATCAATCTCTGCCTCCTGCGAAGAACTAAAGCATCCCATCTGTACTTCTAAAGTCAATTTGGTTCACTCCATGTGATATCAAGGAACGGTTGATGTTATGGACCAGACGAAAACCCCTCAAAAAACATTAAATAGGTAGCCTAGACCCTAACGTTTTTGTTTATTTTAAAGGCAAGTGCCAGGTGTTGTGTTAGATGCAATTTTATTGGTCAAATTATTACGCACTTTATGCATATACACTAGTTAAAATATGACAAAAGAAAAGAATAAATTGGAGTGGCTTAACTCTACCTGAAAACTTAACAGAATAATAGATAACTATTGAATGGTAGCTTCTCCAGTGTAGTAACACCCTAAACACACCCTTGGCAAAGGCAAATTCAGTAAAATAGATCAGTCTACATGCAATTCTCTAATCCAGGAGGAAACAACATCAAGAGAATGTGTGTGTGTGTGTGTGTATATATATATATATATATATATATGGGTGAGAGAGACAGACAGACAGAAAAACAGGGAGAGATATATTCCAGCTTCTAAACCCAACTTTAAGACATCAGCTACTGGAAACTAAAACTAAAAATCCTGACTTTGGAGAGCTTGACCCCACCAATTCAGGCTGTTTTTATTGTTACAACTTTTTTTTAAACCCAAGCCCCCTCAAGCTGTTTACTGTATTACATTCAAATATAAAGTTAAAAATCACATACAATCAAATAGATGGCTCAGTCCCTCTATCTTAAAATGTCTCTTCAAAAGAAAGGGACAGGATACACCCCTTAAAGCCATAGTATCGTCACACCTCCCCCTTTCAAAAATAGTATGCAAAGATGACTTCATTTTTATAAGTCTTCAATCTTACGCTTTTAGCATAATATAATACATATGCATTACATTGACTGTTAGCGTGTAAACATTCAGTCCATTTCAGTCCTCTTTATTTCATACCACTAAATATCACAAAAAAATACCTTTTAAGCATATTCACATGACACGCTCTGAGATTTCTTTCTATCTGGCATTCTTATTAAATAGTTCACCTTACCACATTCTGATTCGATTTGATAAGGCCCTCGAGACCTTGCCTTCAAAAGGTTCACCTGCTACTACTTTATCTCTACGAGCAAAATTGTGAATTTTTGACATGTTATCTGCTTCCTGTCTCATCACAGGCTGTGCTATTTTCAAATGCTATCCAGCCAACTCACTGTCTCTATTTAATATTGTCCTAAAGCGTGACACACAGTCTAAACCTGTGGTCTCTGAATTCTGGCTCACAAATTTCTCCTTAATTAATTTCAGTGGTCTTCTTACCATCTGCCCCAAAATTAATTCAAATGTTATGAATTTAGTTGATTCAATAGGTCAATTGCAAAAAGTACAATCAGAATTCAAGACCATTTTCTGATTCAGTATGTGAATGTACCTACTAGAGAAGGTGCAAAACTTGATCTACTCTTGGGAAATAAGGCAGGGCAGGCGACTGAGGTGTCAGTGGGGGACCACTTTGGGGCCAGCGACTATAATTCTATTCGTTTTAAAATAATGATGGAAAAAAATAGACCAGATCTAAAAGTTGAAGTTTTAAATTGGCGAATGGCAAATTTTGACGGTATTAAGCAAAAACTTTCGAAAGCTGATTAGAGGCAGATGTTCACAGATAAAGGGATGGCTGGAAAATGGGAAGCCTTCAGAAATGAGATAACAAGAATCCAGAGAAAGTATATTGTTGTTAGGGTGAAAGGAAAGGCTGGTAGGTATAGGGAATGCTGGATGACTAAAGAAATTGAGGGTTTGGTTAAGAAAAAGAAGGAAGCATACGTCAGGTATAGACAGGATAGATCGAGTGAATCCTTAGAAGAGTATAAAGGTAGTAGGAGTATTCTTAAGAGGGAAATCAGGAGGGCAAAAAGGGGACATGAGATAGTGTTAACAAATACAATTAAGGAGAATCCAAAGGGTTTTTACAAATATATTAAGGACAAATGGGTAACTACGGAGAGAATAAGGCCCCTCAAACATCAGCAAGACAGCCTATGTGTGGAGCGACAGAAAATGGGGGAGATACTAAATTTTGCAGCCGCCTTTACTGTGGAAAAGGATATGGAAGATATACTCTGTAAGGAAATAGGTGGTGACATCTTGCAAAATGTCCAGATTACAGAGGAGGAAGTGCTGTATGTCTTGAAATAGGTAAAGGGGGATACATCCCTAGGACCTGATCAGGTGTACCCTAGAACTGTGTGGGAACCTAGAGAAGTAATTGCTGGGCCTCTTGCTGAGATATTTGTACCATCGATAGTCACAGGTGAGGTGCTGAAAGACTGGAGGTTGGCTAATGTGGTGCCACCATTTAAGAAGGGTGGTAAGGACAAGCCAGGGAACTACAGACCAGAGGGCCTGATGTTGGTGGTGGGCAAGTTGTTGGAGGGAATCCTGAGGGACAGGATGTACATGTATTTGGAAAGGCAAGGACTGATTAGGGATGGTCAACACGGTTTTGTGCGAGGGAAATCATGTCTCACAAACTTGATTGAGTTTTTTGAAGAAGTAACAAAGGATTGATGAAGGCAGAGCGGTAGATGTGATCTATATGGACTTCAGTAAGGTGTGCGACAAGGTTCCCCATGGGAGACTGATTGGCAAGGTTAGATCTCATGGGATACAGGGAGAACTAGCCATTTGGATATAGAACTGGCTCAAAGTTAGAAGACAGAGTGTGGTGGTGGAGGGCTGTTTTTCAGACTGTAGGTCTGTAACCAGTGGAATGCCACAAGGATCGCTGCTGGGTCCTCTACTTTTTGTCATGATTTGGATGCGAGCATAAGAGGTACAATTCATAAGTTTGCAGATGACACCAAAATTGTAGGTGTAGTGGACAGCAAAGAGGATTACCTCAGATTACAACAGGATCTGGACCAGATGGGCCAATGGGCTGAGAATTGGCAGGTGGAGTTTAATTCAGATAAATGTGAGGTGCTGCATTTTGGGAAAGCAAATCTTAGCAGGAGTTATACACTTAATGGTAAGGTCCTAGGGAGTGTTACTGAAGAAAGAGACCTTGGAATGCAGGTTCATAGCTCCTTGAAAGTGGAGTCGCAGGTAGTGAAGAAGGCGTTTGGTGTGCTTTCCTTTATTGATCAGAGTACTGAGTACAGGAGTTGGGAGGTCATGTTGCAGCTGTACAGGACATTGGTTAGGTCACTTGTTGTATTGCGTGCAATTCTGGTCTCCTTCCTATCAGAAAGATGTTGTGAAACTTGAAAGGGTTCAGAAAAGATCTACAAGGATGTTGCCGGGGTTGGAGGATTTGAGCTATAGGGAGAGGCTGAACAGGCTGGGGCTGTTTTCCCTGGAGTTTCGACGGCTGCGGGGTAACCTTATAGATGTTTACAAAATTATGAGGGGCATGGCTAGGGTAAATAGGCAAGCTCTTTTCCCTGAGGTGTGGGAGCCCAGAACTAGAGGGCATAGGTTTAGGGTGAGAGGGGAAAGATATAAAAGATACCTAAGGGACAACTTTTTCATACAGAGGGTGGTACGTGTATGGAATGAGCTGCCAGAGGAAGTGGTGGAGGCTGGTACAATTGCAACATTTAAGAGACATTTGGATGGGTATATGAATAGGAAAGGTTTGGAGGGATATGGGTCGGGTGCTGGTAGGTGGGACTAGATTGGGTTGGGATATCTGGTCAGCATGGATGGGTTGACCCGAAGGGTCTGTTTCCGTGCTGTACATCTCTATGACTCTATGATTTTTTTTTATCCCACACCTCTGGATAGTCTTGAAGTATAACCAGCTGAAAATATGTTGCTGGTCAAAGCACAACAGGCCAGGCAGCATCTCAGGAATAGGGAATTCGACGTTTCGAGCATAAGCCCTTCATCAGGAATGAGAGAGAGTAGCCAAGCAGGCTAAGATAAAAGGTAGGGAGGAGGGACTTGGGGGAGGGGCGATGGAGGTGGGGTAGGTGGAAGGAGGTCAAGGTGAGGGTGATAGGCCGGAGTGGGGTGGGGGCGGAGAGGTCAGGAAGGAGATTGCAGGTTAGGAGGGCGGTGCTGAGTTGAGGGAACCGACTGAGACAAGGTGGGGGGAGGGGAAATGAGGAAACTGGAGAAATCAGAATTCATACCTTGAGGATGGAGGGTTCCCAGGCGGAAGATGAGGCGCTCCTCCTCCAGCCGTCGTGTTGTTATGTTCTGCCGGTGGAGAAGTCCAAGGACCTGCATGTCCTCGGTGGAGTGGGAGGGAGAGTTAAAGTGTTGAGCCGCGGGGTGGTTGGGTTGGTTGGTCCGGGCGGCCCAGAGGTGTTCTCTGAAGCGTTCCGCAAGCGTGCCTGTCTCCCCAATATAGAGGAGGCCACATCGGGTGCAGCGGATGCAATAGATGATGTGTGTGGAGGTACAGGTGAACTTGTGGCGGATATGGAAGGATCCCTTGGGGCCTTGGAGGGAAGTGAGTGTGGAGGTGTGGGCGCAAGTTTTACATTTCCTGCGGTTGCAGGGGAAGGTGCCGGGGGTGGAGGTTGGGTTGGTGGGGGGTGTGGATCTGACGAGGGAGTCACGAAGGGAGTGGTCCTTGCGGAATGCTGATAGGGGAGGGGAGGGAAATATATCCTTGGTGGTGGGGTCCATTTGGAGGTGGCGGAAATGACGGCGGATGATACGTTGTATGCGGAGGTTGGTGGGGTGGTAGGTGAGAACCAGTGGGGTTCTGTCTTGGTGGCGGTAGGAGGAGCTCCTCCAACCGCCACCAAGACAGAACCCCACTGGTTCTCACCAACCTCCGCATACAACGTATCATCCCCCGTCATTTCCGCCACCTCCAAATGGACCCCACCACCAAGGATATATTTCCCTCCCCTCCCCTATCAGCGTTCCGCAAGGACCACTCCCTTCGTGACTCCCTCGTCAGATCCACACCCCCCACCAACCCAACCTCCACCCCCGGCACTTTCCCCTGCAACTGCAGGAAATGTAAAACTTGCGCCCACACCTCCTCCCTCACATCCCTCCAAGGCCCCAAGGGATCCTTCCATATCCGCCACAAGTTCACCTGTACCTCCACACACATCATCTATTGCATCCGCTGCACCCGATGTGGCCTCCTCTATATTGGGGAGACAGGCCGCTTACTTGCGGAACGCTTCAGAGAACACCTCTGGGCCGCCCGGACCAACCAACCCAACCACCCCGCGGCTCAACACTTTAACTCTCCCTCCAACTCCACCGAGGACATGCAGATCCTTGGACTTCTCCACCGGCAGAACATAACACGACGGCTGGAGGAGGAGCGCCTCATCTTCCGCCTGGGAACCCTCCAACCACAAGGTATGAATTCTGATTTCTCCAGTTTCCTCATTTCCCCTCCCCCCACCTTGTCTCAGTCGGTTCCCTCAACTCAGCACCGCCCTCCTAACCTGCAATCTCCTTCCTGACCTCTCCGCCCCCACCCGACTCCGGCCTATCACCCTCACCTTGACCACCTTCCACCTATCCCACCTCCATCGCCCCTCCCCCAAGTCCCTCCTCCCTACCTTTTATCTTAGCCTGCTTGGCTACTCTCTCTCATTCCTGATGAAGGGCTTATGCTCGAAACGTCGAATTCCCTATTCCTGAGATGCTGCCTGGCCTGCTGTGCTTTGACCAGCAACACATTTTCAGCTGTGATCTCCAGCATCTGCAGACCTCATTTTTTACTTGAAGTATAAACACTCAGCATGGTCTTCAAGGTTTGATGCCACTGTTCTATCGCTCCCTGAGTTTCTGGATGGCATCCAGTGGATTTCAATTGTTTTATTCCTAACCTGTAACTTCCTTGAACCATTTTGATATAAAACTTGACCCAAGATTTGAATGTATCTCTGTGGGTAATCTGTATCTTGTAAAAAATACACTCTTCTACAATCTTTTAGCTGTGATACCGCACAATGAAATGACCTGAAGACATTTAGTGGACACATCCATTATGGTCAACAAATACCAATTCTCACTTTTTGTTTTAGGCAGGAGTCCGACACAATCTATTAAGGACTTTTATATTAAAAAAAGTTGCTCACATGCGAAAATAGGTATTAAATGTGCTGGTTTTAACACTGCTTGAGGTTTTCCAATTACTTGATACGCTTGACATGTCTGGAAAAATTAAAGATACCCTTATGCAATCCAGGCCAATAAAAATGTTTTTATATTTTGGCTGGAGTTTTCCTTCCACCCAAGTGACGACCTACTGGTAATTCATATGCTATCCACAATACCTCCTTTCTATAACCCATCAGTTGTATAAGGCAATGAACTTTTGATCATTTATTATCCACCTGAATATGTGAAGGTCTCCATTTCCTCATCAAGTCATCATTTTTAAGATAGTAATGTTCTGAGATAAAGATTCTTCTTCTCTGTACACTTTAGTTTTTCACCTTTCTGTTGTAATTCAGCTAATTTTTCTCAACAAAAAATATCCATTTTTTCCTCCACCTGTTCTTGTTTCTTTTAATAATTTGATCAGACATTGAACTTCAATTTTCTTATTTTTATTCTTTGGTTTCTGCTCCTGGTTCCACCCATGCCTTGTGACCTTGGTACCACACAGTCAGAGAAATCCCAGGATATGACTTCCTGTACCACCACAGTTGCCTTTCTTTTTACAGGCTTTTTAACCAGAGTAAGCAACACTCTCACCGGTTATCCAGCTGCATCATTACCAATGATCAATTGCATTTCTGGAAAGTTTCTCTCTTACTCATACTACTTCACTACTTTTTACTGGACTCTCCAACTTCACTTTATATAATGGAGCACTGCACACGATGAATTCCACTTATTACCCCCTCTTCCAGCAATACTCCTTCTGAATTACCTATCTCATCATCTCTCCCATCAAAGATTAACTTGTTCCTGTATCTCTTAAAATCTTAATTTCTTTACTTGCTCTTCCTGGTCTATCTCACCCTCTCAAGTACATTCTTTATCAAGATCTGGCACTTTCTCCTCAATCAAACCCTGACCAGGTTGTGCATTCTTTTGCAGTTTTTTAATTCCATTGTGCTTTCCTTTACCATTTCAACAAAACTCATTGACTTATGTTGTTTTCCCACATTCACCTTCCCCGTGCTTTTTCTAAACCACCAACACTGTGACTTCATGTGGCCTAATTCATGACAGTGAGCTCTCTCTTCCCCTTGATCGTTTTCTTTTCACCCTGTGGTAAATTATCTCCTTTTCCATTACCACCTGAGGATTTATATTTTCCCCAATTTCTGCTCCTCACACAGATTGAAAGTGATGTTGGAAGCCAAACTTTGATTATTGGACTAATTCACAATCATTCCATTGCTAATCTTGCTGTTTTAACTCTACGCTCTTCCACATGATTTCTCATTACTTCACAAAGTGGACTTTTGAATTCCTCCAAAATAATCTTCTCTAAGAGCATCATATGTTTGATCTATTCTCATTGCCGTTCTCACCTATCAAAGTTACTTGTTTGATCCTTTCAAATTCACTGTATGTTTGACCAGGCTCCCACCTTAGACTCCTGAAGCTTTGTCTGTAGGTGTCTGGTACCAGCTCGTATGCACTTGAGATTACTTTATTCACCGCATCATGCTCCCCAGATACCTCCTCTGATAGTGAGACAAATACCTCACGAACTCTATCCACCAACTTTGTTTGGATCAACAATATCCACATGGTCACTAGCCATTTAATTTGTTTGACCAGTTTCTCAACTGAAATGAAAAAGGTTTCTACACCCTTCTCGTTGAACTTAGGAAAGACTTGGATGTATTAAACAGATTGCCACCAGGCCTTTGGCTGTGATGAGATTGCTCTCCATTAGTATCCTTATTATTCCTTCTACTTTTTCACCTCTACTTCTGCCATTTTAAGTCATCTTTAAGTTTTCACTTCCAACATCTGAGATTCAAAGCTCTCTCTTTTTCCCTCCTGCTCATAATCGTAATTCAAGCTGTTTTATTTCTTTTTCACGTTCTTTCTTTTCTGCCAGGGCTATTTCTTTTTCCCTTGCCATTGCCTCAAATTCACACTACTTCATTTGCAATTGAACTTTAGCCATTTCCAAAGATCCAATGACATTCCTGGCAATTATAAATGCTGTGTAATTATCTCCTCTTTTCTCACAGACACAGACAGCCCCAACTTTTTTTTTTGTCAATTCCAAAAGCTTTGCCTTGCTCACTTCCTGTAAAACTCCTGAAGTGTCAACTTCCACCACCAGGAAACTTGAGTCATTATTACACAAGGCACACTCTGTTTAAACCAACCGAACGTAACACTGAAAATTTAAACATGAACACTCCCCATTTTTTGAGATCAGCAATTGTAAAACCAACATTGAATTAGAAATTTTGATCCCAACATGAGCCCTCAATTTGTTATGGAGCAGACCAAAGCCCCTCAGAAAATAGCTTAGACTCCATTTTTTTCCCCATATTTTGAAAATAACTGCAAGGTGTTGCATTCTGCATGCAACTCAATTGGTCAAATGATCACTCTTGAAGTAAACCACATGTTATTCATACACTTTACAGGTAATTAAAATACAACAAAAGAAAGGAGAAATTGCAATAACTTAACTCTGTTGGAAAACTTAACAGGATCATATATTAATAATATTGTAACATATCATAAACACACCCTTGGCAAAGGCAAGTTTGATAAAATAGTTTGTCCTATGTCCAATTCTCCAGTGCTGTAGGGAAAACATTAAGAGAAAGTTCTGTGTGTGCATGAGAGAGAGAGAGAGAGAGAGAAAGAATAGGAGGGAGAAATGTACTGCAACTTTCGAGCCCAAATTCAAGACTCCAGTGACTGCTACTGAAAAACTAAGACTAACAATCCTGGCTGTGGAGGAGGATGACCCCACCCGTTCACACTGCTTCTATTGTTCCAAATTTGAACAAAAAAATCCAAGACCTCTCAAGCATTTTTTTCTGGTTTGGATTCAAATTGATAGCTCTACACCTCCTGGCTTAAAACCTCTCTTCAAATAAAAAAAAGCTGGTCAAAATACATCTCTTAGGCCATAATATTATCACACTAGGGCACTGAATTTTGCAAAGGCTAAAGGCCTGACAACACTCTAGCAACATTCCTGAAGACTTGTGCTCCAGCACTATCTGTGTCCTTAAGTAAAAAGTGAGGTCTGCAGATGCTGGAGATCAGAGCTGAAAATGTGTTGCTGGTTAAAGCACAGCAGGTCAGGCAGCATCCAAGGAACAGGAAATTCGACGTTTCGGGCCAGAGCCCTTCACCAGGAATGAGGTCATTCCTGATGAAGGGCTCTGGCCCGAAACGTCAAATTTCCTGTTCCTTGGATGCATTTCGTATCTGTGTCCTTAGCCATTTTCCAATACAGCTGCAATGTTAGCATCTAACTGACAATACAGAAAATTGCCCAGGTACACCATATTGACAAATGTAGGCTTCAGCTAATTACTGCTTCATCAATCTATTCTCAATTGTAAGCAAAGT
This sequence comes from Hemiscyllium ocellatum, assembly GCF_020745735.1. Lineage (NCBI taxonomy): Eukaryota > Metazoa > Chordata > Chondrichthyes > Orectolobiformes > Hemiscylliidae > Hemiscyllium > Hemiscyllium ocellatum. Next base: position 56,899,779 of record NC_083414.1, on the reverse strand, counting down.
GATGGAAAATATCATTGGCTGCACTGTAAGCAATACTTACACAGTGATAACCCTGCTCGCTGATGCTCAAACTGGGTTTTCCCATTGTCACTCAGGTCTGGATTCAATTACAATCTTTGTCCAAACAGGAAAAATGAGCTATCATTCAGGTGAGGTAAGAATGGCTTCCGTTGGCATCAGGGCAACTTTTGGCAGTTTGGAACCTCAGCAAAATTGAAGTCCGTGTGAATCAGAGAAAGCTGTCCCCTGACTGAAGTCAAATCTACTATTAGGGAAAATGATTGTGTTTATTGGAGATCACTCATTAGCTCGAGGACATTTTTGCACAAGTTCCTCAGTGTAATACCTTACGCACAAATATCTTCAACTGCTTCATCAATTACTTGCCCTCCATCATAAGGTCAAAACTAGGAATTGCACAACATGCCCAATTTGCAATTCCACTGATACTGAAGCAGGCTGTGTTCATTTGCAGAGAGACCTGGAAAACATTTAGGCTTAGGTTGATTAGTGGCCATTAATAGTCATGCCACATAAGTGCAAAGCAATAAGTATCTCCAACACAAGAGAATCTAACCCCCTTGAGAACTAATGGAACTATTACCATTCAAATCCCTCATGTCAACATTGTGGGAGTTACCATGGACCAGAAACTTCAATGAAATAACTACTTCTTTACAGTACTTACCAGGACAGATCACAGGCTGGAAATTCTGTAGTGAGAAACTTAGCTTCTGACTGCCCTGTATCAACAAAGTCAAGTCAGAGTCTGATTGAATTCCCTTTATTCCTGGATGAATACAACTCCAACACTTCAGCTTGACACCATCCAAAACAAAACAGCCGATTTGATTGACTTTAAATCCATCACCTCAAACATTCAGTCCCTCCACCACCAATGCAGTGATGTACCATAATCAAGACGCAAAGCAACTTCTCTCCAAAGCGCCTACCAAGGCTCCACTTTCTGCCATCCAGAAAAACAAGGCCAACAGATGCCTGGGAACTGCACCACCTGCAATTTTGCCTGCAAATGGTGCAGCTTCCTGACTTGAGACGATATCACTGCCCCTTCACTGTCTGAGTCAAAATCCTGGAAATCCCTCTCTAATGGCACTGCGGATGAACCTACACCAAATGGATTGCAATGGTTCAAGAAGATGATGTACCACGACTTTCGCAAGGGCAATTCAGATGAACAACAAACATTGACCTTGCCAAGGAGATTACAGTCCCGTGAAATAGTTCAAAACTATGCAAGTTCTTGAAATATTACTCAGTCAGGATCTGTTGTGAGCAAAAGAGATCACAACATTTTAGCTCGATGTCTTTTGTCAGTGTTACATTTTCAGCATTTTCTGAGTTTTTCCTTATTTCAGGTTTGCAGTGTCTGCAGCATTTTGATTTTATTTATTTTCATTAATAATTATTCGGTATTTTATATAGTTTTGAAATGAGTGGCCATTCCCTCAGCAAATATTTATTTAATTGAATTTCAGCTCTGATGCTGCCTCTTACAAGTTCCACTTTAACTTTGACTTATTTTGATTAATGTTATAATTGTTATTGGAGTAGGAAATTGCCTGTATTTGCCTCTGGATTTGCTATTCCCTTTGTAATAGGCTCTGGTAACTTTCACTTTCAAGATTTTTAGATGTGTAACTGTAGTACAAGAAGTGTACATCAATGATGTCAGATTCCATGTGGCTTGATGGTGAGAGAGAATGGTTTTGATGAAGTTCTGTAATATTCTATCTTGTAAACAGCCAATAAATATTTATTAGTCTACAGCAGCATGGCTTCCAGCTCTCTTCCATCAATGACATGCAGATCCCAGTGCAATAATGTCTGTCTGAGTTCCTGCTACATTAGAAATGCGAACAATATATTTTTCTTTTGAGTGCTGTTCCTCATGTGAGCCCTTCTAGATGCATAGCATAAGCAGTTTGATATTCAGCCTGGTTAACCATGAAATATACTATGGTTTAGTACAAACAGTAAGTGCTGGGAAACCTCAGCATGTCTGGCAGCATCTGTGGAGAAGGAAACTGAGGATTAGATTTTATTGAGGTGATGGTCAGGAGTGTCAACTGCTGACTGGAGAGCTAGTGAGAGATTGCCATTGCCATTGCCTTTGAGAAGGTTCACTGGCATTAAATGCCTTCCCAAACAATTGACAGGCCACCAGCAAACCTTTCCCAAGATTAAGAACCCTAATCAGAAGAAGTTCTGCTTTTCGAGAACTGTTGGAATCAAAGATCAGCAGTTCTGTTGAGTGACCACACCAATGATGAGACATCCACTAGAAGTGAAGGGTAACTCATACGGGAGCAAATCACTCTGGGAAGGATTTTGCATTATGAGAGTCATTGGAAGAACAATGCAGGGTAGTTGGCAGCAAGGGAAAGGGAATAGCTCTTAACAGGCTCCCTCTTCCAAGTGCTTGCTCCCTCAATTTGGTACTGAGTGTTTTGAATGAGGGACAGGACACTCTCCTTACCCACCCTGTAGACTACAAACTAACACCATGGGTGTATCTTTCATGCACACTTATTATTGATTAGCTTGGTTAATGCGAGTGGCGGTTGGATGAGACCTTGAGTGATCCTTTCCTGGAAACTTTAGGCCCTCAGTTCGTGGTGGATTGGGAAGTTCAAGCATGGCACTTCCTGCCCTTAACTTGATGCTGGCAGAGGCAGGTAAGTAGTGGGCCTTAATCCTGCCCCATCTCACCTAATTAAGAGCCATCCCTTCCTCCAACCATTCCTTGAGATAGGTCATTAAATTTCACCCAGAGGGAATGTTTTGAGTCAAATACAGAGGAACCTCAATTATCCAACATTTGATTATCCGAATTTCAGATTATCCGGCAAGATCGCAAGGTCCCGATGCTAGGCTAAACTGTGTTTTGATTATCCAGAATTTGATTAACTGAATGAAATACTCCCTGCCCATGTCCCTTGACTGATCGAGGTTCCTCTGTATTAGTCTTCTTCAGAACAGATGTGTATAAATAATTCCTGATGTTAATGTACGCAGTATATTGCTGCACACCACTGTGATTTTCTGAGAATGATTGACTTATGAAAGTAGTCCATAACTCTTAGATGTGGGAGGGTTGACTCCTAAATGTTTCTAAAGCTGCAATTTTTAATTTATGTCCTAGGCATGTTTACAAGAATTCACTCTCGCTTGAACAGCGTTGCTTTAACTTTAGGAATCATTATCTCTCAACAAAAAAGTTATTCATAAACCAGTTAAGCTAAAATTCTATAAATATAATTAAAGGAATGTATCGTGCCACATGTATGATTTATTTATGAGCCATGTTAATGTGACTCATTAAAAAAAAGAGGCAGTCTCCTTGCAAGAACTGGCCATCTGCTGTTTATGGATCTTCTTCAGTGCTATTATTCAGGTTAACTGAGAGTATTTGTGAAGGCTGATTGATGACAGTGGAGAGGGAAATCTTCTATAGGGGGAGTACATAGCAATGACACCTCCCATATTGCACTCTGTGGAGGCATTTTAGAACATTGTAGTATGTGTGTTCTTCGCAACTTTTTAAACATTTGCTGGAATGCATTATGGAAATGTATTTAATCATTATCCATTGAAAGCTCTTGAGCAATGAAAATCACTAACTCTCTCTACAATTGTCTGGAAATCTTATCTCGTGAAAAATTATTGCATTAGCAATTGGACATAAGTGAACACCTGAAATGGAATTAGTTTTTGAAGTGCAATGCTGCTTAGAGAGATTCAAAGAAGGCTGATGGAAGTTATAGTAAAAAGTGAGGTCTGCAGATGCTGGAGATCAGAGCTGAAAATGTGTTGCTGGTTAAAGCACAGCAGGACAGGCAGCATCCAAGGAACAGGAAATTCGACGTTTCGGGCCGGAGCCCTTCATCATGATGAAGGGCTCCGGCCCGAAACGTCGAATTTCCTGTTCCTTGGATGCTGCCTGACCTGCTGTGCTTTAACCAGCAACACATTTTCAGCTCTGATGCAAGTTATATACAGTACCTTGAGGGACTTAAATTAATGGGTAAATGAAGAGTATGAGTGAATTCGAAGTTCGGAACTGATATTTATATGTTTAGTCAAAATAATGTTACTTAGCTGAGTCAGATGAGCTATAAATGAGTTTAAATATAACATTCTTAATCTCTATGTTGGGATCTATTATTCAACTATTATTATGCACAATGTGTTGTTGTCATATTGGTAGCTAGTACTAAATGCTCATAGCCAGCACAAACAGAAGGAAATTAAGAATTAAATCATTGGAACTCATCTTTCTACTATCCTGATTCTCCTACTAAAGATTCCAGTTGTATTTTGACCTATTTTGTCACCGCCAGCTTGGTTGGGAGATATTCAAACATTTACAGAAGTTAAAGTTAATACCTATTTAACTTTGTTTTCACTAAGCTAGCTTTTATAACTCAGTTTTTCTCTCTTGGATGTTTAAAGTATACATTAGCAAGAATATTGGAACGAGGAACCGGAGCAGAGCAAGCGTCCAATGAGCCCCTGCTGTATTATTTATTACAAATGTAGCAGATAAAAGGCTCAATTCCTCTTTCATTTCTTGAGCGATCAAGGCCAGCGCAGTACTAAAAGTAGCCTGTAGGTGGAACACAGCTGCAGAGGGCACTTGGGAAAGGTGAGCAGGAGACATAGCTAGGTTTGCCCTTGCTGTAGAGAAGAATTGGACTTGACCTGTGCTATCAGGGGCACCCTCAGATATTCAGTTGCATCCCTGAGGCTGTGGTTGATTGGGGCCAGATTTTCTTACCAGGTACTGGCTGGAGACTTCACCCCCTCAGGAGACATTGCAGGAGGAGGCAGAGGAAGGGAGTAGTCATGCTGTGATCGAGTGAATGTAGGTCATTTCATCAAACATTTCAATGGCCTCATAAGATCTGGGAAGGTGTGTCAATTGCCAGCCATTGACAGACCTCTAACTCTGTATACTGCAGGTCTGCAAAATGCGTGTCCGTAGTGCTCTCTAACATTGTCAGATCCAGAGCCTGTATGCATCACTGAGATGTTAGCCAGCCTTAAATATGTGGTGAGATTGAGCAGAGGTGTCATTGAGGACAGCAGCTCTCATGTCAGTGTCATTCTGAGAGAGTTGCAGGAGGACAGTCTTTCTCTGCATTTTTCCTCCCTCCTAGACAGTTCGCAATGCCTAAATGATGATGTGGACAGAGGCAGTGGGCTGAACCTACTGCACATGGATACGCTAAACATCATTCGGCTGTCAGCATGGCAGGGCATTGAATGTGGTGAGGCCAGGAGTTGCGAACAACACAGTTATGTGATGACTGTACCCTTGGGTGAAGGATGTAGTGGAGTGTGTCCAATGTGCACTGCAGCTTGGTGACCATTCTTATCTATCAATTTGGTTGTGCTGATTATCTGTTGAATTGAAGGCACATCCAAGACAGGGATAGAGGTCATGAAGAATGGAGCAGGATAACTCCATCTCTTCCTTACCACAACGGGGCAGGGCACCTCATAGAAGTGAGCATTGAGCACAGGCAAGCTACAGTTGATAGGCCAACTGAGCTGTTTACCTTTTATGTTTTCATTATTCAGACTTCTATGAGCTTGGAATGAGGTGGGAACTGAGAGAATGACTAGGGGGAGTGGCTGCTGAGGAGGCTCAGAGTGGCCTTTGTAAGTGTTGGTCTGAAAACTGCAACACTCATGGTAGTAGAGACCATATGTTCCACACAGAGGAGTTGGCAGTTATTCAGATGTGCATCCGTCTGCAAAGCATGTCTTCTTGGATCAAGTTCAGAATGGGAGCCGCAGTCATTGACAAATCGTCATGGCTCATGTGGCCATGCCGGCTAGCATAATGCTGTGAGGCCTGGGATGATGATGGAGGTCTCCAATGATTGAGCACCAGACTTCTCTTCAGTACCCTTCTCAGTACAGAGCAAATATATTCCCGTAAAGTCTGAGGGTGGTCACCAAGGCTGGAGAATCCTGGGTGTGAAGGGACAGGATCTTTAGAAGAAATTAGGAAAACAAAGACAGTGATTCATTGAAGCCCTACAGTTTGGAGAAAGGCCGTTAGGCCCAACAAGTCCACATTTACCCTCTGAAGAGTAACCCAGCCAGACACATTCCCCCTACCCTAATATTCAAATTTCCCATGGCGAATGTATTTAACCTACATATCCCTGAACACTATGGGTAATTTAGCAGGGCCACTTCACCTAACCTGCACATTCTTTGGATTGTGGGAGAAAACCAGAGGAAACCCACACAGACGCAGGGAGAATTTGCAGACTCCACGCAGATAGTCACCCAAGGTTGGAATCAAACTTGGGTCCTTGGCGCCATAAGGCCACAGTGCTAACTACTGAGCCACCATGCCACCTGAATGCACAAGAAAAAATTGGCAATTGGAATCAAGTAGAATAAGTGAAAAACCAAACCCAAGTAGAATGAAGGAAAACCCATAAGTGTGTCCTGGATCTCTGAAAGTAGAAGTACAAGTAGACAAGCTATGCTTAAAAGGCTTATGGGCTAGAATACAGCAGTATGGAGATTATGTTGCAATGTTATTAAGTTCTGCTTGGGAAACAACTGGAGTACTGTGCACAGTTCTAGTTGTGATATTATACGAAGGAAGTGATTGCACTAGAGAGGGTGCACAGGCGATTTAGCAGGAAGCTGCTTGTTTTGGAGGCTCTGAGCTATGAGCAAGGATTGCATAGACTGGCTTGGATTTCCTTAGAGCAGCAAAGTTTGAGAGCAGACGTATAGAGATATATAAGAATCCGATAGCAAGGAATGTTTTTGATTAGTATAGCGGCCAATAACCAAGGCACATAGATTTAAGGTAAAAGGTTGAGAGAGGAGTTGAGGACATTTGTTTTCCACTCAGGATGTTGTGAGTTAGGAACTCACTGCCTGAAAGAGTGATCCAGTCAGAAATTCTTGGAATGTTTAAGCAGTCCAGAACAACCTTGATTAACTGAACATCAATTATCTGATGTTTTGAGCAAGATCTCAAGGTTCCGTAAAAATGCTATCCATTATCCGAACAATCCGTTATCCTGATTCTCAATTATCTGAGCAAAATACTCACCGCCCCTCTCATTCAGATAATTGAGGTTGTTCTGTATTTGGATATTCATTTATGTTGCCACACCTTTGAATGCTTTGGGCTAGGAGCTGGAAAATGGGATCAGCATGATCAAAGCTTTGTTGACTGCTGTGGATTTGATCCACTGAATGACCTCCTCTTGTGCTGAGCCATCTATAAATTATGAATTTTACATTCACTGTTCCTCATCCACCTCAGAAGAGTGGTAAATCTTCCTCTTCCCCCACATACAGCTTAGACCTCTTTGTATAGTCATGCTGTGGACCATGTAGCAGATGTTCACTTCAGAAGAGATCTTACTGGCTTAGGACAAATGCAGTCAAAATGCAGATGATCTCCACAATGTATGTTCTAGTAAGTAGATGGTTCTGTTCACAAGTACCTCTTTGCGTCTACTTACTCATTTACCCTCCCTCCACCTTATCCCAGACCCAACCTTCCAACTTAGCATGGCCCTCTTGAACTGTCCATCTTCCTACTCACCTACCTGCTCCACCCTCCTCTCCGACCTATCACTTTCACTCCCACCTTCATCTACCTATTGCATTCCCAGCTACCCTCCCCCCAGCCCCACCCCCTTCAATTTATCTCTCAGCCCCTTGGGCCATCCCCTCATTCCTGATGAAGGGCTTAAGCCCAAAATGTTGATTGTCCTGCTCCTCAGATGCTACCTGACCAGCTGTGCTATTCCAGCACCACACTCTTCGACTCTGATCTCTTGCATCTGCAGTCCTCCCTTTCTCCCTGTATTAAATTACACCCCTATGAGCAGAAAACCTACCCTGACACTTCAGTGCAGAACTTAGGGAGCATTTCATAGTCAGAGGTTCCATCTTTTTAAGGAGACTTTTAACTGAAGCCCTCTCTGTCTCTAAAGTGAATGTAGAAGATCTAATCGCACTAGAATGACAACTTGCAAGTGAGTACTCCTCATTGGCCTGGCAGACATAAACCCCATAACCAGATGACCAAACGTCTTACATATTATCATCACATTGCTGTTCGTGAGATTTTACTGTGTTTTAGAAATCGGCTGCCTGTTTTAGAGCATTATAACAGGACATTATACTCCATTTGCCATGGCAGACTTCGGAACATCCTGTGTTGATGAAAGACATTATACAAATGTACATTTTTTTTTGTGGCTAGTAAGCAGGCACTAGTCTTATTACAATTCAGAAATGCATTATGTATATTCATAATATGGTAATGTACCATAATGTGCCTTCAAGTCACCCTGAAGCTAATGAAAGTCAACTTCAAAGCTGCAAATATCCAAGCCCATGAAACACAGAGTTACTGAGGCAGTGTTTTGCATAGTAGCAATGTTTACCCACATCAGTTGGAAGAAACTACAACTGGTCTGTACCAAATCCATGCAGGATTATGTGTTGATAATGGTTTGGTTTTGGCAGTGTACTTAACCTTACAGATAGTTTAGATTTATTTATAGGAATGATGAGAACAATGAAATGTTGCGATACCCGGAAATGAATACATTTATGAATTTAGTGACTCTTTATGACACAAAAGTAGCATTCTGGCCTCTGAGCCAATAGTTCAGAGATCAAAAGCTGCTCTGGACTTGATGGCTAAGGAAGGCACAATAATCGCACAGCCAAAATGTTTGAATATCAGACTGGAATTCTTCCAACATATGCAAATGTCAACGAATAAGATAAGGAGAGATTCCTGGTCAGCCGTGTGATGGAAATAAATTGAAATCTCTCCCATCTATAGCTCCAGGCTACTGCAGCTTGGACTCCTTGGGTGTCAGTTGACTTCTTTGAATGTACAGCAAGTATAGATCAGATTGTTGCCAACTCACTGAAGTCAGTCTTTATTCCTGTTTGGGTGGATTTGGGACTTTCTTCCTTGGCCTAACCATGGTGGATATCATGGAGTTGTGGCTTGGAACAATCTCTGGGCAGAGAATTCATGATGAGGAAAGATGGACATGGTAGTGTAATGTGTTCATATGGTTGACCTTTTTTACCAGAAAGTCCTGGTTTCATTTTAGTGCAGTCTCATGTGATGAATAGATCTTGTTTGAAATCATTGGACTTTTATTATGTTTCCCAGTTAATATGTCAGTCGACCTTAAAGAGATTTGTCCATGATATCATCACCGTTGCAATAGTGTGTAACCTGAGGATATAAAGGTCTCAGATTCTATGTTAACTTGGATCACTTGATGCTGAAGCAATGCTATCTTTGTAATTCAATAGCTTAATATCAGCCCAGACTGAAGCTCCTGTGAGTGCAATATTTGAATGTATCAGTATGCTCCAGTAGATATCTGTTGGATCATACAATACCAAATTCTAGGTTGTTACATTGTGACAAGATAACATTGCCCATCAGTTAAATATACCTTACTGGAGGCAAAATGTGCATCAAACTTAATATGTTTAGTTGTAATGTGACATGAACCCAAGGTCCCGGTTGGGGCCCTCCCTATGGGTACTGAACTTAACTATCAGCCTCTGCTCGGCCACTTTTCTCTGCTGTCTGTCCCGAAGTCCACCTTGGAGAATGGTCACCCGAATGTCCGAAGCTTAATGTCCTGGATCACCGATGTGTTCCCCAACTGGGAGGGAACACTCCTGTCTGTTGATCGTTGTGTGGTGCCCGTTCATCCATTGTCGTAGCCTTTGTTCGGTTTCCCCAATGTAGGAGGAGCCATTGTCATTCAGAATAGAACAGATTACTGCAAGGAAGTGTACCGACAACTGAACAACCAAGAACACTACAGGCAACTACCAGCTGATCCGACCAAAGAACACACCCATGAATTAAACACACTGATCAGAACTTTGGATCCAGTCCTTCAGAGTTCCCTATGTGCCCTCATCCCATGTACCTCTTGTGTAGGCAACTTCTACTGCCTTCCAAAGGTACACAAAACCAACACACCAGGACGTGCCATCGTGCCAGACAATGGGACCCTATGTGAGAATCTCTCTGGCTATGTGGAAGGCATCTTGAAACCTATTGTACAAGGGATCTCCAGCTTCTGTCACGACATCAAACTCAGCACCCACGCACCAGTTGAACTGGGAATATTCCTCGTCACAATGGATGCTTCCGCACTCTACACCAGCATCCCCCACAATGATGGCATCGCGGCAACAGCCTCAGTACTCAATTCCAACAACTGCCAATCTCCAAACACCATCCTGCAACTCATCCACTTTATCCTTGATCACAATGTCTTCACCTTTGACAACCAGTTCTTCATCCAGACACACGGAATAGCCATGGGGACCAAATTTGCACCCCAATATGTCAACATTTTTATGCACAGGTTTGAACAAGACTTCTTCTCTATGCAGGATCTCCAACCACCAGGTACATTGACGACATTTTCTTCCTCTGGACCCATGGTGAGGAGTCACTGATAAAACTACACAGTGACATCAACAAGTTTCATCCCACCATCAAACTCACCATGGACTACTCATGACCATCTGTCTCATTCTTGGACACATGCGTTTCCATCAAGGATGGACACCTCAGCACCACACACTACCACAAACCCACAGACAACCTCACAATGCTACACTTCTCCAGCTTCCGCCCAAAACATATTAAAACAGCCATCCCCTATGGACAAGCCCTACGCATAAACCAGATCTGCTCAGATGAGGAGGAACATGATGGGCATCCGGAAGTACTCAGGGATGCCCTCACAAGAACGGGGTACAATGCGCAGCTCATCGACCGCCAGTTCCGACGTGCCACAGCAAGGAACTGTAATGACCTCCTCAGGAGACAGACACGTGCTGCAACCGACAGGGTACCCTTCATTGTTCAGTATTTCCCAGGAGCTGAAAACTTACGCCATGTTCTTCGTGACCTGCAACACATTATCAATGAGGATGTGCACCTCACCAAGACCTTCCCCACACCTCCACTACTTGCCCTTAAACAACCGCCAAACCTCAAACAGATTGTTGTTCATAGCACGCTGCCCGGCTCTCAGGACAACTCCATACAACCCTGTCACGGTAGGTGCTGCAAGATGTGTCAGAGTGTGGACATAGATACCACCATTACGCATGGGGACACCTCCCACCTTGTACATGGCAGGTACTCATGTGACTCAGCCAATGGTGTCAATCTTATATGTTGTAGGCAAGGATGCCCGGAGGCATGGTACATTGGGGAAACCGAGCAAAGGCTACGACAATGGATGAATGGGCACCGCACAACAATCAACAGACAAGAGGGTTCCCTCCCAGTTGGGGAACACTTCAGTGGCCCAGGACATTCAGCCTCGGACCTTCAGGTGACCATCCTCCAAGGTAGACTTTGGGACAGGCAGCAGAGAAAAGTGACCGAGCAGAGGCTGATAGCTAAGTTTGGTACCCATAGGGAGGGCCTCAACCGGGACCTTGGGTTCATGTCACATTACAGGTGACCACCATTGCACAATACACACAAAGGTACTCCTACACACACACTCTCATACACACACAGGTACTCCTATGCACACATACACACGGACACACATATACACAGACACGCACACAGTTTCCCACACACACCCTTACAGACACACGCACTCCCACACTCTCACATGCACCCCCTCACAGACTTAAGACACACTGCACTCACAACACACACACACTTTCTCACACTCACAACCCCCAACCCAGACAGACACACACACACAGACAGACAGACAAAGACCCACATGCACACATATATTTTGTGGGGTGAATTTGTACTTGCAGGATTACATTGTACTTTGCTCAAAAACTGCATGAATTCATGTAAAACTCCGTTATCTCACTTTTTAGATTAGAATCAATCTAAACATCAGGTCATAGACAGAGAACACAGAGGGCCAACACCTTCAACGTATTGTCTAGCTATCACCATTGTTAACAGCTAACCTGAGAATGCAACTTTTTAAAGAAAAGGTCTTGTGATTTACACATGAAAGTAGTGAAACTATCACGGTATTCTAACAGATGAAAGGCTTAACAGACAATCAATGTTTCAATGAATAATTTCAGTTACATCACACTAAATTTTTGCTATAAATTCTATGTGTTAGGATTGAGCCCTCCACTACCACCTGATGAAGGAGTGACGCTCCGAAAGCTAGTGTGCTTCCAATTAAACCTGTTGGACTATAACCTGGTGTTGTGTGATTTTTAACTTTGTACACCGCAGTCCAACTCTGGCATGTCCAGATCATTTCTTGGGTAGCTAAATTATATTTTCAGTTCCCTCCTTCCTATTGGGTGCATTATGATTTGTGTACTAAAACCTGACACAAGTAAACAAGCTGTAAAGGATCAGCCAATATAATATTTTTAAAAATTGAAATATCTTTGGTATGAGGAATGGAATTGCAAAAGATGTTTAAATTGCTGCTTTGTGGCAGCTAATTATAGTAAGTAGCCTTTTAGCACAACTCCATGTACAATTAGGGTGGAGATGCCCTTTAATACATGCCACACAAACTAGTGACGTTGCCAAGGAAAGCAAACTCTAAATCAGCAAATTGGCAAAGTGTCACTGCATATTTTAAAACTGTATAAAGATACGTTTGTGAGTGTGTGGAACATGTACTGGCTGTGAAAATTAAATAATTCACAGTTTATTGCATAGCTGTCGTCATGGCTATGGATAACTATTGAATACACAAAGTTTGCTTATGTATGCTTTCAGAATATTAATTTCTAATGTTGTTTTCTTTGTGCTTCAGGTTTGAGCTGTTAGAAATAGTATTGAAATCCTTTTTTTGGAAGCAGTCTGCATTTTCTTCCATTTTCTAAAAACTTGCAAACATACCAAGCATCGAGGTTAGAAGTCCCATTTCTAGTAATCAATGCTGATGCAATCTTGCCTGCACCTTTCACCTTACCTAAGATTTTCTCCTCTGCTGGAATAACTGGCTGGTACTTGGAAAATGACAACTTGTTTTCAAATGGTCCTGCTTCCGCTTTAAATTGAACAAGATTTCATTTGCCACAATGGGAATTGCTGGTCAGAGGACTGTTTAGCTGTGGAGGCAACATTCATGATCCAGTTCTGCCCTAGGCTACTTTGTATACCTTGAAAGACAGGCTCATTTCTCTTTTCAATCTTTTCTGTTTCCTGCTATTTTCTGTTATAAAATGCCCCTCGATAATAGTAAAACCGTGCTACTTTCACTTTGACAAGACCTAGGAGCATTATCAAACAAAATTTAACACCGCGGCGATGACACCAAAATTGGAGGTGTGGTGGACAGTGAAGAAGGTTACCTCAGATTATAACAGGATCTTGATCAGATGGGCCAATGGGCTGAGAAGTGGCAGATGGAGTTTAATTTAGATAAATGCGAGGTGCTACATTTTGGAAAAGCAAATCTTCTCAGGACTTATACACTTAATGGTAAGGTCCTAGGGAGCCTTGGTGAGCAAAGAGACCTTAGCATGCAGATTCATAGCTCCTTGAAAGTGGAGTGGCAGTTTCTATTACCATGCTGGACATCTCTATGACTCTAAGTCGCATAAAGAGATATAAGGGAAGGTGACCAAATATTCAGCCAAAGGTATCTTAAAGAGAGGAAAAGAGACAAAGATTTAAGAAGGGAATGCAAGATCTTGCAGTCTTGGAAACTGAAGACATAACTACCAATGTCAGTGTGATTAATATTTGGGATACTCAAGATTTAAAGGGGTGCAGTTATCTTGAAAGGCTTGAAAGGGTTGGAAGAGCTAACTGGATAAGAAGTGAAGTGCTTTGTGGTTTTATATATATATTAGCAGATGTAATATCTACCATGAAGATTGGGTTTTGGTGGGTCATATCTCTTGAAATTTATTAACAACACTAACTATTTACAATGTTACAATACCTCAGACATGCACTCACTGTCTAAGTTCCTTGCTTACTGATGCTACTATACATTCATACAATAACTGACTGAAGGCACTGTGCTAACTCCATAAAGCAGAAGAGAGTGACTGAAGGTGAGGCAGGTACCTTTATAGGAGAACATCAAGTGTTGCAATACCATGTAACTGTCATAAAGATGCAGGTTTGGCTGGTCTAGAATCTATGCCATAATACAACAGAGGAGAGATGGTCCATGAATGGGTTTGAATACAAAACTGTGAATATTACAATCAAGGCGTTGCTGAACTGGAATGTAAATCAATATAAATCAATGATTTGGTGCACAAGGAGCAGAGTTTTGAGTGAATTCAAGTTTGTGTAAGGTAGAACTTGAGAGGCAAACAGGGTGAAAGTGTCAGATCCAGTAACACAAGCATGGAACAGCATTCCAATAGCAAATGAGTGGAGGCAAGAGTGAGTCAAACAATGATGCACAGGTAAAATAGGGGTGCAGCTTTTCCAATGACCAGATACTGATTTCTGAAGTGTCAGTGAACATTGTGCATGGGTACCCTGTGGAATCCTAATTGTGGCAGATTCTGAATGCATTGCATGGGAAATTAAAGGCTCACTGGGTAATTGCTGTGCACTGGAACTTTTCAAAAGTATATATTTAAATTGGAGAAGTTAGTGGGTTCCATTGCAGTTAAATAAATGTTTACTTGGAAATTGTTATCATATGAAATAATCAATTTAACACCTCAGTAACTATTTCACTGGCTCCCCATTTTACCTCACTCACCTCCAATTACATCTCCCAAGATCACAACTCCAGAACCTGACCAGACACCTCATTGAACTCTGGGACCCAACAACCCACCCAGCTCCATGCAATCCAACCTACTCCATCCCTAGGACTCAATAACCTCTGTTGCCCATTCACCAGAACCTGACACCTTCTCCTCACCCTGAGGATCCAACACTCCATTCCCTTGCTGCTGACATCCTAGTAATTGTCTTTCTCTATGATAGTCCTTTCACACACACTTACTTGAGCTAAAACAAATAATGAAGACCTTTAGTTTGTTACAGAATCTTATAACACAATGTAGATGTAATATTGATTGTTTATCCCCGGTCTGGACTCAACCACTAATTTTCCCCCAAATGCAATATTTCCCACGAATGCTGGCGTACTCTAAACATTCTGGCGGTCTATCCACCTGACACCCTACCCACTGATATCCTATCCTTTGGTACCCTCTCCCCTATGCACTTGGCATTCTACCCACCAGTCACCTTACTTACTGTCATTCAAATCTCTTATGTGTGATTGCCACTCTCTGAAAAATCCAGTCCACACTGTTTGCCTCAGTGGTCGCTTGGATATATGATCAAAATTTCATCGAGATTAACCACGACACTAACTTTGCAAATTGGCTGGTTCAACCATGAACAATTTCCAGGAAGAAGAATAAAGTCCATTGTTAGACAGTGGAATTTGTGGCAGTGACCGAAGACAATGACTTTGCTGTCATAGACTGATGCCCTAGACATCATGTACATTCACCAAGGTTTGCATCTCCCTGATTAACAAGCAAATCATGAAATTCTTTTCAAGATCAGAACTATTGCACATGTTCTTTTATATTAATTCAAACCCAGAAAAATTGTTCATTTTGTTTGTGAAATATAGCTATTGCACACATGTAGAATGAAAACGCTGTTATTAACATCCTAGTAATTGTCTTTCTCTACTATAGTCCTTTCACACACACTTGAGCCAAAACAAATAACAAAGATCTTTAGTTTGTTACAGAATCTCATAACACAATGAAGATGTAATATCGATTGTTTATTCCAAATGTTATTACAATAATATCCAAAAGGTTTATTTTTATCATTTATTCAGTGATGTTAACTGGATATCTGTGTGATAAACTAATGGAATAACAGATACTTGCAAAGATTTTCATAAAAGTAGAAAATTCAAGCATTTTAGAAACGTTTTCTATGATAGAATATTTCCATTTGATGTGTGTATAGCCTGCAGAATTCTGGCAGCTAATTGGAATTATTGATTCACTTCAGTGTGAAACAAATGAATTAACATTAAACCATTGGAGCGTTATGATTACCAAACTACTCTAGGTTAATGATAATATCTCTATAGGTTTCACTTTTGCACTTTTAGAAATTTCTAGGTTTGTGTTTCTACATATATTCCTATGTATTTTGAACTCTTTAACCAGCACGTGTTTTCATGCAGCAATTTGCTAGCAGAATTAAGATCTTATTAGAAAATCATGGCGCAATGCACATTCAAGCCTTAAATGAATTTCAGGGCCTTGTGATATTGTCATTCAGAAAGTCTACTTTCTCTTACTTCGGTAATAATTCAAGATGATTCTTCTGAAGGGATAGGGAATGTTTCTTGCGCTTACTTACAGAGAGGTGACAATTTCTACTTCAGCAATATGGGCTTAAAGCAAATGTTACTGTTTGGGACATGGGATACTGATTCATCATGCTAAATTGCTAAAATAAGAAAAAGTACTGAAGATGCTGAAGATATGAAACAAAAGCAGAAATTGCTGAAGAAATTCAGCAGATTTAACAACAGCTGTGGAAAGAAAGTGGAATGAATGTTTCGAGACCAGTGACTCTGAAGAAGGGTCGCTGAACTTAAAAATGCTAACTCTGCTTGCTCTCAACAGATGTTAAATTACTCCGTGGTTGACACGTCGCATGTATTTTTATTTTCAGGTGCCTAGTTGCAGGATGCTACTGCTTGAAATAAATAAAAACTTCATTTATTCTCCTGAAATTAAATCCTCATGGCATTATTTTGAAATGGATGTGGTTTTTAGATGTTCCTTTCTATAAAATGCTAAATTCATGTGAATTTAGGGGCAGTACTGTGGCACAGTGATTAGCACAGCTGCCTCACACTGCCAGGGACCTGGATTCGATTCACGCCTTGGGTAACTGTCTGTTTGGGGTTTGCACATTGTCTCTGTGGGTTTCCTCCCACAGTCCAGGGATTTGTAGGTTAGGTGGATTAACCATGGGAAATGCTGGGTTTAGGGGAATAGGGTGGGGAGCTGGGTCTCCGGAGGATTTGTGCTGACTCAATGGGCTGAATGGCCTCTTTCTGCACTTTCCGTGGAGATTGTATGATTCTATAACCCTGAGTGTTGAGAGTCACTAGTTTTGGTAGGCAACATCAAATGTCAGGATAGACTGAATGAGTTCGGCCAGAAGATTACTCTGAACGTTTTACAAATCCATTCCATGCATGTCATGCCACAAATCAGCAAAAGTTCACCCACCAGTGCTTTTACATGTGTCTCTCTAGACAAAGGTACACATACCTTCCTCAGAAGATTATCGGATTTGGAGGGTCCAGTCCCAAAAGAAACTGTTGTATGACTTTTGCTTTGCATCTGTGATAGTCTCCTAATGTTCTCATGCTTTCTTATTGGTTTCACAATGTTAAAACATTGACTGACCCTTGGAATGAGCAAATAGCCTGTCAGCCTGTCTCATTGACAGTCTGGTGGGTACAAATTGGCTTGCTTTCCTTCTCTTTATTCCAGCAAAGTATATCATTGCTTAGTGCCATGTATTTATTAAAGATAGGAAAGTGACCTTGCAAGAAGTTACGACTTTATATTCCACTGTCCCTCATGTCAATGCATTAATTTGATTGAGTAACATGTTTACTTTTTATTGCAAGTGTTGCAATAAAATTGGAAAATGGTTGTGTCGATAGCTCTAAACAGCCCATTTAACAGTAGACACAACAGATTTGAACACTTATGTTCACTGTAATGTAAAAGAAATCAATCATGTGCGATGACTATTGAATTTTTTGGGGGTTAGATGTGACTACTGAAATCTAAATCCTGTCATTTCTAGCCACGATTTGGATAATTATTAACTTAGTATCATCTAAGCCTGGACTCAATTCTGATTAAATACTGTAGGGAATCTAATCTAATCTAATCTAATCAATAACAGCAGAAGCAGAGGCCTGAACAGTATGGGCTTTGGTGAGAAATGTGACAGAATCACATGAGAAGTTTGACAAGACAAATCTCAATGTCTGGACAACTCATAGTATAAATGATGCACTTGCTGGGTGGGGTGGTGTGGTGAGTTTCTAACTGGGCAATGCTGAGTCACCAATTATGAGGGGATTACGGCTTTTTTTAGATTAGATTAGATTACTTACAGTGTGGAAACAGGCCCTTCGGCCCAACAAGTCCACACCGACCCGCTGAAGCGCAACCCACCCATACCCCTTACCTAACACTACGGGCAATTTAGCATAGCCAATTCACCTGACCCGCACATCTTTGGACTGTGGGAGGAAACCGGAGCACCCGGAGGAAACCCACGCAGACACGGGGAGAACGTGCAAACTCCACACAGTCAGTCGCCTGAGGTGGGAATTGAACCCAAGTCCCTGGCGCTGTGAGGCAGCAGTGCTAACCACTGTGCCACCGTGCCGCCCTTAAATGCCTAAGGCTTGTTAAATGCCTTATTAATGCCACGACTCATTACATTAATATTCAGCTTCCACTCTTCCCAAACACGGTGAGCAAGGTAGATATTAAGAATTCTTGACCTGGATATCAGAGAGGGCACTGACATTCCCACGAAGCTGTGCACGCACAGATATAGACACAGAACCTTGGTGTGTTCCAGTTCTGGAAATCGCTATCATGCACAAACCACGGAGCACACACAGCTGGAATGAAAATAAAAAGGAATGCTTGTAGACATCTAGTAATTTAAACTTGTTGTCTTCCCCAAAGGACTTTCACACTAGACACTGAATACCACGATCTCAACGCATGATTCAGGGACACTAGTCACTCACCCATCCAAGTTGACATTGGAATCTGACATGTGCCAGCCTCTACGAACCCTTGTGGCACATCTCCTAGTAAGCTTCTGGACTTAAATGCTGCATCTTGGGCTGCACTGGCAACCTCATTTCAATGCTAATGAAACGGCCTTGAATGCTCACGGACACTCATCCAGCTCATAGAGTGGACCAGCATGCATCTGTGGCTCGCTAATTCACTCATTCTGAGGCTTGCTGGATGCTGTTACAACATGGAGACAGACAACTGAACCAGCATATATATCTGTATTTATATCTGTATTCGAATGCAGTAAAATTAAAACATTCAAAGATCCTCAAAATTCACCCTCTTGGTTCCTAACCAGACTTTTGAGTGACCAATCTGAGACATTGCAAATAAGTCCAGACACTAGTTTGCATCCTAATAACTAGCTGAGTCTTTTAGACCCTAAGATATAGGAGCAGAATTAGGCCATTCAGCCCATTATTCTGTCATTCAATTATGGCTGATATATTTATCAACGCCATTCTCCTGCCTTCTTCCTATGTCCCTTTATCCCCTTACTCATCAAGAATCTATCTCTGTCTTAAATACACTCAATGATTGGTTTTCACAGCCCTCTGTGGCAATGAGTTCCACCGATTAACCACCCTCTGGCTGAAGAAATTACTTCTCATCTCAGTTCTAAAGGGTCACCCTTTCACTCTGAGGCTGTGCCCTCAGGTTCTAGTTTTGCATACTAGTGGAAATGCTTTCTCCATGTCCACTCTATCCATGTTGCTTAGTGTTCTGTAAATTTTAATGAGATCCCCATTATCCTTTTAAACTCCACTGAGTACAGACCCAGAGTTCTCAACCACTTCTCATGACAAGTCATTCACTCCCAGGATCACTCTTGTAATCTCCTCTGGATTCGCTCCAATGCCAGCACATCCTTTCTTAGATACAGGGCCCAAAAATGCTCATAATAGTCTAATTGCAGAGGCTTTTACAGCTTCAGCAATACATTTCTGTTCTTGTATTTTAGTCCTGTTGAAGTGAATGCTAACATCGCATTTGCCTTCCTAACTGTCAACTGAACCTGCATGTTAACCTTAAGAGAAGCCAGAACGAGAACTCCCAAGTCCCTTTGTGTTTTGGATTTCTAAAGCCTTTCCCCATCTTTATTTTTCCAATCAAAGTGTAGAACCTCACATTTCCCCACATTGAATTCTATCTGCAACTTCTTTGTCCACTCTCCTAGCCAGTCCAAATTCCTCTGCAGCCTCCTTGCTTCCTCAACACTACTTGTCGCTTCATCTATCTGTGTATCTACTAACTTACCAACAATGTCCTCAGTTCCTTCATTCAGATTATTAATGTAAATGGTTGTGGTATGAACACAATCCCTTCAAAACTCCACTTGATACCAGCTGTCATCCTGAAAAAGACCACTTTATCCCCACTCACTGCCTTCTGCCAGTCAGCTAATCTTTTATTTATACCAATACTTTTTCCTGAACACCATGGATTCTTATCTTGTTTAGCAGTCTCCTGTGTGACACCTTGTCAAAGGCCTTCTGGGAATCCAAATAGATTCAAATAAATCCAAACTGGCTCTCCTTTGTCTAACTTGCTTGTTACATCCTCAAAGAATTCTAATGGATTTGTTCGATGTGACCTCCCCTTGACAAAATCATACTGATTCAACCTTATTTTACCTTATACTTCCAAGTACTCCACAATCTTATCCTAAATAATGGACTCTAAAATCTTACCAACAACCGAGGTCAAGTAACTGGCCTTTAGTTTCCTGTCTTCTGCCTCCCTCCTTTCAAAAACATTTGTCATTTTCCAGAACTCTGGGTCCCTCTGTGACTCCAGTTATCTCTGAAAGATGCATCTACAGTCTCCTCAGCTATCTCCTTTAGAAATATGAGGTGTAGTCCATCTAGTCTGGGTGATTTATTTATCTTCAGATACTTTGTCTTCCCCAGCACCTTCTCCTTAGTGATGGCCATAACACCCAGCACTCTTCCCTGGTATGCTGCTGGTGTATTCCACTGTGAAAACTGATGCAAAGTACCAATCCTGTTCTGTCATTTCTTTGTTCCTCATTACTACTTCTCTCACCTCAGTGGTTTAATGTCAACTCTTGCCCCTCTCCTACCTATCATGTCTAAAAACAAAAGTTCTTGCAATCTTCTTTTTATGTTACTGGCTAGCTCAGCCTCATTTTCATGTTATACCCACTTATTGCTTCTATAGTTATTCTTTGCAGAGGCTTGCAAATCCTCTGGCTTCTCATTTATCTTCACCACATTGCATGCTTTTTCTTCTGCTTTTATGATGTCCCTGATTTGTCTTGTCAGCCATGGTTGCTTCACCACCCCCCACCCCTTAGTTTGTTTCTTCTTCCTTAGTTTGACAATATCATACGTTTTGCAGAGTAAAATTAAACAACAAAGGAATCTAAATGGTCTATGCTATAAACCCCAAAACTTTTGTTACAGTCCCATTCACAGAGGAGACAGACAAACAAACACAGTCAAGGGATAAATGAAAGAATATAAGAAAACTGGCCAGATTACTTAAGCGGTTTTCACAATGTGTGTTCCCACAGGCATAGATGTGATTTCTTAGTTGATTTTCTGACGATGTCAACCCTGGTTTTCTTTATAGTTCACTCAGACAAAGACAGTAACAACTATATATTGGTTTTCTATTCTCTGAGCTCCATGAGCTGCTAAAGGGAGATTAGGCAGGGAGCTTTCTCATCTCATGCTGTAGCCCCAATAGTCAGATTCCTTTTCCACAGAGAACACCGTCCAAAATGCAATTTAATCTCTGACCACTCCCTGACAGTCTTCTCCACAAGATCCCAGTTACTGTTAAACATCTGCTTGAGCTTAGGATCTTTTCTAGACTTGCTAGAACCAACTCTCAGGTATTGACCTTGTTAATGGCCAACTTCCACTATGTTTAAACAGAGTGCTCTTCCCCAGTATTGAAGCATCTGCAGAACCTTGATCAGGAGCCAACCTGCAATGAACATCTAGAGCTAGCCTCATGAATAAACAAAAGCTTGTTTTGTCTGTTTTCCTTTTATCACAAGCAGTTACCCATTGTCCAAAAGTCATCTTTAGTTCTCAGTCCACAGCTCCAAGCCAAAATTGATAAAATAATATAATAAACATAAAGAGAAAATCAGCAAGGGTTCTAACCATGTTCATAGCACTTGTGCCTTGCCTTGCATGTTTGTGCTGTGATTCTCAGCAAAGTTATTGGGTTCACATTACTTCCATCTTACCTTGCCATTTAGTGCAGTGTGCCATGGCGGCTGCTGTTCCCCAAACTGCAAAAACTACAGAGAGTTGGGGACACAGCCCAGTCCATCACACAAACCAGCCTTTCATCTGTTGACTCCATCTATACATCCTGCTGCCTTGGGAAAACAACCAACATAGTCAAAGACTCCTCCCACTAGGTTATGCCCTCTTCCACCCTCTTCCATTGGGCAGAAGATAAATAAGTTTGAATATTTGTATGAATAGATTCAAATACATCTTCTTCCCTGACATTTGAATAGACTTCTCAAATGTTAATGTTGATCTCTCTCCCTGCACCTTCTTTGCCGTTGCAACACCAATGCACTTTTTAATGGTACTATCTGCAAAACAACACTATCTCTCAGTACATGTGACAACAATAAATCAAAATCAAATCAAATCAAACTCGAGGAGCTCAGTCTGGTTGTCAGCAGTCCTCAGTCCAATGAAGAGAGGTGGTCTTTGCTCAGGGAGTCATGGTAGAGTCAGCCAGGGGCTAGAACATGGCCAGTCAGCCATCCAGGGTAGTCAGAGTCAGGTTGCTCACTATGTAGAGTTTAGGAACTGAATGTCAAGCAGCACACAACTTGTCTTGATTCATTCTGCTCTACTGTGGCATGTTTTCCTCTTGGAATAAGTGGCGGGTAAAATGGAAGGTGAAAGTGCTTGGCACAGCTGTTACTGTAGGCGTCGGTGGGAAGGTTTCCTTAGAAAGTGAGGGTGTGACTGTGACTGAGGGAAGATGATGCAGGCAGTAATGTGAGTGGCAGAGCACGAGCTTGTGGGGTGGTGGGTACACATTACACATTTGTATTATCACTGTAATCTCCTACATCACATCTTTGTTCTGGTTTGCTTGAATGTTAACAGGGGATTGAGCAACTTTCGTTATCTGTATTTGACTAGAGGAGATTAAGAGGAGATTTAATAGAAATATTCAAAAGTATGAGGGGTTTTCATTGATTAGGGAGGCCAATGGAATAAGGGACAAAGCAATTTCAGGATTGTAAAAGAAGCTATGACTCACAATCTGGAATCTCTGAAAAGGTGGAAATAAATTAAATAGTAATTTTAAAAAGGGAACTTAATAATTGCTGTAGAAAATCAAATCTTGTAGAGCTACAGAAAAGAGCAGGGTAGGGCACGAAAATGCTGGCAGAGGTATGATGGGTCAAATAGCCTGTTTTTGATTTTTAAGGTTTCACCATACCTAGTGCATCTGAAAATACATTTGGGTGCCCTTTCCTAAACTAGATAACTATTTTAAATAGCTCTTTACAGCACACTCTGAGATGTACCTTTGAAGACTAGATCATCAAAGTATTTATCACCAGCACATTTCACTGACTATCCCTCTCAATCTATTTACAATTATTTCTAATACCTGAATGGTTCCCATACATTGTGAGCAGAAAACATTGCTAACTATTTTAGATTAGACTTACAGTGTGGAAACAGGCCCTTCGGCCCAACAAGTCCACACCGACCCGCCGAAGCGCAACCCACCCATACCCCTACATTTACCCTTTACCTAACACTACGGGCAATTTAGCATGGCCAATTCACCTGACCCGCACATCTTTGGACAGTGGGAGGAAACCGGAGCACCCGGAGGAAACCCACGCAGACACGGGGAGAACGTGCAAACTCCACACAGTCAGTCGCCTGAGGTGGGAATTGAACCCGGGTCTCAGGTGCTGTGAGGCAGCAGTGCTAACCATTGTGCCACCGTGCCGCCCACTGTTTATAGTCCTTCCAATGAGGTTGGCATGCTTTTTCATTAAAATATTTTAATTTCTTTGAAAATTGAGTTGCACTGTATATAAGCCACCACTCTCAATTCTCTGAGAAGTGCAGTGTTTGTTTGTAAGCGAATGTATGTATAAAGGTCCACGTCTTAGTACATACACAATGTATTCTCTCATGCTTCACAGAATAGATGAGTGACTCAACAGAAGATTGCTCACAACTCATGTAAATACATCCTTCTAATAAACAAAGCAAAATATCAGTGGCTATCAGTGCAATGAAGTGTATTATGAACAGTATTTTTCTGGTTCACTTGGCTTTTCATGGTCTGGTGGATAAGCAGTGCTGAAGTCCTAACCTTTCCATATGCACACTTAAATCACTCATTATACTACCCCATTTAATGTGATCTTCTGCTCACATTAATTGCTCTTTACTTCTGGTAATTTATTTAAATTTTAACCAACATGTTTAGGTTGCAAGTGGTATTTATCTCTCTTTAGCTGCCGCCAGTTATTATAGTTTGTGATTTTTTTCAACACTTTTATTTTCATTGAAACAGCTAGGTGAAAGTTTCTATTAACAGACTCCTATTAACCATAATTTGCATTATTATATATACCATCTATGGGTTTGCTTGTCTGGGTTATGCAATTAACCTCAAATTGTACAATGTTGAAGAATGTGTATGATTCTTTCAATAGGCTAAAAGTAATTACACAGATTTTTGTTGCTAGCTTCAATCAAAATCTATTCAACTATGAATCAGAGTCTTCTTCATTTGCAAAGCCACAAAACCTCCTTGTTTGCAGTGATTTGAATTGGTTATAATACTCAAGCTTGAGTGAATCTTTGAATTACGTGCCTCATATTTGCATGGCAACCATCAAACAGAAGCAATGAAAGATATTGATAATTGGCACCTACTGTACAAGCAGTTATTGCGTGATATTATCCCATAATATGGAAGGAGGTATTGCTGAGAGTTTTCAATCAGGGACAAATCTTGTTAAGTTGCAAGCTAGGTACAGTACATATGTTTATATATTTATATATATCCTTTGCATGTCACCAAAGCGTCCCAATGCTCATATCAATCGCATATTCTCCTGTTATCCTTGCAATATTATCTAACAATCATATGTTTCAATTTCACTTACCTTTCGCATAAATCATTTACATACCCAGCATTTTTTAATTAGAGGGTAGCCAATTTGTGGAATTGTTAATTGGGTTGTGGAGGTTGGGTTATTAAGGATAGTCAACACTAAGAAAGACAGATTTTTGATCAGTAAGGAAATCAAGGCTTCTGGGGTTAAAACAGTGAAGTGAAAAGTTGAGGATGATCAGATCAGTCCATGACCTCACTGAATGCTGCAGCAGACTAGATGGGCTGAATGGTCTGCTTCTTCTCCTACATCTTATGGTTCAATTTTTCAAGCCTTCAATGCTTGTCAGCTGTCACATTAAGCACATGACAGGTTTTGGATATAGATTAACCACCATTAGTAGCTCTACATGTCTGAGAGGCTATTGTGCAATGACTTCTGGTCCGTATTTTGTGCTAATTTGTGAGAAGGCCTTGAAGAACAGGAAGCAGGCAAATTAAATTGGGACTCCTTGTTACACAGAATGTACAGCAAATTATATATATTTAATGTAATAAAGTCAAATTGACACTCCATTTAGAGAGGAGATTCCAATCCCTGTTAATTGGATTTACGCAGAAGATATTAAGAAAATAAGAAGAAAATGTTTAAATTATGCTTAAAAATAAGCAAAAGGACTAAACTTGTGTAATTTGTGAAAGTGACTTTTGATCCAAACATGCAAACTTTACAGAACTCCCCTTGAATAACAGATGAGAGCAGGTATGTGATGCTGATGTTTGCCTGATACTAGAGAGGACAATGAGCGTGGTGATTTTCAGTATCTACCTTTTCTTCATGTAATTTATCATTATTCGCCAATATTTGATATTTCAATGGCATCCAGGCATCAGGCAAAGAAGGAAAATGTGTTAAATGGAAGGTGTTATAGCACGCTGATCTGGAAAGCTGTTAAATGTTATAGTCTTGACCTGGACGTGCCGGTGTTGGACTGGGGTGGACAAAGTTAAATGTCACACATCACCAGGTTATAGTCCAAAAGGTTGATTTGAAAGCACTAGTTATTGGAGAGCCACTCCTTCATCAGGTTGTGGAGAATAAGATCACTATGACAGAATTTAAAGCCAAATGAGTCCAATGTCATGGAAATATGATACGTTAAACAAATTTAGTTTAAACTTTTCATCTTTTAGAATGGAATCTGTTGGTTTCTGTTCTTTGATATATCAATCCCAGAACTTCTTTTAAATCACATTCTCAAGATGGCTCAGTGTTTCTAACAATAAGTGTGAAGTCTGTATGTGTCCCAATGTTGAGCCAGACCGACAAGGCCTCTGCATAGTTTTACAGAGTTTTTTACATGGATTCATGCATTTTTGAGCAAAATAAAATGTAATTCTGCAAAAACAAATTCAACCCGTAAACTGAGATGTGTGCACGTGTAGGAATGGCAGAATGAGTGTGCATGTGAGTGTGTGCCTGTGGGTGTGAGTGCATGTGATAGAGTGTGTGTGTGTATATAAATGTGTGCATGTAAGCTTGGTTAAGTGTGTGTGTGAGTGTGACGGGGTACGTATCTGTGAGAGGATGCGTGTGGGTGGGAATGCGGGAGAGCATATGTGTGCATATGATAGAGAGCTTGTATACGAGAGAGAGTCTGTGTGGGTGTGTGAGTAAGTAGGAGTTTTGTATGTGTGTGAGTGAGTGAGTGAGAGAGTGTATAGTGCAGTGGGGTCACCTGTAGTGTGACATGAACCCAAGGTCCCGGTTGAGGCCATTCCTTTGGGAACCGAACTTTGCTCTCAGCTTCTGCTCAGCCACTCTGCATTGTTGATTGTCCCAAAGTTCATCTTGGAGGATGGTCACCTGAAGATCGGAAGCCGAATGTCCTGAACTGCTGTAGTGTTCCCTGACTGGGAGGGAACGCTCCTGACTGATGATTGTTGTGCGTGTCCATCATCCACTGTCATAGCATCTGCTCGGTCTCGCCAATGTACCATGCATCAAGGATCCTTGCCTGCAGCGTATGAGATAGAACACATTAGCCGAGTCACATGAGTACTTGCCACGTACGTGGTGGGAGGTGTCCCCATGTGTGACAGTGTTACACGTGTTGGTACACTGACACGTCTTGCCATGGCTGCCAAGACAGGGTTGTTGTCCTGAAGGCTGTGTAAGTTTGTAGGAAGTAAGTTTGTTAAATCCTTACCTGTTTTTTTTTTCCAAAAGGCAAGTTAAGTATTGAGTTGCATCAGTAAGGAAGCAAATGAGGCCAGGTGTCATTTTTATTCTGTGAAGCACTGATCTGGTTTCAGAAGAATTACGTGAAGTCGTGTTTGCCTAGATGTAGCCACAATTTGTGTCCATGAATGCAACGTGACGTGATCAACAAAAATGATCTGAAATACAAGTTGCATTTTTGTACTTTCAAAATTGCTTCATGACTGTTTTTGGAAAGAATTGGCACAATCCCCAGTTTATGTTCTTTCATTATACCAAATTACAAAGAACACAAGTTTCAATAACTGAAGTAAAACAAAAGAAATAAAAACACTGGACAAAACATTTTCCATACTAAGGGAAATGTAGTTATGCAAAATCATTAAAGCAGACAGTGTAAACAAATATTTCAGGAAAGAGAGAGATTGAGAAATTCCGTAAACTTTGCACGTTTGGATCAAAAGTCATGATTTCGAGATGCTGGTGTTGGACTGAGGTGCACAAAGTTAAAAATCACACAACGCCAGGTTATTGTCCAATAGGCTTATTTGGAAGCACTAGCTTTCGAAGCGCCGCTCCTTCATCAGGTGGTTATGGAGAATCACAACCACCTGATGAAGGAGCAGTGCTCTGAAAGCATTGTGTGATTATTAACTTGGATCAAAAGTCACTTTCATACATTGTACACAATTAGTCATCTTGCTTATTCTTAAGCATTATTTAAATATTTACTTCTTAGTTTCTTAGGCAGACTTTGTATGGTCATCCTGCAATTATTATCAGAAAATTAGACTGATATCAACATGAAGAATTAGTGGCTGTAAACACACTCGCGGAATCTCAAATGTTTCAGGTAGTATCTAATGATGCAGTGGTAGTATCCCTACCTCTGATCCGAGGTTTAAGTCCTAACTGTTCCAGAGGTATGACATAGCCCTCTCTGAGCAGGTTGATCCAAAAATATTTGATGGTATATACAACCAGAGCAGATACTAGTGCAATAGTTGTGGAGCCTTTACAGTGAATCTATTTGCTGATAAATTCTGAAATGTACCTTCAACTGAGTAAAACCTATGTTTGGTTTGCCAATTCTAGTATGATATTGGTAAACTTGTGAGAAGCAAACTCAGACCCAAAGTATGAATTGCATTCTGTAAATGTAATCCAGGCTGTATTATTTATATAGGAATGCACTTGAGAATGTATGCTTGCGTTATTGAATGCAATGTTTTGAAGTGCAGTTGGGAATCATGGTTGAAGCTTATGAACTTCAACGTGTTTTGTATACTTGGTCTCTTCAGCATTCACAATTTAATTTCTCCGCTGAGGTTGTAAGCCCTGGAATTGTTTTCCTTGCACCTTACCATCACTCTACCTCACTTTCGTTCTTTAAGGCACTTCTGAAAACATATCTCTTTAACCAAGCTTTTTGTCATTTGAGGTATTATATGTGGGCGGCACGGTGTCACAGTGGTTAGCATTGCTGCCTCACAGCACCTGAGACCCGGGTTCAATTCCCGACTCAGGCGACTGACTGTGTGGAGTTTGCACGTTCTCTTCCGGGTGCTCCGGTTTCCTCCCACAGTCCAAAGATGTGCGGGTCAGGTGAATTGGCCATGCTAAATTGCCCGTAGTGTTAGGTAAGGGGTAAATGTAGGGGTATGGGTGGGTTGCGCTTCGGCGGGTTGGTGTGGACTTGTTGGGCCGAAGGGCCTGTTTCCACAGTGTAAGTAATCTAATATCTGCAACATTTTGCTTGATAATGCTCCTGTGTCACTCCTTGGGATTACAGGTTTTTATTATATTAGAGGTACTATAGAAATATAAGCTGTTGTTATAGCATTTATATTATAATGTCATTGAGTTACACGGGGAGTTGTTGAAGTTCTTTTTAGTTGAATTCAGAATTCATTGCATGGTAGTTGCAAATGTCATTTTTCACATTAGGCTAAAATTGAATGTTCTCCACATCCTACTGTGAAATCTTGTGTGATCATCTGTTAAATGTATGAGGGATGCAAGGCCATCAGTGAAGCAGTTGATATTTTGCCTAGGATACTGACCAAAGCAACTCCTGAGGTATGTCGTGGAGCTGAGAAGATTTGCCTTCGATAACCAAAACCATCTTCCTTTGTTTAAGGCATATATTATGATCATTTAAATGATCTGTTTTGCATTTTCAGTTATTTTAAAAAATTAACTAGTAATTCCATCAGGGAACTGCCTAGATGGAGTTATTAAGCTGGCAATTTCAAAGAAGCAGATTAATTCAAGTGCTTCTGTGATTGTTGCATTAATTAAGTGAATTTTCATGTCTATTTCCTCTCTCCCCCTCTGTCCCTCTGCACAGACGCTGTAACTGCTCCAAACTGTTTCGCTTGTTAAGCTGTTAAGTCCTTGATATTTAAATGAAAATATTCCAATGGGAAATGAAGAGAAAAGCATGCCTTCTAATGACCTGGCTTCAATCTTGGGGAATTCCCTTAAACAGGCTGTGTATGAAATGGCCAAACAAATGCTACTTTCCAGCAAGAATCACAGAATGACAATTAGGGACAGATACCTCAACAATTTAACTTAGTGATGCTGAGGCTGAATGTAATGCTCCATTTGAAGCAGGATTTTGCCTGACTCAAGTCCAGGCAAGGGATTCAACCTGATGATGCTCTTTATGATGCAAAATTGAACATTGAAGTGTATTCACTCTCTCCGTCCACCAGGGTAGTTAACATGTTTCAGGTATGCTACATATATACAATTGCCCCTGTGTGTGCCTTATATGGCCTGCCAGTATTAAGCATGTATATAACTTCTCTGACCACCATCATCCAGATGTTCCTGCTTGAGACAGAATAGTCGACTTCATTTGCAACTTAAGATTGATGTTAAGGAGAGAAGAGGATATGTGTCAAGGTTGCCGATGCAGAGTTCGTGGTGAAAATAATGCCAGATCCTCATTGTAAGTTATCTTATCCATTCCCTGACTGGCAACTGACCAAAATAATATTGACCACTTTTTGTCAGTATTCACATTGGATAAGGGCAATGTTAGTACTGTATGGAGGTACAAGCTATTAGATTAGATGGGATTTTGATTGAAAAGAGGAGCTTTTAACAATTTTGGAAGATCTGAAAATAGATAAGACCCCTGCGCCGAATGGGTTTATCCTCAGATTCTCTGGGAAGCCAGAGAGGAGATTGCAGAGCCTTTGGCTTTGATCTTTATGTCATCATTGTCAACAGGAGTAATGCCAGAAGACTGGGGGATAGCAAATGTTCCATTAGTCCAGTACTTGTTTAAGAAGGTGAGTCTGGACAACCCTGGTAATTATAGACCAGTGAGCCAGCTGTGGGTAAGGTATTGGAAAACGTTATAAGAGATAGGATTCATAATCATTCAGAAAGGAATAAGTTGATTAGGGATAGTCAACACAGTTTTGTGAAGGGTAGGTCATGCCTAACTAACCTTATTGAGTTCTTTGAGAAGGTGACAAAACAGGTGGATGAAGGTAAAGTGGTTGATGTGGTGTATATGGACATCAGTAAGGTGTTTGATGAGGTTCTACATGGAAGGCTATTGCACAAATTATGGAGTTTTGGGATTGAATGTGATTTAGCTGTTTGGATTGGAAGTTGGCTAGCTGAAATAAGACAGAGGGTGGTGGTTGATAGGAAATGTTCATCCTGGAGCTCATCTCCCAGTGGTGTGCCAGAAGGATCTGTTTTGGGGCCACTGCCGTTTGTTATTTTTATAAATGATCTGGATGTGGGTGTAGAAGGATGGATTAGTAAATTTGAGGATGACACCAAGGGTAGGTAAGAGTTGTGGATAGTTCTGAAGGATGTTGTGGGTTACAGAGGAACATAGATAAGCTGCAGAGCTGGGCTGAGAAGTGGCAAATGGAGTTTAATGCAGAAAAATGTGATGTAGTTCACTTTGGAAGATATACGGATTACTTTATGATAAAATTCTTGGCAGTGTAGATGAACAGAGAGATCTTGGTGTCCAGATGCATAAATCTCTGAAAGTTGTCACCCAGATTGATAGGGTTGTTAAGAAGGCATATGGTTTGTTGGCGTATTGGTGGGGGTATTGAGTTTCGGAGCCACGAGGTCATGCTTCAACTGTATAAGACGCTGGTAAGGCCGCACCTGTTGTGTGCAGTTCTGGTCACCGCATTATAGGGAGGATTTGGAAGCTGTGGAAAGGGTTCAGAGGAGATTTACTAGGAGGTTGCCTGGTATGGAAGGAAGGTCTTATGAGGAAAGGCTGAGAGAACTGAGGCTGTTTTCGTTGGAGAGAAGAAGGTTGAGGGGTGACTTAATTGGGACGTATAAGATAATCAGAGGGTTAGATAGGGTGGACAGTGAAAGCCCTTTTTCCTCAAATTGTGAAGGCTAACACAAGGGGACATAGTTTTAAATTGAGGGGTGATAGGTTTCGGATAGATATCGGGGTAGTTTCTTTACTCAGAGAGTAGTAGAGGCGTGGAACAGCCTGCCTGTAACAATAGTATACTCGCTGTCGTTAAGAGCATTTAAATGGATGTTAGCATACATATAGGTAATAATGGAATGGTGTAGATTAGATGTGCATTAGATTAATTTCACAGGTTGGCACAACATCAAGGACCAAAAGGCCTGTACTGTGCTGTAACATTTTATATTCTAATACACTATCTGTCTGCTTGGCAAGCGAAACAGATGGGTACACTCTTATAAGACTGAAAGTTTGGGAATGGGTGGGGGGTGGGGAGGAGTCATGGATGTTGAAAAGTACTACAGAACAAAAAGTGACAAAGGCACCTTCCTGTATGTTTTCATAGCCCTGGGAAACTCATGTGGCAATAGTTCAATTTAGTCTCCTAAGTTCATAGCGGAAGGCTGATGTAAATACATTAATAAAATGGCATATCTCTCCAAGACAGATCTCTCATGTCCTGCAAAATGAGGTGCCATAAACATAATTTGCTTTTCCTGCTTTTTAGGAACTGTTGCCACACATTGCCACCACCATCCCTTCACAGCACTTGACGCCCCCATTGTGCTTGAGTAATACTGAGAAGAGAGAAGTTTACTTTGTGATGCATGGGCCATGGTAAGAATGGCACTGGTCAAGTTGGAGATTCATTTGGACACAGCAGATCCAGGAGGCTGCTGATGTCAGTTTAAAAAAACCACCAGGCAAGTCTTATTTGCATGTGTACCCTCTGCCGGAGGCATCTCCTGCTTCAACATGGAGCTCTGCATCAAAGATCACACAAAATGAGCAAAGTCCAAAATAAGCAGATAAGATTTCTCAAATTTTGGAACAAAAACAGAAGTTGCTGGAAAAGCTCAGCAGGTCTGGCAGCATCTGTGAAGAGAAATTAAAGTTAACATCTCAGGTCTGGTGACTCTTCCTCAGAACTGAGCAATTTCCATTCACAGATGCTGTCATCCTGCTGAGCTTTTCTAGCAACTTCTGTTTTTGTTTCTGATCTACAGCATCCACAGTTTCTTTGGTTCTCAAACTTTGGAGATTATTTTGAAAGCATTGAAAGTGCACTCTCAGAATAAGTCTTGTGAATAAAAATCTGTTATCCAGCCATGTAAGAAGCTTACCTGCTTCAGTGACTATCCAACCTGTCAATTTTACAGAAACAAAATCGTCCCTCATGTGCTCTCACATTGTTGGCTCTGACAAGTTTTACAAATGTGCACTGGCAGTTAGTCAGAATATTGGACTAAATCCGGATCCAATTTACTTGTTACATATTTAAATATCAGACTCTTCATGGTGGATTCTCACGTCCTCAAATGTGCAGGAGCAAAAGTCGGAAGTGATTGAGATCATGTCCTTTTTTCTTTGAATGTTGTAAGTCCCTCGATCTCCAGTGGCACCTCCCCTCCTTTACCAAGTGCACATTTTGGCCCATCTTTACTGCTTACTTCAGCTGTGTTTCAAGATGTATCATGCAGCATACAGCATGTCAGATGCATCAGATATTATAGAATTGTCAGTTTTAATCAGTGTGCTCTATACATGTACGGGAGTTGACACAAAGACTAGAGATTTTACTCAGCATGTTCAGTAAACTGCTCATGTGATTAGCAATTGAAGAAGCGAATTGTTATCCAATGACCTTTGTGATCCTGCCAATTTCATTTTGTTTTTTGGATGTATAATTATAATCTATGTGAAACAGTTAAATGATACCCTGGCTTATATCAGAATGAGTCAGCGAAATGTTATTTGTTCTAAAACTGAGTTAAGTCCTATCATTTGCCTGCAACACTTAAAATTAAATATTTTGTTTATAAAAATTTAGTGGTCTTATTATTTGTCATTTTTTTTAAGTACCTCACACACTTTTGTGTCACTGCCAAATACTGATGGAAAATATGGGCGGTAATTAATTAAACATTTACCTTTTCATTACCAAATCACTATATTAATATCAAATGTTAACTAATTTGGCTTTCAGATTGCAACCTTTTCTTAACTTGTGGAGGGGGAGCAAATTTTTGAAGATGTAAATGGTAAAATAGGAGAATAAACTATAAATAGTGTGAAGCATCCAGATGTTAGGTTCAATAAAATGAAGCATGTTATAAAATGTGAGACAATAAAGGAGAAAAAAGAAGTGCACGATTCATGCAGGAATAATAACAGCAGGAGAAATCAGGAAGAGTGTCTCAAATGCAGGAGAGAAGCTTAGGCTGGTTTGAGAAAGGTAAGAGGAAGCACGAGGAAAGGATAACAGGCTGCACTAGAACAAATAGTAAAATGTTCTTCAAACATATTAATAGTAAGAAAATTACTGAAGGGTAGAGTGGGGCCTGTAAGCAACAAACAGGCTAAGCTGATCACTGAAGCAAATGGTGTGACAGAGGTACTACATGAGTACTTTACTAATTTGGTCTTTACCAAATTATAAAATAGTGATGTTGGCCCCATTGAAAATGTGGGTGTTGAGCAACTGAGCAGTTTAGTGATAGGTAAAAAAAGAGGTGCTTAAAAGGCTGGCAGCACTCCGGGCAGTGAAGTCACCAGGCCCAGGTGGGATGCATCCCAGCAGACTGAGCAAGGTGAGGGAGCAAATTGTGGAGCCATTGAGATAAATGTTCCAGGCTTCTCTGAACAGAGGATTGGAACCAGGGTACTAGAGGATTACAAATGTGACATCGTTGTTGAAGAAAGGGACAATGGAGAGGAGAGCTGTTAGTTTGACATCAATAGTGGGAACACTTATGGAGGCCATAACACAGGATAAGGTAAATATTCATTTAGGGGAAACAATGAATGCTAGACAGTCAGCATATCTTTGTGTATTTGGTTAGTAAATGAGAAATATTTGGGATTGATGGGTCCTTGACAGGATGGATTAGAGAACAGCTAAATGATAAGAAACAGAAGGGAGGTATAGATAGGCATTTCTCATACTGGAGATGAGTTGAAAATGGTGTTCCCCAGAGATCGGTGTTGCAACCCTTTTTTCGGATGTTTAAAATAATTTGGCAATGAATGTTGAGGGCAATAATCTCTAAATTTGCCGATGACACGAAGCTAGGAAGAATAGTGAATTGTAAAGATGATGTAAAGCTGACCGAGTTCAGAGGGACATTGACAAGTCAACCAATTGGCTAGAAACTTGACGGATAAAATGCAATGCAGAGAAATAGGAGGTGACACATTTTGGCCAAAGATACGCAGAGAGACAATACAGGTTCAATGATACAGGCTCAATGATACAGGCTCAATGATACAGCTTTGAGGGGAGTACAGGAGCAGATGGGCCTCAGCATTCAAGTACATAATTCTCTTAAAGATGGCCAGGATAGTTGAAACAGTTGTTCAGAAGGTTTATTGGATTCTTGGATTTATTAATAGAGCCAGAGAGTATGAAAGCAAGGGAATGATGCTACACACATTTGAATTAGCACGTTCAGTTCTAGGCACCTTGTTTGAGGAGAGATCTTAAAGTCCTGGCGACAGTGCAAAGGAGATTTAAAAGAATGATACCAGCAATTAGAGATTTTAGATACAAGGAAAGATGAGAGAAATTAGACTTATTCTCCTTTACGCAGAGACGATTAAAAGGTTGGGCTGTTCAAGATTATGAACAATTTAGACAGAGTAAAGAAGGAAAACCTATTTCAACTAGTTGATAGGTTGGTAGCCAGGGGTTCACAATTTCAAAATTGTCAGCAAGAGAGTGAGGAGAAATTTCATTTGAGGGGGTTGTTAGGATATGGAATGCAATGCCGAGCAGAGCGCTGGAGGTGTGTTCCATAGGAGGTTGCAAAAAAGAGCTGGATATATTTTTGAAAGTAATGAATTTAGAGGGTTAAGGAGATAATGCAGGAGAATAGGATTAGCTGGTTAGCACTTTCAGAAGCTGGTTGAATGTCCTTATTTTGTACTGTAAAAATCTGAGATTCTAGACGAAAAAATCTTGTATTTAAAGATAAGAGAGCTTGCAGAAGAGTGATAAATTCAAGTGTGTTGAAAGATGTATCCATTCCGCCAATTCTTGCTACGAATTTTTCTATTGATTATGTGATGTTCCTTCAGTTTCAACCTCTCCCTTGGGTTCTTCAAAACTTAGAGTCATAGAGATGTACCGCATGGAAACAGACCCTTCGGTCCAACATGTCCATGCCAACCAGGTATCCCAACCCAATCTAGTCCTACCTGCTAGCACCCGGCCCATATCCCTCCAAATCCTTTCTATTCTTTGCCTCTTAAATGTTGCAATTGTACCAGCCCCACCACATTGTCTGGCAGCTCATTCCATATACGTACCATCCTCTGCGTGAAAATGTTGCCCCTTAGGTCTCTTCTATATCTTTCCCCTCTCACCCTAAACCTATGCCCTCTAGTTCTAAACTTCCCAACCCCAGGGAAAAGACTTGACTATTTATCCTATCCATGCCCCGCATAATTTTGTAAACCTCTATAAGGTCACTCCTCAGCCTCCGATGCTCCAGGGAAAACAACCCCTGCCTGTTCAGCCTCTCCCTACAGCTCAAATCCTCCAACCCTGGCAACATCCTTGTAAATCTTTTCTGAACCCTTTCAAGTTTCACAACATCTTTCTGATAAGAAGGAGACCAGAATTGCATGCAATATTCCAACGGTGGCCTAACCAATGTCCTGTACAGCCGCAACATGACCTCCCAACTCCTGTACTCAATACTCTGACCAACAAAGGAAAGCATACCAAATGCCTTCTTCACTATCCTATCTACCTGCGACTCCACTTTCAAGGAGCTATGAACCTGCACTCCAAGGTCTCTTTGTTCAGCAACACTCCCTCAGACCTTACCATTAATTGTATAAGTACTCTGAAGATTTGTTTTCCCAAAATGCAGCACCTCACATTTATCTGAATTAAACTCCATCTGCCACTTCTCAGCCCATTGGCCCATCTGGTCAAGATCCTGTTGTAATCTGAGGTAACCCTCTTCACTGTCCACTGCACCTCCAATTTTGGTGTCATCTGCAAACTTACTAACTGTATCTCTTACACTCGCATCCAAATCATTTATGTAAATGACAAAAAGTAGAGGACCCAGCACCAATTCTTGTGGCACTCCACTGGTCACAGGCCTCCAGTCTGAAAAACAACCCTCCACCACCACCTTTTGTCTTCTACCTTTGAGCCAGTTCTGTATCCAAATGGCTAGTTCTCCTTGTATTCCATGAGATTTAACCTTGCTAATCAGTCTCCCATGGGGAACCTTGTCGAATGCCTTATTGAAGTCCATATAGATCACATCTACTACTCTGCCCTTATCAATCTTCTTTGTTACTTCTTCAAAGAACTCAATCAAGTTTGAGAGACATGATTTCCCACGCACAAAGCCATGTTGACTATCCAAATCTGTCCTTGCCTTTCCAAATACATTTACATCCTGTCCCTCAGGATTCCCTCCAACAACTTGTCCACCACTGAGGTCAGGCTCACCGGTCTGTAGTTCCCTGGCTTGTCCTTACAGTAAATACTGATGCAAAATACTCATTTAGTATCTCCCCCATTTTCTGTTGCTCCACACAAAGGCCGCCTTGCTGATCTTTGAGGGGCTCTATTCTCTCCCTAGTTATCCTTTTGTCCTTAATATATTTGTAGAAACCTTTTGGATTCTCCTTAATTGTATTTGTTAACATTATCTCATGTCCCCTTTTTGCCCTTATGATTTCCCTCTTAATTATACTCCTACTTCCTTTATACTCTTCTAAAGAGTAACTCGATCTATCCTGTCTATACCTGACATATGCTTCCTTCTTTTTCTTAACCAAACCCTCAATTTCTTTAGTCATCCAACATTTCCTATACCTACCAGCCTTCCGTTTCACCCTGACAGGAATATACATTTTCTGGATTCTTGTTATCTCATTTCTGGAGGCTTCCCATTTTCCAGCCGTCCTTTTACCTGTGAACATCTGCCACTAATCAGGTTTCGAAAGTTCTTGCCTAATACCATCAAAATTGGCCTTTCTCCAATTTAGAACTTTAACTTTTAGATCTGGTCTATCCTTTTCCATCACTATTTTAAAATGAATAGAATTATGGTCGCTAGCCCCAAAGTGCTCCCCCACTGACACCTCAGTCACCCGCCCTGCCTTATTTCCCAAGAGTAGGTACATCTAGTAGATACATCCACATACTGAATCAGAAAAATTGTCTTGTACGTACTCAAGAAATTCCTCTCTATCTAAACCTTTAATACTATGGCAGTCCCCGTCGATGTTTGGAAAGTTAAAATCCCCAACCATAACTACCTTATTATTCTTACAGATATCTGAGATCTCCTTACAAGTTTGTTTCTCAATTTCCTGCTGACTATTAGGGGGTCTATAATACAATCCCAATAAGGTGATCATCCCTTTCTTATTTCTCAGTTTCACCCAAATAACTTCCCTGGATGTATTTCCAGGAATATCCCCCCTCAGCACAGGTGTAATGCTATCCCTTATCAAAAATGCCACTGCCTCTCCTCTCTTGCCTCCCTTTCTATCCTTCCTGTAGGATTTTTATCCTGGAACATTAAGCTGCTAGTCCTGCCCATCCCTGAGTCATGTTTCTGTAATTGCTATGATATCCCAGTCCCATGTTCCTAACCATGCCCTGAGTTCATCTGCCTTCCCTGTTAGGCCCCTTGCTTTGAAATAAATGCAGTTTAATTTATTAGTCCTACCTTGTCCCTGCCTGCCCTAACTGTATGACTCACTTCTGTTCTCAACTGTACCAGTCTCAGATTGATCTCCTTCCACACTATCTCCCTGGGTCCCCCCCCCACTTACTAGTTTAAAACCTCCCAAGCAGTTCTAGCAAATTTCCCTGCCAGTATATTAGTCCCCTTCCAATTTAGGTGCAATCCGTCTTTCTTGTACATGTCACTTCTATCCCAAAAGAGATTCCAATGATCCAAAAATGTGAATCCTTCTCCCATACACCAGCTCCTCAGCCATGCATTCATCTGCTCTATCCTCCTGTTCCTACCCTCACTAGCTCATAGCACTGGGAGTAATCCAGATATTACTACCCTTGAGGGCCTCCTTTTTAGATTTCTGCCTAACTCTCTGTAATCTCCCTTCAGAATCTCAACCTTTTCCCTTCCTATATCGTTGGTTCCAATGGGGACAATGACCTCTTGCTGGCCCCTCTCCCCCATGAGAACATTCTGCACCCTCTCTGAAACATCCTTGATCCTGGCACCAGGGAAACAACACACCATTCTGCCTTTTCTCTGCTGGCCACAGAAACATCTGCCTGTACCTCAGACTACAGAATCCCCTAACACAATTGATCTCTTCGAAGCCAACGTACCCCTTTGCATTAGAGCCAGTCTCAATACCAGAAGCTTGGCTGTTTGTGCTACATTTCCCTGAGAATCCATCACCCCCTACATTTTCCAAAACAGCATACCTGTTTGAAATGGGTCTATCCACAAAAGACTCCTGCCCTAGGTGCCTACCTCTCTTACCCATCCTGGAGTTAATCCATCTATGTGACTGTATCTGAGACTTTCCCCCCTTCCTATAACTGCCATCCATCACATACTGTTGCTGTTGCAAATTCCTCATTGCTTCTATCGGTCTCTCCAACCAATCCACTCGATCTGATAAGATTTGCATCCAACAGCATTTATGGCAGATATAATGGTGGCACGCTGGCAAAGTGGTTAGCACTGCTGCCTCACAGTGCCAGGGACCTGGGTTCAATTCCCGCCTCAGGCGACTGACTGTGTGGAGTTTGCACATTCTCCCCGTGTCTGTGTGGGTTTCCTTCAGGTGCTCCGGTTTCTTCCTACAGTCCAAAGATGTGCGGGTCAGGTGAATTGGCCATGCTAAATTGCCCGTAGTGTTAGGTAAGGGGTATATGTAGGGGTATGGGTGGGTTGTGCGTCGGCGGGTCGGTGTGGACTTGTTGGGCCGAAGGGCCTGTTTCCACACTGTAAGTAATCTAATCTAATAATCTGCAGTAACCCTTAAACTCCCTTTAAACTCCCACATCTGACAAGAAGTACATATCACTGCAAAGGCCATTTTTGCTCCTTCACAATCTACAGATCCAGAAAATAACACTGTCTTATTCCTCTACAAAACACTGTACCAGGTTAAATTAATAGCTATGGCTTATATTTTAAGTTTAATCAAGAGACTTATCTCCAAAATCATATCATCAAGAAAGAACCCACTGCACTCACTAATACAGCCTTTCTCTTGGACAGACTTAAAACAACAATTAACTTATCCAATTCTGTGTTGTGATCTTCGCCCAAACCGGTTCCTCCAAGATTAGTTGTGAAATTCACTGTTTATTCATTTTCCCAGACGCACTCCGATGTCCAGCGGCACATGAATTCAAAAACAGCAAAAGCAATAACTGTGCAGGTTCTCTCTCTCTCTCTCTCCTGCACTGTCCTCACCATGTGCTTCCTTTAAAAAGTGCTGTTGTTTTGACTTTTTTTTCCCAAAGTTCCGAAACAATGCAACAGCATATAAAACAGTAATTGCTGTTCCTGGAATTCGAGGAAATCACCTGAGTACCTAAAATACCTCAAAAGCAGAGTAGCTCTTACAGCCAGAAAGTTTTCCTATCCTCCATCTTGGATTACCCAGAATCCTCATCTTGGCGAGTCATATAGCTCATCATGTCGATACCAATGCAAAAGTGTTGTTTTCCCCAGTCCCACTATCTGGTCTGTAGGATAACATTAATGGAGGTGTATATCCAAGCACTTTTTAAATGCAACGAGGACATCTGCCTTTCTCACCCTTTTAGACCGTGAGATCCAAACTCTCAGCCAGCCTCTGGGTGAGAAAGATTCTCTTCAAATTCCCTGTGATCCTTCTATCAAAGACTTCATATTTGTGGCTATTAGGTTTTGACATTTCAATGAATGAAAATAGGTGCCTTTTATTCACTCTCATTCATATTTTTATTCACCTCAATTAAATTTTCCCTTAGTCACTCTGCTATAAACAAACTGAATTCTGGTCTATCATAATGAAGCTAAGAACTATGGATACTGAAGAACTGTAGCACACAAAAAGCAAAAGTTGTTGGAGGATCAAAGCATCATTCTCCACAAATGCTGTCAGACTTGTTGGGTTTCACCAGGAACATTTGTTTTTGTTTGAATTCTAGTCTAGCCAGTCTTTCCTCATAGCTAACATTCTCCAGTCCTGACAGTATCCCAGTCCATCTTCTCTTTGCCATCACCAAAGCAATTACATACTTTCTGAAATGCATTGAACAGAAATGCATGCAGCAGTTTAGTTGTGTATCTATCCAATATTTTATACAGATTGAAGATAATCTCCCTGTTCCTATAATCTATCTTGCATCTTAACCATTTTATATGTTCTACTACCTTCATGTACCTGAATGTCCCTTTGTTCCTTTGCATTTCTTAGCATTGTTTA
This sequence comes from Hemiscyllium ocellatum, assembly GCF_020745735.1. Classification (NCBI taxonomy): domain Eukaryota; kingdom Metazoa; phylum Chordata; class Chondrichthyes; order Orectolobiformes; family Hemiscylliidae; genus Hemiscyllium; species Hemiscyllium ocellatum. The sequence continues at coordinate 56,858,626 of NC_083414.1, read as the reverse complement.
TTCCTTTTCCTTGTTTGCTTACCCCTTATGCTTAGATTGCCTCAAAGATTATTTCATGCTTCTCTGGTTTGAACTCCATTTGCCACTTTTCAATCCATCTTCTCCACCATTGATTTTAGTCAATTTTTTGCAACATTTGAAAAGTTCTTTATTGTAGCCCCTATCAAATCAAAATAATTGATATATGTACCACAAAAAAACAAGGAAACCTAATTTTGAATCCTGCAGAACACCGGTGGAAACAATCTCACAAGCACAACAGAAACAAATAAAAACCTTTTGTTTATTGTCACTGCAAATTTCCTTCCAAGCCACTCACTATCCTGACATGGAAATATATCACCCATTCCTTTGTCAAAATCCTGGAATTCCCTCTTTAAGGTCACTGAGGGCCTACCTCGTGGCACATGGACTACAGTTGTTCAAGAAACCTGCTCACCACCCCCTCTCAAGGGCAACTAAGGACAGTGCTGGCCAGTCAGTGACGTCCACATCCCACAAGTCAATTTAAAAAATCTGCTTTGTACCCATTTTACCACGTACCTCAGGTTCCATAAGTTAATACTATTTGGACTAGTATGCCATGTGAGACCTATTTGAAAGCCTTGTAAAATCCATGTAGTTTCCACCAAATTTGTAAACCTCAATGACTTTTTTTGTGTGGTGTAAGTAACAAGAATGTTCAACCATGTTTGTAATTTGCAATCTTCCATTAACAAATCCATGCTGACTACCCTTGACAAATCCAATCCTGTTTAAACACCAAAGATACTGTGCTTTAGAAATGCCCCATCAATTTGACCACTACCAAGACTAGGCTCACCAAACCAGTTACATTATCCAGATGTTCAAATGCTGGTTGAATCCTACCATTAACCCATTCTGTCCCTCTGTTTAAAGTCACTACACTCTACCTCTCCTTTTCTACTTAGTATGGGAAATTGGAGGGTTTATGATATAGCAAAGTATTGGTAAGAACAGCCAGCTCACTATGGAGTAGGAATGAAAAAGAAAATTTAACTTTTGCTCATATTTCTCCTCTGTCTGATAAGCTCTCACATTTTAGATTAGATTACATACAGTGTGGAAACAGGGCCTTTGGCCCATCAAGTCCACACCGACCCTCTGAAGAGCAACCCACCCAGACCCCTATATTTACCCCTTCACCTAACACTACGGGCAATTTAACATGACCGATTCACCTAACCTGCACATTTTTGGATTGTGGGAGGAAACCAGAGCATCCAGAGGAAACCCACGCAGACACGGGGGAGAATGTGCAAACTCCACATAGACAGTTGCCTGAGGCAGGAATTGAACCCAGGTCTCTGGTGTGGTGAGGCAGCAATGCTAACCACTGTGCCACCATTCCACCCATTCTCAAGGCTTCAGCTGTAGATTTCCAGTAGATTGGACAAGACTTATAGACTAAATACTCCAGTGGTCTGCCATTCCCATCTGCAAGATTATTGACCAAGAAGACCTTTCACTCATGTCATTAGGCTGATTGGAAAAGAATTTACAAATTGATTATCACCCACTTTGGTCATTTTATGAACACTCATGTCAGGAATAACTGGTGTGGGACTCGAACCCTGAGCTTCTGGCCCAGAGGTAGGGGTACTATCATTGTACAAATTTCTACTTTGCCATGAGAGACTCCCAGGTGCAATAATAAGCAGTGGTTTGCAGCTGAAAACCATGGGGGTTGGAGAGTTGTTATAGCCATCCCCCACTGTTTCTTTCATCTAATGAAACAGAGGAAACAGGTCTGAGTTGCAGACAATGGGTACAGCACTGCTGAAATAAACAAATGTTAATTTCCTAAAATAATATCCACCTACATATGCAATCAAACCGCTTTAGTTTATTTAGCAGGAACAACTGTTCCCAGTCATTAGCACCGTGGAAGCCAACTCTCCTTCAGCATCAATTGGATCTACTAATAAGCAGTTGCATTGTTCTTCACTGCTGTTAGTATAGTACAACGACAGAGTCTGTTTTGTGGTGGGTGTCAGGTTTCATATTTGCAATGGAGTGAGGAAAACACATATCCTTAATTCCTAAATTCTCTCTTTTTAAAATAAAAAATCACCAAGGTTGAAATCTTCACAGTTACCAAGGATCGTGGTTTTCAGTGTGATCCCTTGAGAGATTTTCTTTTGTCACAGTGTAATATTGCTAGTCCAGTTATGTTTCTCATCGTGGTAATCCCTAGGATGTTGATGACGGGGGATTTAGCAGCAATAATGCCAGTGAATCATGGTGAGATAGTTAGATCCTCCCTTGTTAAAGTTGGTTATGGCCCAGCACTTGTGTAGCACAAATGGGAGATGGAAGACAAGTCTGTGGCAACTGTTGATAATTTACTTTACTGCCGTTCACATCATGAACTTGGTCAGTGCGCAAGAGTGTCATGGACAAAGGGGGAAATGGGAGTGAATTTAAATTATGATTTGTTTTTCCTGTCTTAAGGCTAAGACAGCACAGCATTGTTTGATTTACTCCTTTCCAATTTCACTCCCTTTATTTTACTGGGGTGGGCTAAAAGGTAATTCCCAAATCTTGTTTTCAGATTCCAATTTTTGAAATAAACCTGTGGCAAAAACCTTTAAAATGAAATTAAAGAGAGGATTTATTAACAAAACATTGGGAAAAGACTTTGCCAATCCATCCACACACATAGAAAATTAAGGAAGATAGGACAGGAAAGAAGATTAGTTTGTAATTTTGGTAATTTCAGAGGTATTAAAAATCAGTTCACTTGAGTTAAGCTTCCTGGAGATCAGTGTCCAATAATATTTCTGCAGTATGTTGGGAACTATAGTTTGCATTCTTGTAAGAAAAGTATGGGGAATCTTTCCCATCTTCAACTTGCAGACAAAGGTGAAGGATTGGAGGTCGCTGGGAGGCCCTCTAGAGGTTAAAAAGCAACTGAATTAGGATCGCAGAATTGTGCATTTTAGCTATTCAACAAGCTTTGATTTCAAGAGCAGGTACTTCGGGTGCTGATGACCTAACTTTGTTGGTTAATCGAAAGGCCGTTAAGTTATAGTGTAGCTTTATCTTCCCCATTGGAGTTTCCTATGTGATGTCATGAGGTAACACCTCAGAGTGAAAACACAGTTTAAAAAGAAAGAGGAATACTTGGATATGAATGTCATACAGGAGCACAGTTTTGATTTTTAGAAAAAGCCTGAATAATATGAGTCATTTGTAGATTTTACTGGCTTTATCTTCTGGGATTAGTGATGATTTTAGCAGAATGGGTCTTGACGGTTTTCTTTGTCCAGATGTGGCTGGAGATAGGCAGCTCAGCTCTGAGCCTTTTGTATTAGCTTTAGCTGCAATATCTATACAATGCAGGGGATTCAGAAATACAATCATGCAATCAGCCTTATCCATTTTATGAGTCCAGAAAGGTTGTTCATTGTTAAAAGAAACAAAATTTAAACACAAAAATATAGAAGAAATAGGAATTCTGTTTGTGATTTGTGTTTGTGCCTTCTGGCCATGATAAAGGGCTGACGATATGAGAATATTAGAGTCCAGGCTCCAGAAACAGTATAGTTAGCAGTCAATACCAGATAGTAATAAAAGAAAAATTATTTTTTAGGATGCAGAGGCCACACATGACTCCATCTCAGGCTATACATTAACTCAATTCCAATTGAATCTGGCACTGTCTGGTCTATATGCAATGCAATGCAGAATGCATTCATACCCTGACCCACTGATGAGTGCACTTGCTGTTATCGAGACCAATACTTTTCCCTCAACAAGCACCACTAAAAATAAATTAGCTATTTATTCATGGTATTCTATTTGTGTAAACATTTCTGTGCACAAAATGGTTACCACTGTTGCAAACGTCACAACAAAGACCAGAAATCAAATTAATTTGGACAATTTAGACAAATATCGGCTAAGTATTGAGAGCACGTTGGCTCACTGGTTAGCACGGCAGCCTCAGAGTGCCAGCGATCCAGGTTTGATTGCAGCCTTGGGTGACAATCTCTGAGGAACTTCCACATTCTCAATGTGTCTGCATGGGTTTCCTCCCACAGTCTAAAGATGTGCAGGTTAGGTGGATTGGCCATGGGAAGTACAGGAATAGGGTAGGAGAGTGGATCTGGGTGGGATGCTCTTTAGAAAGCCAGTATGGGCTCAACGGGCTGAATGACCTGCTTCTAAGTAGCTAGTGGAAATGTTTAACAAAGAATGCAAAAAATATTGGCAGGCATATTATTTCCAAGAGACTGTGAATAGCTGGTGGAATCACACTGGCCATTTTCTGGTCTTGCATTTTCCTGGATCCTTGTTTTCCTGAGTAGCGCAGGTGCAGGTTATTCTTAGTGCAGTGCAGCATTCAGAGTGATTGCAAGGAGGCAATTTTCAAAGTGTGAATGATTGGCAGTACATTTGTCCCCTGGCTGAGTCATGAACAAAAGCTGCATTCAGGGAGCTATTACTATTTCTGGAACAGAAAAGCTTAAAACCTGATAACTTTCAGGTTGGATTGTTGTGTGAGAATCCCCCCTGTGTGGTGTTGGTGCTCTGCTGATATGGCTGGAACTAACTGCACCTGTTAGTCTGAAGAAACACATTGAATTCAGAAACCTTCTCTTTGTTGCTGGTCTGATCCCTGCTGAGCTCTATTGTGGAGAAAAATTGGTCTTCCTTTCTGTTTCTGTTGGGAATAATGGATATAAAAGGGGAAAAAATTATATGTGAGCAGAAGGTGTTGCATAGGCCTCAGGCTGTGGAAACTAGCTCAGAAACTGGAAGTAAATTGAGTCAGTCGATCATTCGCCAAAATTAAGGGCATCCGAAGATCAAAATAGTTTGGCAGGTTGTTGCACGTAACTGGCTTCTTTGTTGTGCTTGATTAAACAGTTCAAAGCAACCCTGGTGTTAAAATGGTTTTCCACTTCCATTTGTGTTCCAAGCTATTGTTTTTTTGTTTTTTTTTCAAATGTCACGTAAAAGCAGCTCTGCCCTGGAGGTTTCTGCCTTGAAAACTGAGACATTGACCAAATCAATTTAATTCACAACTCTTAAAGTGACGCAGGCTTCAAGAAAACAGGTCTGAAAATCTATTTTCTCTTTTTCTTTGTATTTATGATGGTGTAAACTAACTTGTAACATGTTATTTGGGCAAATATAATAGTTCTTTCTCTAAGTAAGTACCCCAAGCACTATTCTCTATCATGATAGTGTCCTTTAAAGAGATCCTAAGATGACTGAAGTACATTTTGATTTATCTCAATCGACCATTTGAATGGGTAGAGTGTTTTTAGACCAGGGTTTTTCATTGGTTAGCTTTCTGGCCCTGAGTCTTGTGCTGACAAATCTCAATTGCTGGGCAGTTCTGAAATTTCCTGGAACCATGGGTTGGATTTTATGGAAGCACATTGGGCAGGCTGCCCATAAAAGGTCCTTACAATTCAGTTTGGTGATGTTGCATTGACAAAAATCCATTGCACCAGTCTCTGATATTATGGAAAACGAGCAGTGGCAAAATTAGAAGGCCTCCCCCTCCCACCATTTTGAAATAACTGATTAGCAAAATGTTTAACATTTTAAAGATTCAGTCATGTGTAATTTTTCATTGTCCTCATCATTGTCTGGGTGTCAGCTGAGAAAGGTAAAAGGGAAAAGTAATTGTCTAGTTCATGATTTCAAATGGAGGAGGTGATGACCTGGTGGTGTCATTGCTCGACTCTTAATCCAGAGATCTGGATGTTATTCTGAGGATCCGGGATTGAATGCTGCTGTTGGAGATAGAGGAACTTGAATTCAATAAAAATCGGGAATTAAGAGTCTAATGATGACTGTGAATTAATAACTGGAAGAAGACCCAAAATATCCTATTGGGAAGGAAACTACTATTCCTGAAGAAGGGCTTATGCCTGAAACGTTGATTCTCCTGCTCCTTGGATGCTCCCTGGCCTGATGTGTTTTTCCAGCACCACACTTCTTCAACTCTGGTCTCCAGCATCTGCAGTCCTCATTTTCTCCAAGGAAACTACCAGCATTACAACATGTGACTCCAGTCCTACAGCAATGTAGTTCCTGTCATCTGGAATGGGCAATAAATGCAGGCCTGGCTAGTGATACCCTCAACCTGTGAATTAATTTTTAAAAGTTATTCACCATTTTCAGTCTGAACAAAACATCAAGGAGATGTTGAGAGGTTAGGGGCCTTTATAATGGTGGCTGTGACTCAGTTCTTGCTTATGACATCACCTTTCCTGCCTGATGTCCTGGTCTACTTGCTGATTGAGTGTGAAGCATCCCCAGCTTTGCAGTGGCTGTTTATTCACTGGGCAGTTGTTAATTGGTCATCCAATGCTTAATGGCAGAGGATAGGAGTGATTGGCTCAGTCACTGCCTGCTCTGCTTTCCCTCACCCCATTAAAACCCATAAAATTCAGGCCCATAAGTCTAAAGAGACGATTGATCTAAAGTGGACACATTGTTGGATGACCAGGCTTCACAATTTAATATCATGGTGATGCTCTCTGCAAAGTCAATTAATTTGATTGACTCATAGAGACTTTCTTTTTGGCAAATTGCTTTAGCACTTGTGAATAGATTGCTTTTTTCCCCATTACATTAATGACTCGTTGACTTGAATATTTAATGAAGTCAAATTATCGGTCACCTTATTAAATTTTTGCCACAAAATGACATTTCAAAAATCCCTTCAAATTACAGCACAACTACTGACTATACCTGACACAGCGCAGCCGTTAACCAACCAGTATACCCTTTGCATTGCAAGACTACTTGGTGATTGATGCAGGATGAAATGCCAGCAGGGCAGGAAGAAGATGTGCCTGTTAAAATTCTTTATGATTTTCCATCTTCTTGATGTGCCACATTTTGATAAATAGCAGAACGCTAAGATGGGGTTACTGAGGGAGCAAGGTTCATTTAAGAATTTCACTGGAGCTTTGAAGTTTTCAGTATTAATGCTGACAGGTTCTGTGTAATACCATAACAAAGGCAAAATGGATCAAGATGTCAGTTATGCAAATGACAGTTGCCCAAGACTTCCTTGGCTCTGGTTACTTCTTTTGTCTACTTTCCCAGTTATGAACTCTAATGCCCCAGGCAGAGGGCAAGGATGAAGATTGAAATTGTGCGCTATTATTTTGGAGTCTCGGTGTATTTAATCTTGTAATGTTGCTGATGTCCCTGCAACTTGCTTCCAAAACATTCTAGTTACAAATTGATCTACACACATTATCTTCACACTGGGTTAAAGCTTCAACTCCCTTCCAAATTGCTGTACTTAATCATGTGACCAAAATCATCTCTAGATTGATATGATTGGGATGTCATTGCCATCATATATTGTTTTGATTTTAATCCAATTATTCTTTCTCATATGATGACCTTGTTAAGGTCAATGCATTTTTTTGCTATTGGGTTTAGTTAACATCAGGTGACCTTGGAGCAGACCTTAATATGTGCACAAGCACGGTGGCACGGTGGCATAGTGGTGGCACGGTGGCATAGTGGTGGCACGGTGGCATAGTGGTTAGCACTGCTGCCTCACAGCGCCAGGGACCTGGGTTCAATTCCCGCCTCAGGCGACTGACTGTGTGGAGTTTGCACGTTCTCCCCGTGTCTGCGTGGGTTTCCTCCGGGTGCTCCGGTTTCCTCCCACAGTCCAAAGATGTGCGGGCCAGGTGAATTGGCCATGCTAAATTGCCCGTAGTGTTAGGTAAGGGGTATATGTAGGGGTATGGGTGGGTTGCGCTTCGGCGGGTCGGTGTGGACTTGTTGGGCCGAAGGGCCTGTTTCCACATTGTAAGTAATCTAATCTAATCTAAAAAAAAAGCTAAACAGTTACAGCGTGATTCCTTCCATGGGTTGTTGGGATGCACGGCTGTGATAAAGGTCCACTTATAGATAACTGATGTGACCGTAACAGACTAAATGTTGAGGAAAATGTCCTGTGAACCTGTAAATAGAAGTTAGTTCTTCCTCATAAAAAAAATACTGCACACTTAAATCATTAAATGTTACTAACTTAACAAGTAGTATCTAAACTCCATGCACACATAAATGTAATAACGCACTTGTGGAATTTTAGGGTTGTGTCACAGAGAGCCTGCAGGGATTTGATCAGCCTAATGGCCTCCTTCTGTGCAGAACCTTCCATTATGCCTCTAATCTCGATAGCAGACATAGAAATGGGCAGATGACCTTAATTGTGCAGAAGGCTAAAACTTTATTTGCATTTGCAAATCATACATGCTCATTAAAAGGACAGCGCACCAGCATAAAGTTCCTCTTCCCAATTAAATGCTCTATGTGCGAGTAATAAATGTTCTCCAGTCATTGTTTAGGTTTAAGATATATGCAGCAAGCATGCTGCAGGAGCGAGCAGCCCCTGGCTTTAGAATATTTGGTCATAATTGAGATCGGGTGCTGGCAGTCTAAGCAGTCAAGGGACACAAAGGGAGTCAGCTGGAAATATAATGTGCATTGGTCAAGGAAGCTGGAAGGGAGTGGAAGTCAGTCCGGCCAAGGGTGAATTTCTCTCTCGGGAAGGGAGGCAAGCTGATGATTCTTGGAAAATAGGCAGACTGGGGAAGCGTGAAAAAGTTTACTTGCGAGTGACCATTCTGAAATGTTCGTAAATTGCTGGGAATGAATGAATGTTCTGCTACTCTTCAAAAATGAGGCCAGGACCTTCAACCCTTCGTCTAACAGCATGGGTATTAACTTCCTGCAAGATTCACCATGCCCCTCTAGCCTGCCTTTACAATCATGATAATAATAATCATGTGAGAATGGTCGACCCACCCTCAGAGTGGTTGTGATGTCCACTTCTATGTTTGCTATCGAGATTAGAGGCATAATGGAAGGTTCTGCACAAAGAGTAATTGATGGCACGGAAGGAGGGCGTTAGGCTGATCAAATCCCTGTGGGCTCTCTGAGGCACAATCCTATTTGTTCATCCACCTTGCTCTTTACTCATAGCCCTGTAGATTCCAGGTCAGTAATATTTGCTGCATAAAAGGATTTATCCTTACTTTCCGTTTGCATCTCATGCTGAAAATCTGTATCCTTACTCAATGTTTCACCGACTAACAGGAAAAGCTTTTCCTTATCTCCCACTTCTAAGCCTGTCATAATATTGTAAATACACTCAAATATTGCTGATGTCTATTTGACTTGGAACATATCCTCTGCTTTCTAATAGAACCTCGTAACTAAAAGATCGCCATCCCTGGACCATTCAGATCAGTCTCCTCTATTGTCCTCTCACAGGTCTTAATACCTTTAAAATGTATAGTGACACTGTTCGGGGGCCTAAGCTGAGTTTTATAAATGTTCAACTATTCTGTTCCAGCTCTTGTTATTGATGATTCATTCACTAAAAGTATCCAATAGCTTCTCCAGCACTCTTGAAATATTTAGTATATCAAATCAAATAATACTTTCTGCAAATGAGGTCATAGTTTCGTTCGCTGAGCTGGTATGCTTTTCTGCAGCCGTTTCATTACCGTGTCAGGTGACATCATCAGTTCAGCTTTGATAAAGTGTTGGTGGTCTGTCACACCTGGTATTTATGTGCCTCTGTTTGCTGGTACTTTCAGTTCTGTATCTGAGTGGTTTGTATAGGGGGACCAGTTCAATGTGTTTATTGATTGAGTTCCGATTGGAGCGCCATGTTTCTGTTTTGCCTGTGCAGGGATGGTTACATTATCCCACATTTGTGTCCTTTGTTGTCTGAGTAGTTGGGAATGAGAGTGCTGGTCATGTCTGGCAGTAACGAGCTGATGTTCGTGAACTTGTATAGTCAGTTTTCTTCCTGTTTATCCTTGTACAACCCGAGCTACAAACCTTTTTAAAAACTCAAAATGCTCTGCAAATAGCTTCCAACAACATTAGCCCAGTGTCCCGCCACAATTCCCAGGGAAACTGCAAACTCTCTTACAGCAGGAGACCACATGAAGCTTTCAGGTCCTCAGACTGTCTCAAGGACTCTGAAAAACGACAGCAAATTAGCATGCAGCAATACCTCCCAAATGACAAAGAGTTCAGTTATGCTCAATGGTATCACTTTCATTTCTAAGAAAGTAGGTCATGAGTTCAAGTCTCAGAAGATTTGAGCACATAATCTAGGCTGGCAATGCAGTGCAGTACCATGTGAGTGGTGGTAGGGGGCAGTGGAGTGTCAAGGCGCTGTTGTTTTGGAGATGGCAAGATTGCACTCAGGGGCATGTAAAAATATCTCATGACACTATCCAAGGAAGAGGGGTGAATTCTTCCCCAAGGCCCTGACCAACTTTTATATCTGAAACATCCTCAAGGGAGACAATAGCAAATTGATAATGTCCCTGCAGTAGTGAACCAGACAATGCTTTGGAAATAAGGGTTCAAATCAGAGCTGGTGAAACTAACACTCAATGAATACAATCTGCAATTGAACATTAGTCTCAGTACTGATGAGAATAAGTTATTAATGATGGATAAAGTTTATTTGGTTCGCTAATGTACTTTAACATTGTCTAGTCTGGCCTACACGGATCCAGAGTAATATATCCTACAGAAAGCCACACAGTGCATTGCCCTGTGAAAACCACACTAATTTACCTGGACGTTATTAAATTGATGTTTGTGGGACCTCCGTGTGCAAATTGTCTGACATGTTTATTAAATTACAACAGTGATTATACTTCCACATTGTGTGTAGTTAAAAATCACACAACAACAGGTTATCATCCAACAGGTTTATTTGGAAGCACTAGCTTTCAGAGTGCTGTTTCCTCATTAAGAAGGATGAAGGAGCAGTGCTCTGAAAACTAATGCTTCCAAATAAACCTGTTGGACTATAACCTGGTGTTGTGTGATTTTTAACTTTGTGCACCCCAATCCAAACCAACACATCCAAATTGTATGCCGAGTGTTTTGGGGTGCATTGGCATTGTAAAAGGTGATTTTAAAAAATGAAAATTCTTTCTTTTTAGAGAAAATTGATCTACCTCACTGCTGATAGTGACAAAAATGCCTAGTTTCTGGAAGTATTTCTATCCTCTGTGCATGCGATTGTAAGAAATTCTTGGCATTTGCATTACTTCCAAAAATGCTGGATAATTCTTGTGAATGGATATTGCAGAGCTTCATAGACAGCACAAGTCAATGTAATTTTCTTTGAGGGCTGCTTACTTTTGGTTTTCATGGGTTTGTTTTTCATTCTTATGGATTCTATCATTCTTTTCATTCTGCAACCCTTAGTAAATAGTACACAGTAATATTACCTTTCATATTTATGTTTACTCCTGGGGTATTTGGATTCTCACAGAAGCAGAATTAGAAGAATTCACCAGTATATTCAAAAATCATCACTGCTCGATCTCATTTAAAACCCAATACACAGGAAAGCATTAATTCCCTAGATGCTGCATTATTTAAATGGTCACAGGATAGCAGGCATACGTTAGGAATAAACGTAATTTTGTCAAAAAAAACTAATACCACATTTTCATATGTGCAAAGAAAGCTTTCCATAAACACACTTTCCACATAGTGGTTAAATCATTGCTAAATGGTTGCGTGTTTCTCTCAAATGCAATAATCACACCTCAAGTAATTCACTGTATCTAAAATGGTTTGAGATGTGACAACATAAAAATGCAAATTATTGTGAAATACTACTGCTTGGTATTATGTTATCAAATTCACACTGTGATCATTACAAAGTATCTACCATGTTCTTTCCTTCCTAGCAGCTCCTTAACTTCTGCAACCTTAAGTTAGAGACTCCACCATCATTTGCTAGGAATCAATTACTGCAAATTTTCCTGATTCCCAGTTATTGAATATTTCATTAATGTCAGGTGCAAGACTGTTCACTCATCTTTGCTGCCCTCTCTCCATTTGCAATCCCTAACATCCACCATCCTCGTCACCATTTGCTGTGCCCCACTCCACACCCATGACCTCCAGTCCAGCAACCACAATTACCTGCTGGCCTCTGCTGTCACTCACATTTTTGTTGTGTTTCTGTTCGCCGAGCTGGGAATTTGTGTTGCAGACATTTCGTCCCCTGTCTAGGTGACACCCTCAGTGCTTGGGAGCCTCCTGTGAAGCGCTTCTGTGATATTTCCTCCAGCATTTATAGTGCCTGAGGAAATATTACAGGAGCACTTCACGGGAGGCTTCCAAACACTGAGGATGTCACCTAGACAGAGGACGAAACATCTGCAACACAAATTCCCAGCTCGGTGAACAGAACCACAACAACGAGCCCCCGAGCTACACATCTTCTCACAAACTTTGAACTCACATTTTTAAATTCATTCAAAGGATATAGGCATGCTGGCTGGGCCTATGTTTATTGTCCATCCCTCGTTCCCCTCGAGAAAATGATGGTGAGCTGCCATTGTGCACTGCTGCAGTCCATTTGTTGTAAGTAGATCCGCAACAGCATTAGGGAGAGAATTTCAGGATTTTGTCACAGTGGCTCTAAAGACATGACAATATACTTCCAAGTCAGGATGGCAAGTGACTTGGAGGGAAACATTAAGCTGGTGATGTTCCCATATATCTGCTGCCCTTGTCCTTCTAGATGCTAGTGGTCATGTGTTTGGAAGGTGCTGTGTATGGAATCTTGTTGAATTTCTGTAGATTAGATTAGATTACTTACAGTGTGGAAACAGGCCCTTCGGCCCAACAAGTCCACACCGACCCGCCGAAGCGCAACCCACCCATACCCCTTACCTAACACTACGGGCAATTTAGCATGGCCAATTCACCTGACCCGCACATCTTTGGACTGTGGGAGGAAACCGGAGCACCCGGAGGAAACCCACGCAGACACGGGGAGAACGTGCAAACTCCACACAGTCAGTCGCCTGAGGTGGGAATTGAACCCAGGTCCCTGGCGCTGTGAGGCAGCAGTGCTAACCACTGTACCACCGTGCCGCCTATATAATCTAGTAGATGGTATATAATCTATACTCTTTGCTCCTGTTGATAGTCTTATTGTCAGACTATCTGCAGGCAACTGAGAGACCTAGCCTGTGATTGGAGCAGCTGTTCCTCACCAAATCTGTCAATTCTACTTAAACAGGCAACCTTTCTCTGACTGCTCATTTCCATGATTGAATTTTCTAGGATCTTTTGAGGCCTGGAGGGGTGAATTCACTTGCCATCTACTTGTATTTTGTGTCTTCATTGATGGTGATGGTCACTTCATCTAGGATTATCCCTAGTACCATATATAAAATACCAACAGCAGCAGGTTACAGCTATTATTGAATGCAGCACTTATTTGCCTCCTGTTTCTAATTTTGCTCCTCAGTCATTGCCATTCACTTCTTCTTGGGGGACAGGTTACATGTGTTAGGTATTTTCCAGAGTGATGATTTTTCAAGCATAAGTCCAATAACAGGTTTTAGTTGATGAGTCAAGGGGCCAAGGAGCATGCAACAAAAATAATTTTGCCATCACCTGACTTCTTGGTACTGGCACAATTTGACCCCCATGGATCACACAATAAGAATGACAAACAGTCAAACTGCAAACGTTCTTATTAACTGATGTTTGCTGTACATATACTCCCATCCCTAGGTGAGCTAACTCAACAGACGCTAAGAACCCAGGATCTTCCTGTCCTGTATGACTCAGCTAGCTGCTGGATTAACTCACCAAGCCTTTGGGGATACTGTGCTCTTTTCTATTTTCTTTCTTGCTTCTTGACTTCCTTTCTAACATTTGCATACATCATTAACTGTACTTGCATCTTTAGGCTTCATTATGTGTTTTTTTTTCTAATGAATTTATGGAAAATTGTGAATCATAGAGGTTTATCGCACAGAAGGAGGTCATCATGGCAATGTGAAATCTTTACCAGAGCAATCCAAAACTAATCTCACTGCTGTAGCCTTGCATCCTCCTCTGCTTCAAATAATTATCCAATTATTCTTAAAGATGCAATGGTCTCTGCTTCAACTGTTTCCCTGTGGCAAAGCACTTTGTGCTTCAGCAATCTGCTGTATTAAAAACTGCTCTAACCTAGCTCCTCATTCTAAGTGACAATTTTGAAATTGATGACCCCTTATCACTGACTTCTCAACCAGAGAAAATAGTTTTTCTTCTCTGTCATAATCTTTGATAGTTTTAAAACCTCTTTTAAGTCTCCTTTTAAGTCAATTCTGCTTCAGAGGAAATAGTCCTCCTACCTGAATTCGGTCCTGATACTTATTATTTCTCAGCCTTGGCATCATTCTGGACAATGCACATGGCAAGCTCTTTTAGGTTGAATGTCATTTCTATTAAGGAATGCCCAAAACCACAAAGAGGTTTCTAGCTAAAAGTTTTGAATTAATTAATCATTACTTATTTACTATTCTGTTTCCTGGCTTTTCAGATCAATCAAATTTGTCTCTGAGGTTTTAGTGCTGGAGAAATAAACAATGAAATATTTTGCAAAATTGCATATAATAAATGTAATAACCTCTTGATAAATGTGCACTACAGTCACCTGCTGGTTCCATTGTTGGAATATTGCAAATATTGTGTCTAAAAATTGGTTAGTGTGGTTGTTGTGAGGGTTGAGAAATTGTTGCAAAAGCTCAACGGGTCTGGCAGCATCTGTGGAGAGAAATCAGAGTTAACGTTTCAGGTTCAATGATTCTTCTTCAGAACTGAAGGTAGCTAAGCAATTTTTTATATGCAAAGGATGGGGGAGGGGGAGGGGATAAACAGTTAATGTTGGGTGGAGATAAAGCCCAGAGAAAGAGAGAAGAACAGTTGGACAGGCAACAGAGTGAATAAGAATCAGCCGAGGAGAATTAATAGCCACTAATGAGGACGATAAGTGGCTAATAATGGGTAGTGTGTAATAGCAGAACATGTGATAACAAGGCCCGATGGGTGGGTAAGGACATGGGGGAAGGTGACCCAAGCCTGAAATTGTTGAACTCAATATTGAATCCAGAAGGCTGTAGAGTTCTGAAGTAGAAAATGAAGTGCTGTTTTTCCAGCTTGCACTTAAGCTTCACTGGAGCACTGCAGCAAGCCTGAGACAGAGCTGTTTGTCAGGGAACTGGGTGGGGTGTTGAAGCGGCAGGCAATGGGAAGCCTGCAGACAGAATGTAGGTGGTTTGCAAAACAGTTACCCAGGCTATGCTTGTTTCCCTGATGTATCCTGAGATACTGATGAGGAACAAAGTAAATGGGCAGGTGTTACACCTTCTGCAGGGGAACATGCGGGGGGTGCAGGGGGTGTTGGGAGTGATGGAGGAGTAGATCAAGATGTCCCAGAGGGAACATTCCCTGCGGAAGACTGACAAGGGAAGGGAGGGGAATATGTGTTGGCATTCTGCTGGAAGTGGTGGAAATGGCCGCTCACGATTCTCTAGACATGGATGGTCGTGGCACAGTAGGTAAGGTACGTTGTTGTGAGAGGGAAGAGAGAGGATGGGGGCTAACGTGCAAGATTTGTGCCAGCTGAGTGCTCTACCAACAATGGTACTGGGGAATCCTTGGTTGAGGAAGAAGGCGAACATTTCGGAGCTTCCCAAATCAAATTTGGCATCACCAGAACAAATTTGAGGGAGACAGAGGAGCTGGGAGAATAGAAAAGAGTTTTTACTGGAAACAAAGTGTCAGGTTGTATAGTCAAGGTAATTGTGGGAGTGGGATTTGGTGGCCAGCCTATCCCCAGAAATGGAAACAGAGATGTCGAGAAAGGGAAGGCAGGCATCAGAAATGAACCAGGTAAAGGCGAGAGCGGGGTGGAACTTGGAAGGGAAATTGATAAACATTTCCAATTCTGGATGCAAAAGGGAAACAACATTGATGATATTATCAATAAAGTAGAGAGAGAGTTGTGGATAGGGGCCAGAATAGGACTGAAACAAGAAATGTTCCAAGTAGAGATAGGCATAACTGGGGCCCATGCGGGTACCCATGGCCATCCCCCTGACCTGAAGAAAATGAGAGGAGTTAAAAGAGCAGTTGTTGAGGGTGAAGGTGAGCTTGGCCTGGCGGAGGAGGGTTTTGGTGGGTAGGGACAGTTCAGGCTTTTGCACCAGGAAGAATTGCAGAGCCCGGTGACTGTCCTGGTGGGGTATGGGCATGTGAAAGGACTGCATGTCCATGGTGAACAGGAGGCAGCTGGAGTCCATTAACGGGAAATTCTAAAACTGACATAAATTGTCAGAGGAATCATGGATGTAAATGGGAAGGGACTGGGTAAGGGGAGAAACAATTGAGTTGTGGTAGGCAGAAATGAGTTCTGAGTGGCGGGAGCAGACAGAAACAATATGTCTGCCTGGGCAGAGCTGTTTTTGGTTTTTGGGAAGGAGGTAGAGGTGAGGTGTGCCAGGTTGGAAGCAGTGGGAGAGGGTGGGGGATCACCAGATGAAATGAGGTTAATGGCCATAGTGGTCACAATGGCCTGATGTTCAAAGGTGGGGTCATGGTCCGGGGGAGTTGGAGGGAGGTATCTGGTGCTCAGCATCTGCATTGTAGCAGTCAATCTGCCAAGACACCAACAACACCACCCTTGTCAGCAGGCTTAAATATAAAGTCAGGGTTGGACCTGAGAGCATAGTGTGCAGTCAGTTCATATGTAGAGAGGTTAGAATGGGTGAAGGTGGCGCAGAGAAATTGAGGTGACCAATGTCATGTCAACAGTTCTGAATGACTAAATCGAGTGCAGGTAAAAGGTCAGAGGGATGGGTCAGTTGGAGGGAGAGTGTTGGAGGCATGTGAATGTGACGGGGAGGGGATTCTTGTCCAAAAAAAGGGCACGGAGGCAAAGGCAATGGAGTAAAGGTTCACTGTCCTGAAATTCATGATGGATAAGGTTCCCGGCTACTAGCGGCATTCATAAGATCAGTTCTGTACTAAAAAGATATGAACAGTCCACCTTAAAAAGGCCAACATAATTGAAAGGTATGTTTCTCAAAAATTTATTTTTTAATAATAGGACTTGGATGTGCAAATGGCAGATTTAATGAATTGGTTACTGTGGCAAACTGCAACTTCAGAGCTGGCCTCAGATTTTGGATATTATTATGTTGTATTTCAGAAAGCATCTTCTCATAACAATTACGTTTTTTTTAGTTCCTTGTAAATGCAGATTCTAACAGACATCCGCTTGATTGTGGACTTTGTATTAATCCACACACACTGCATGGCTCTAATCAACAATACATGAAGAACTCAGCTTGTATTTATGTGGCATCTTTGACATTGTAAGACATCCCAAAATGAGTAAAGCATGTCATTGAAACTCAAGTTGATATTAATTGCATAAGTGGATATTTGGATAGATGATAAAAACCTTGGGAAAAGAGGATAAGTTTAGAGAACATCTTAAAGGGAAAGCCCCACCAGTCATCTCTGTCTAATGAGAGAGCAGCCCTATGGGTCCCCTGGAACAATGGTATTTTTTTATTTATCTTTATGGGGGAGAGAAAGTGGTCAAGGTGGAGTAGGGATCATTTCTGAGTGAATTCCAGAGGTAAAGGTTGACACCTTAATGCTCAACCACCAGTGAAGTGAAGTGAAGGATATGCAGAACAAATTTTTAAAAAGGCCAGAACTGGGGAAAAGTGGAATCCTTAGATGATACCATCACTGTATTTCAACATCATTGCTCTCATAGGTGATTACACACTTTGTACCAAACAGAATTTGCTCATATACTATGATGGCACGCTGCTGTGTAAGCAATAAATCCTTTTATGATTTTGAACTCTGCACTATACATTTAGGGTATCATCTCAGATGAGATAGAAAACAAAAGGGGTCTAAGCACACAAATATAACAATCAGTAAAAGCTGTGCTGCAGGTTAACAAAATCATAGACAATAAGGAAAACAAGCACCAATCTTTATTTATAGAGGAAAATATTCAAGAAGGAAATTATGTTAAATCTGTGTTGATTGTTGTTTCGACCAGACTTATACTGCTATCGGTTTTGGTTTCTGTAACATAACGACAAAAAGGCACTGCAGAGGATGTGGAGAAAATGTCAAGGGTATTACCAGAAATGCAGGACTAAAACCACAGGCTAAGTCTCTTTTTCTCTTGAAAAAGACGGTTGAGTGGTGATCTAATTGAGGTTATTAAAATTGAAAGTTTTAATTGAATGGATACAGAAAAAAAATGTTTACTCTTGTGGGGATGAGCATGATAAGAGCTCATCAATAAGATACTCATCAAGAAATTCAAAAGGTAATTCAGCAGAAACTTTTTACCCAGAGAGTGGTGAAAAATTATAGAATCCCTACAGTGCAAAATGAGGCCATCCAGCCCATTCATTCTGCACTGACTCCACCCCACACCCCCCACTCAAAAAAGCATCCCAGCCACACCCACTCCATCCTGACAACCCAGCCTAATTAATCTAGTTTGCACATTTAACATGGCCAATACATCTTCGGACTGTGGGAGAAAGCCAGAGCTGTTGGCAGAAGTCAGCATAGGCAAGGGGAGTAATGCAGACTCCGCACAGACTGTCATTCAAGCCTGGAATCAAACCCCAGTCCCTGGCACTGTGAGGTACCAGTGCCAACCACTGAGCAGCTGAGCCACCATACCTCCCACGTAGAGTATTCGACGTAAATAATAATGATGCAGTTAAGGGAATATGAAATAACCATATGAGAGAGAAAATTTAGATAAAGAAAATAAGGTAAGGCTGGAGTGAAGTATAAATGCTATTGTGGATTGGTTGAACCAAATGATCTGTTTCTGGGTCAATTATCTAAAACAGCCATTTATAAAGAAAAAGAAAATAACTCCAGGTATTCAGAAGTCTCATCCTAGGAAATAGTTAATACACAGGCTTTAAATCCAGGCCAGCAAAACGAATAGCTGAAAATTTCTTCAGGCTTCCCACTGTACTATTGGTGTGGAAACCTCTCCAGCACCACAACACGCTGCTCATCTTTTAATTTAAAAACCAGTTGGAGCACAAACCATCTTAGCTGACTGATTGCTTTCCTTATTCCGCCTCGGAATCCTTTCTTTCTATCAAAGTGGCATTTCGACTGAAAATGAGTTAGATAGAACTAGTGGGGCAGGGAGAAGAGGAGAGCGCGGTCAGATTCATTGGCCCAGTATTCATTGGGTTAATCATCACTCAGCGAGCAAGGAAACCTATCAATAATCCCTCCTTCGGTGCACACAGCTGCCAACTCAGGCTCTCTATGTAAGCAGAAAATACCTCTAATCAATCTCTTCAAAAGGGTGAAGTATTTTTAAAGATAAATTGAAAAGGGGCAAAAGGAAGTCATGGTGATGGTTAGCAACTGTTTCAGGAACTGGTCCATAAATCATTTGATGCAGAATTATGATTCTGAATATTTAAAGGTATGCACACTATATTATGACACATGGTGATTCATGTTGTTCAACAAATACTGTAGCTCCATATTAATCTCATTTTTCCTTCAATGTTAACTATCATACTCATTCAGTTCAGGTAATTTTTATTTGAAAGAGACAGTTGGATTTCAACTGAGTTTTGTTGTCTGGGGGAGCTGGAGGTGTTATGATGTCCTCTCAAAATCAGACTAGAAGTAGAATTTAATAGCATTGATACTGTTCACCAACATCATCTTCCCCTCTAAATGTCAATTTTCTCAGAAACATTCAACCATAGGCCTTTATTATCCTCACTCTGATACAATATCAATTGCATTATAATTAGTTTCTGATCCTTATAAAATCACAATTTGGATTTCATTTAAATCATGCATTTGATTTAAAAGGACAATTAGAAGAATATTTCATACCACTTAACTTTCTATTATTAGATTAATTGATGCAGAGAAAGCTAATTGGGCTCATAGCTGTCTTCCTCCTGCCATTGTAACACAAAATATTAACTGCTCACCCACCGCAGGTAAAAAAGGAAAGCACAAAATGCATGATGTTTCTGTCCACATTTCCAGGCACAATGCATGAATGTTTTTGCAAGATCTGAGGAGTCCATCTCAAACATGAGTACTGTGAAGTTTCAGGCATTTGTGCTGATTTCAGCATTTATGAAAAAGTGTGTGGAGCATCAGACAAGGCAAGTGAATGCATGCTGACACTCAACAGTGAACAGCACACTCATTCAGTTGCCTTAAACACAATAAAGAAATATCTTCTTTTGGTCATTCAATGCCTCACTGAAATGCAGAGAACCATTCCTCAGTCCTTAACTAGCAAGGAAGCGCAGGTGGACCATAAGAGGATATAGACAGGACATTTGAAAGTGAGGATTTAGTTTGGGAACTTTGAGCTCTCTCCTGCTCAAGTCTGCCCCTAACCAGGCACAAATGGCCCTTGTTTGACTATCTTACAGGCTCCAATGCCCCAATTCCCTGGCATAAACTTATAAGGAGAAAACGTGGACAAATGTTCAGCCTGCCTTCTGTCCTGATGTAGTGACACGTAGGAGTAATACGGAAAGGAAGAAAAGTCTGGAACTGAACAAGGCTAATCACTCATATATTTCACATGGTATAATTGTCTCTTCAATGATTATAAATCCTAAACTTTATTTCAAAGTTTCAATGCCTTGCCCTTATAAATGTTTTCTGCTGACAGCCTTCAGCATTAGCGAGGTAGAATGATAAGATTCAAAGATAAGCAATGGGTTTCAGTGAGAGGAATGCATTGTCCACTGTGGAATCGCATTGTGCTGGGGGATGGATGAGTCGGTGCAGTGGGTTCAGAATTGGTGTGTCAGATGGCTTAGATTAGCCAGACTGTGTCTGAGTGAGTCTAGCAGCTGAATGAACAATTGTGGGTGCTCTTGTGCTACATTATTTCCTTCCTCCTCCTTTGCTGAAGGTATAGCATGATCATCATTTTCCTCTTGCTATATTGTGCAAGGCACAGCAGACCGCTATCACTCTGCCCTTCCAGGCTGATACATAACGAAGATGTATCCAAACATCTGAATCACACCTGGAACAATCCAAAAATTTGCTCTTTTTAATGTAGCTTTGGTTGTATCTTTCCTGTGTGCCAGAGAAAGGCTCTTTGTGAATATTATCAGCCATGTTCTAACAGCATAAGCCTTGTTTCTAGGGAGCCATCTGCTTGGAGGTGACTCTGCTTGGAGGTGCAAAAACCTGTAGACCATCAGC
The DNA here is from genome assembly GCF_020745735.1 of Hemiscyllium ocellatum. Classification (NCBI taxonomy): domain Eukaryota; kingdom Metazoa; phylum Chordata; class Chondrichthyes; order Orectolobiformes; family Hemiscylliidae; genus Hemiscyllium; species Hemiscyllium ocellatum. Next base: position 56,837,494 of record NC_083414.1, on the reverse strand, counting down.
AGCAGCAGATTCAACCACAATCTGTAAACACATAGCCTGGCATAGCCCCCATTCTTTGATTAATGCTAAGCCTGGAGAACAACCCTGGTTCACTGGAGAGTGCAGGTGGGCATGTCAGGAACAGCACCAAGCACACCTAAAAATGAGGTGTCAGCCTGGTGAAGATATAATACAGGATTAAGTGTGTGTTAAAAGCAGCATGGAATAGAGAGGGCTATGTGACCCTTTGACCAGTGTATCAAATCTAACCTCTACAGTCCTTCCACATTCAGTTGTGAGTTGAGGTGGACAATTAACAACCACTGAAGATGGATGCTCCATGAATATCCCCATCCTTAATGATGTGGGATCCCAGTATATCAGGGGAAAAGTGAAGGTGGAGCATTTGCATCCTTCTTCAGTCAGAAGTGCCAAGTGGATTACCTCTTCCTGAGATCCCTGTCCTCACAGATTACAGGCTTCAGCCAATTCAGTTTACCCCACATTGGGAAATGGCTGAAGGCAGTGGGTACTGCAATCACTTTGGGAACTTGCAACATTTGGACAACTGTACTGCAAACTTGTGCTCCTGAGTTTGCTGCACTCCTCGCCAAGCTGTTGCAGTGCAGCTAGCTTAGGAAAGCAAAGGAGAATGTTGTACACAGGTGTCCTGTTCATAAAATAAGGGCAAATTCAATTAGGTCATACACTGCTCTATTGATCAACTCTCGATATCAACACAATGACAATGCTTTCAAGAGGCATTCGCAAGGGAATAAGCAACTCACTTGCATGAGTTTGGGTTCTGCCAGAACCACTCCACTCCTGACCTCATTGCAGCCTTTGTCCAAACTTGGAAAAAAGAACTAAAAACCCATGATAAGGTGAGAGTAACTGCCTTTGACGTCAAGGCAGCATTTGATGAAGTGTAGCACAAAAGAGCCCAACAAAAATGAAGTCAGTGGGAATCTGATTAAACTCCCTGCTGGTTGGAGTTACACTGAGCACAAAGGAAGATGGCTGTTGTTGGTGGGGATCAATCTGCTTCATAGGGTTCTGTAGGGATCAATGATGGAATTGCAACTGTTTATACTACATATTTATGACTTGGAGGAAGGAAGTGAATGTGCTGTAGCCAGTTTGCAGACAGCATTACAATAGATGGGAAGGCAGGTTGTGAGAGGGATACCATCAGTTTTCAAAAAAGATATTGGTAGTTTGAGTACATTTGCATAATGTTGGCAAATGAAGTGTATGACGAGAAAATGTGAAGTTGTTCATTTTGAAAGGGAGAACAATACTATTATTTAAATTGAGAAAAACTGCAGAAAACTGCAATACATAGGGATGGGGGCGGGAAGGTGTACATGTAGATGAAACACAGAAATCCAGCATACAGGTGCAGCAGTTAATAAGGAAGGCAAATAGAATTTTGGCCCTTTTTTCAACAGTGTTGGAGTATACAAGTAGGGAAGTCTTAATGCAATTGGACAAGATGCTGATGGGACCACATCTGGAGTACTCTGAGCGGATTTGGTCCCCTTGTTTAAGGAAGTGTTGGATCATGTTCGAATAATAACTGAAATTGGTGAGGGCAAAACTCTTCTCTTTATTCAGCTACTGCAGTAGCACAAGTTCAAGGCTGCGATAGAATCCTGAAATACACTTCCTAAAGTAGCCTCTCTATACAAAGTTCTTACATATATTAAAATTATATCACTATGGTGTTCAAAGTTTGTGAAAAGATTTGTAGCTCAGGTGCTCGTTGTTGTGGTTCTGTTCGCCGAGCTGGGAATTTGTGTTGCAGATGTTTCAGTGCTTGGGAGCCTCCTGTGAAGCACTTCCGTGATCTTTCCTCCGGCATTTGTAGTGGTTTGTCTCTGCCGCTTCTGGTTGTCAGTTGCTGTCCGCTGCAGTGGCCGGTATATTGGGTCCAGGTCGATGTGTTTGTTGATAGAATCTGTGGATGAGTGCCATGCCTCTAGGAATTCCCTGGCTGTTCTCTGTTTGGCTTGTCCTATAATAATAGTGTTGTCCCAGTCGAATTCATGTTGCTTGTCATCTGCGTGTGTGGCTACTAAGGATAGCTGGTCGTGTCGTTTCTTGGCTAGTTCAAGGATGTTTTTACATATCTCTGAAGCAAATGGGACTTAAATCCAGGCCTCCTGGCTTACAGGATGGGAGAGCTACAAATAAGAAAGAGGATTGATTTTGTTTTTGTTTATTGGAAGCACGTGGAAGTTTTGCTCATTTGACTCTTTAATGAAATCAACGCCCTGTTAATATTGACCAAATCCATCAGCCCAGCTGCCATACACACATATTGGCAAGTCCAGTCAACCATCTAACTCATTAACTAACTCGTCATATTAAAAACTGAAAAGCTATATACTACTTAATCAATTTACGACGACCTATAGTCCAATAACTAACCTAAATAAAAGGTTCAGGGCAAACTACTGCAGATGCTGGAACCAAAGCAGACATGGGAAGAATGTGCAAACTTCACACAGTCATAGACGGTAGTCTCATGAATGTCATAGCAACACATTTAGAAATTCATTATATGGTCAAGCAGAGTCAACATGGTTTCATAAAGGGCAAATTATGCCTCACAAATTTACCTGGATTCTTAAATGAGATAACAAGCAAAACAGATATAGGGAAAGCAATGGATATAGTGTATTTGGAATTTTAGAAGTCACTTGATAAAATGCCACACATTAGGTTCTTAGATTAATAGATTGGTGGGAGTTCCTTAGGGAGATAACAGTGGATAGGTAATGGCAAACATTCAAGGAATGCTTGGAGAAACTGCAGCAACTGTTTATTCCTGTCTGGTACAAAAGCAAAATGGGTAAAAGGGCCAATCCATGGCTTTCAAAATGATAGTATCTGATCCAAGGAAGAAGCATACAGATTGGCCAAGAAATATAATAGGTTTGAGGATTGGGAGAAATTTAGAATTCAGTAAAGAGGGCCCAAGGGATTCATTAAGTAGGGGAAAATACAGTATGAAAATAAGGTTGCATAGAAGATAAAGACTGACACTAAGAATTTCTTCAGGCACGTGAAGATAAAGAGATTAGTGAAGACAAATGCAGGTCCCCTACAGACAGAAACAGGGCAATGTATAATAGAAAGCAAAAAATGGCTGAGCAACTGAATGCATACTTCGGTTCTGTCTTCACAAAAGAGGACGAAAATCAGATAACAGAAATGTTGGAGTTTGCGAGATTTAGTGAGAGGGAAGAACTGAGGGAGATCAATATTAGTAGGGAAATGGTGCGAGGAATATTGGGGTGATTGAAGACAAATAAATTCCCAGTGCCTGGTAATCTACATCCCAGAGTACTTAAGGAAGTAGTTCTAGAAATAGTGGATGCATTGGTGGCCATCTTCCAGGACTATATAGACCGTGGAAAGAGTCCCTGCAGATTGGAGGGTAGCCAATATTCAAAAAAGGAGGTAGAGATAAATCTGGGAATTATAGACCAGTAAGGCTGATATCAGTAAAATTCTCAAATCCATTACCAAGGACTTTATTGCCGCACATTTAGAAAACAGTGACAGGACCAGACAGGGTCAGCATGGATTTATGAAGGGGAAATCATGCTTGAAAAATCTGTTGGAATTCTACGAAGATGTGTGAAGTTTAATGCGAGGTGCTGCATTTTGGGAAAACAAATCAGAGCAGGACTTACACACTTAATGGTAAGGTTCTGGGGAGTGTTACTGAACAAAGAGAATGCAGGTTCATAGCTCCTTGAAAGTAGAGTCGCAGGTAGATAGGAAAGTGAAGAAGGCACTTGGTATGCTTTTCTTCATTGGCCCAAGTACTGAGTACAGGAGTTGGGAGGTCATGTTGTGGCTGTACAGGACATTGGTTAGGCCACTGTTGGAATATTGCGTGCAATTCTGGTGTCCTTCCTATCGGAAAGATTGTGAAACTTGAAACGGTTAAAAAAAGATTTACAAGGATGTTGCCAGGGTTGAAGGATTTGAGCTATAGGGAGAGGCTGAACAGGCTGGGGCTGTTTTCCTTGGAATGTCAGAGGCTGAGGGGTAACCCTATAAGGTTTACAAAATCATGAGGGGCATGGATTGGATAAACAGACAAGGTATTTTCCCTGGAGGAAGGGTGTCCAGAACTAGAGGGCATAGGTTTAGGGTGCGAGGGGAAAGATATAAACAGAACATAAATGGCAGTTTCTTCATGCAGGGGATGGTGCATGTATAGAATGAGCTGCCAGAGGAAGTGATGAAAGCTAGTACAATTACAATGTTCAAAAGGCATTTGGATGGGTGTATGACTAGGAAGGGTTTAGAGGGATATGGGCCCAGGTGCTGCAGGTAGGAATAGATTAGGTTAGGACATCTGGTCAGCATGGACGAGTTGGACCGAAGGGTCTGTTTCTGTGCTGCACATCTCTATGACTTTATGACTGTCTGTAACTAGTAATGTTGACAAGGGGGAGCCAGTCGATGTGGTATATTTGGACTTGCAGAAAGCATTTGAAAAAGTCCCGCGTAAGAGATTGTTATGCAAGATTCAAGCGCATGGGATTGGGGGAAGTGCATTGAGATGGATAGAAAACTGGTTGGAAGAGAAGAAACAAAAAAATGGAATTAATGGGTCCTTTTCAAATTGACAAGCAGTAACTAGTGTGATGCCACATGGATCGGTGCTGGGATCTCAGCTATTCATAATATATATGAATGATTTGGATGAGGGAATAAAACATAACATCTCAAAGTTTGAAGATGATATCAAGTTGGGTGGGAGGGTGAACTGTGACGAGGATGCAGAGATCCTTCAGCATGATCTGGACAGGTTGGGTGAGTGGACAGATCAATGGCTAACACAGTATAATTTGGATAAATGCGAGGTTATTCACTTTGGAAGCAAAAACAAGAAGGCAGATTACTGTCTGGCTGTAAGTTGGGAGAGGGGAGTATGCAGAGAGATCTGGGTGCCCTTGTGCACCAGTCGCTGAAGGTAAGCATGCAGGTGCAGCGGGCGGTGAAGAAGGCAAATGGTATATTAGCCTTCATTACTAGAGGTCTCGAGTACAAGAGCAGGGCTGTGTTGTTGTAGTTAGGCAGGGCCTTGATGAGGCCACATCTAGAATATTGTTATGATTGGAAACACCGGTGTTGGACTGGGGTGTACAAAGTTCAAAATCACACAACACCAGATTATAGTCCAACAGGTTTATTTGGAACCCCTAGTTTTCAGAACACTGGACTATAACCTGGTGTTGTGTGATTCTTAACTGGAGTATTCTGTGCAGTTTTGGTCTCCTTTTCTGAGGAAGGATGTTCTTGCTCTTGAGGGAGTGCAGTGAAGGTTTACCAGGCTGATTCTAGGTAGGACTGATGCATGAAGAGATACTGACTAGGTTAGGATTGTTTTCACTGGAGTTCAGTCAAGTCTCTTAGAGACTTATAAAATTCTAACAGGACTAAACAGGGGGGATGTAGGGAGGATATTCCTAATGGTGGGTATGTCCTGAGGATTCAGGATAGACCATTTAGGATGGAGACAAGAAGACATTTCTTCACCCAAAGAGTGGTGGGCCTGTAGAATTCATTATCACCAAAGTAGATGATACCAAACCATTGAATGTATTCAAGAGGTGGTTAGATATAGCACTTGGGCTGAATGGAATCAAAGGTTATGGGGAGAAAGCAGGATAAGGCTATTGAGTTGTCAGTCAGCCATGATGGTGATGAATGGCAGAGCAGATTTGAAGGGCTGAATGGCCTACCCCTTCTCCTATCTTCTATGTTTCTATGTTAATAAGATTAGAGCCCATGGTGTTGGAGGTAGTAAATTATTGGGAACAGAGGATTGGTTAACTATTAGAAGGCAGAGAGTTAGAGTAAGGGGGCATTTTCAGGATGACAACCTGTAACTAGTGGAGTGCCACAGGAATTGGTGCTGGGGCCACAATCATTTATACAATGTCTTAATGCATTTGATAAGGAAAAAAATAGTATTGTAGGCAAGTTTGTGGATTACACAAAAGTAGGTGGAAAGTGGTAGGGATATGCAAAGAGTCTACAGACAGATATAGATAGATTAAGCAAGAGGGCAGAAACTTGGCAAATTAAATATAATATAGGACAATGTAGGTGTAGGCAATTTGGATGGAAGAATATAGGATCTGAATGTTATTTATATGGAGAAGGATTGCAAAATGCTACGGAACAAAGGGACTTAGGAATCCTTGTCTATGAATCACATAAAGCTAGCATCCAAGTTCAGCGGCTAATAGGGAAGGCAAATATGACCCTTTATTTCAAAGGGAATAGAGTATAAAAGTCAGGAAGTTTCCATTAACTATACAAGGTGCTACTTAGACCAAAGGTTTGGGCTCTTATCTCAGGTCAGAGATATTAGCATGGAGGCAGTTCACAGAGGGTTTACTAGGCTAATGTCAAGTAAGGAGAATCTAGCTCATGAGGAGAGACTGTCAGAGGGCCTGAATTTGTTGGAATTTAGAAGAATGAGAAGAGACTTTAATGAAATATATAAAATTCTTGGGAGACTTGACAGGATACATGTAGAACATTTGTCTTCCCATGTGGGAGAGATGGGAAAGTCTAGGATGAGAGGGCATAATCTCAGAGTAAGAAGTCACACATTTATGATAGAGCTGAGAAGGAATTGTTTTCTTTCTGAGTGTAATGAATCTGTGGAATTCTTTATATTGAGGCTGAGTCACTAAGAATATTCAAGGCTGAAATAAATATTTTTAATCATTGAGGGAATCGAAAGTATGGAGAAAAGGCAGGAAAGTGGAGTTAAGGATTTTCAGATCAATCATTATCACATTGAATGGCAGAGCAGATCAATGGGCTGAATGGCCACCCTCTGGACCTATGCAGTCTTATGGACATTGTGCCACTGAAGATTGAACCTATTGTACATATGGGAATCTAACCAAAACCACAAACCCAACAGCCCTTTCATTCTTACAGACCTCATCAAGAGCAAATTGGTAACCTTAACAAACATGGCATCAGTCAACCGGGCGGTGCACTGACATGCAGCAGATGGTAAAGTTCCAAAGATGTCACCAGCAAATCCCTGGAAGGAGCTAGAGGCAATGAAATTCAGGACCATGTTGACCTTGAAGGCCACTGACAATATTTGCCAACCTGACATTCTTGACAACAGTCTGTTTTTTCCCCATTGGAGGATGTCAACAACCTCATAAGGAAGTCTCAGCCTTCTGATTCTCAGTCATGACTAGGAATCCAATCGTCTGTGTACCCTGTGTTGTCAATATTGCATCCTCTGAGATTTTAGACCAGTTCACCTCCTCCTGCCAGTGAAGAGGCAGGTCTATAAGGAATAGACTGTTGCTGCATTGCTGTTTGTACTGTACCTCACATTCCTCATCAGAGATCCCAAGCAGAGTTTCAATGAAGGCTGATTGCTGAGAAGATTAATACAAAAGCAAAAAAAAACTTCAGATTATTGGAACAAATCCTTGAAGTAAAAGCTTTTCAGCAGCACTAAGAAGCAGCTCTGCATTTCAAAGGCTGTCTAACCAGCCACTTCTCCAGAGCCATTAATTTCCATTGTCCTCTTGCCTCACTTTCCCTGGCGGATTCCAAACTCTTGGGAAACCCCACACACTAACCGTTACAGACAGGATTCAGCCTGAAAACATTTCCTTCTTGCTTCTTAATACATTCAAATGTCAGAGGTCCTCCAATCCTTCCAGTCCACGACATGTTGTGGCTGGTTTAAGTTGATTTTTGTCATGCCATATGCAGACGTACAACTACTCTGGCAGTTCAGATTCCTTCCATTACCTTCCCTCCACTGAGTACTGCTATCCAACAGCCGGGAGCTTTATCTCAAATTGCCCTTATTTATTCAAAGTTCCACTTCTGAGGTTCTCTTCATTATATTACCTGTGAAGTCTTGAACAGAATAAGTCCAGGGTGTAAAAAAGTAAATTAAACACGGAGGAAAGTTGTAATAAATTTAGCACAACCGGCAGTCATTTGCATAGAACTCACAAACAATTAAAAACTACAACGCCCTTCATATAAACCTGAAAACAATTCTGTAAACAACTTGTTCAGAAATATCAGTGCAGACATCTCTAGACCCCCCTCCCACGAATGTAAACCTAATCAGTACTTTGATAGAAGTGCAAAACAAAATAAACGTTGTTGCCATTATCATTCAGCACTGAAAAGTGTTCTATGACATTACACTCTGTCTAAAGTTTGTAGAAATGATCTGTATAGGCGGAATAGCCTTGTCAATGTCTGAGCTCTGCCAATGGTTCCAATTCTGGAACATTCTCTCTCTCTCTCTCTCTCTCCCTCCAGCAGCTGCTGCAAGAACCTTTCCAGAATTTTTTGTTGTATTTCTATGTGCAAAAACTAACTTAACTGTAGAAAACAAACAGCAGATGAAAGATTGGGCACCCGCACAGCCATTTTAATAGTCTCAGCTGATTAGCTGGAGGCAGTGTCGTCAGACTACAGCTGATTGAAAAGCCACTTTGCTGAAGTGTGTGGGGGTCAGTCAGTCAAAAATCACAGCAATTTGATTTAGATCTGAACATGCAGTAATAAAGTGTTTCTGTGTGGTGCATTTCTTTGAGGGTCAGCCGACCAACCTCACTTGTCTTTCCCCTGCTGAATCTACTTTGGGCAGCAGAAAATTGTTAATGGAAACACAACAGTAAACAAGCCATTACTAGAGGAATGGTGTGACAGCTAAGACCGTAAACTTTACAAGGAGCATTGATTAGAAGACATGCTGAGTTTTAACCCCTCCACAATAATATCTCATCAATGAACCACTAAAGATTTCATGTCGAGGGAACAATAGGCTTTTCATGGTCAGGAATGAGCGATAACATCCACAGAGAGGGAGAGACACAGGACAAATGAGTATATAGTTCGCAGAATTTGGAGGCAAAGTGGGAATTCGGTGCAGAGAGGAAGAAATGCTCTTTGCTTAGTTATGTTCGGTTCATATTTTGCATGTTTTTTTAAGCAGGATAAATGGAAGCCCTGCTTTGGGGCCCAGCACAAAAAATTGACATCACAGGCAAACCGTAAGTTCATTGCTTGGTGATAACTACTAATTTGACCATCTATTCTGGGTTACTTTCAGATTGAAGGTAAATATGGGACATAGTTAACAGCCTACAAACAAAAAGACCAGTAGAAAACTTGTAAAAATTAAACTAAGAACTAAGTAAATAAAATAGAGATTCTGGATTAGGCCATATGTTGTAACTGGATTAGTGGTGCTGAAAAAGCACAGCAGTTCAGTACTGCTCCTCGGATGCTGCCTGAACTGCTGTGCTCTTCCAGCCCCACTAATCCAGAATCTGGTTTCCAGTATCTGCAGTCATTGTTTTTACCTATATGTTGTAACTGCATGATGTTGGAACTGGTGGACTCCATTGTGGCTCAGAGTAACTACATCTGTAGCAAGCGTTGGTTGCTTGAGGAACTCCGGCTTAGAGTTGATGAGCTGGAGTCTGCGCTTCGAGCACTGTAACACATCAGAGAGGGGAAGAATTACCTGGATACTGTGTTTTAGGAGGCAGTTGTGCCCCTTAGATTAAGGAGCTCAAACTCAGTCAGTGATCAGTGACAGGAGAGCGTGACTATGAGTGAGACAGGTAGAGGGATCCAGGAAGTAGTGCTGAAGGAGTCTCAGCCCCTTGAACTTATCTAACAGGTTTGAGATTCTTGCTCCCTGTGTGGATGAGAGTGGGGGCTGCAGGGAGGATGAACAAATTGATCACAGCACTATGGTACAGGGAGCCATTCACGAGAGTGGGGGGGAAAGAGAAATGGATAATATAGTTAAAGGAATAGACGATGTTCTCAATGACAAGGTTAAAAGTCATGCAACATCAGGTCAAACATGTTTAATTTGAAACACTAGCTTTCAGAGCGCTGCTCCTTCAACCACCTGATGAAGGAGCAGCACTCCGAAAGCTAGTGCTTCCAATTCAACCTGTTGGACTATAACCTGGTGTTGTGTGATTTCTAACTTTGTACACCCCAGTCCAACACCAGCATCTCCAAATCATGACTCAATGACAATGATTGAGATTCCTCAATGTAACTTTGCCTGTCTGGTGCCATGGTTCAGTCTGGGCTACAGAGGACCTTGGAGCGGGAGGGGAAGATGCAGTTGTAGTCAACCACATAACATTGTAGGTAAGAAGGGGAGAGAGATTCTGCGGAAAGGAATAAGAGTAGCTAGAGGCTAAATTAGAAGGCAGAACCAAAACGGTAATCATTTCTAGTTTACTACCTAATCAGAAGCAAATTGGCACAGGCCAACAAAATTAAAGAGGTAAATGTTAGGCTCAAAAATTGGTGTCAAGAGTGTGGTGCCCACACCTCACTCCCGGCACCTTCCCCTGCCACCGCAGGATGTGCAAAACCTGAGCCCACACCTCTTCCCTCACCTCCGTCGAAGGCCTCAAAGGATCTTTTCACATCTGACAGAAATTTACCTGTGCTTCCAGCAGAGTCATCTACTGTATCCGTTGCACCCGGTGTGGTCTCCTCTACATCGGGGAGATAGGACGCTTTCTTGCGGATTGTTTCAGAGAACATCTCTGGGACACCTGCACCAACCAATCCCACCACCCTGTGGCTGAACACTTCAATTCCCCATCACACTCCATCAAGGACATGAAGGTCCTGGGCCTCCTCCATCGCTAAACACTTACCAGCCAACGCCTGGAGGAAGAATGCAGCATAATCCGCCTTGGGGCCCTGCAACCACATGGGATCAATATGGATCTCAACAGCTTCCTCATTTCAACAGCTTCCTCATTTTTCACATGCATCAAAAGCTACAGAAAAAGCAAAAGTGCAGATGGGCACATCAGAGGTTAGTAAAGTTCCCACAACAAGAAAGAGGACAGAGAGTATGGAAAGGGTTAGGAATCTAACTTCAGGCACAGCCAGTGAGAGGATAACTGTGAGAAGGGGGCAGTCAATGTAAGACTGAGGGTGTTGTGCCTAAATGCATGCAGTATACGGAACAAGGTAAATGGCCTTTAGCAAAGATTGAAATTGGCAGGTACAATGTCGTGGGTATCACGGAGACATGGCTACAAAGGAGATCAGAGTTGGGAATTAAATGTCTAAGGATTCATGTACTGTCAAAAGGACAGGTAAATGGGCAGAGGTGTGGTGTAGCCTTGTTAGTAAGAAATGAAATTAAATCAATAGCAAGGAATAATATTGAGTCAGACGGCATAGAATCTGTGTGGATAGAGTTGAGGAGCCACAAAGGGAAAAACACTCTGATGGGAGTTTTGAGACTAGATTCCCTGCAGTGCTGAAACAGGCCATTTGGCCCAAAACATCCACATCAACCCTCCAAGAGCAAACCACCCAGACCCATTTCCCTAACTAATGCACCTAACAGTATGGGCAATTCAGCATGACCAATTCACCTGGCCTGCACATCCTTGGACTGTGGGAAGAAACCCACACAGACACAGAGAGAATGTGCAAACTCCATAGACAGTCGCCCAAGGCCAGAATGTAACCTGGGTCCTGAGTGCTGTGAGGCAGCAGTGCTAACCACTGAGCCGTTCTTTTATCTACACACCTAGCAGTAATCAGAATGATGAGAAGGAAATGAATCAGGAAACAGAAAAGGCACATTAGAAAGGCACTATTACAATAATCATGGGAGGCTTCATTAGGCAGATGGGCTGGGAAAATCAGGTTGGTTGTGGATCTCAGGAAAAGGAATTTGCAGCGTGTTTACAAGATGGTTTTTTTTGGAGCAGTTTGTGGTAGAGCCCATTGGGAAACAGGCAAATGTGGATTTTGTATGTATAATGAGGCAGACTTGATAAGGGAGCTTAAGATGAAGGAACCCCTCAGGGCAGTGATCATAACATGACAGAATTCAACCCACAGTTTGAGAGGGAGAAGCTTGATTCAGATGTAATGGTATTACAGTTGAGTAAAGGTAGCGTACAAAGACATGGAGCTAGCCAGTGTTGATTGGAAGAGTAGCCGAACGGGGAAGGTGGTATAATAGCAATGCCAGGAGCTTCTGGAGGTAATTTGAGAGGCACAGCAGAAATTCATTCCCAAGGATGAAGAAACATAATAAGATGAGGATGAGGTAACAATAGCTGACAAGCGAAGCTAGGCATAAAAGCAAAATTAAAAGCACAGAATGTGGTGAAGCTGAGTGGAAAGCCATAAGATGGGCTGAGTCAATATGGCTTTGTCAAAGGGGGAGTTCATGCTTGAAAAGTGTGCTGGATTTCTTTGAGGAGGTAAGGAGCAACTTAGACAAAGGAGAGTCAGTGGATGTGATCATTTTGGATTTCCAGAAGGCTTTTGACAAGGTGCTAAATACGATGGTATTAGAGGCAAAGTCCTAGCATTGATTGAGGATTGGCTGACTGGTAGAAAGCAGAGAGTAGGGATAAAGGGGACTTTTTCAGGATGGCAATCAGTGATTTGTGGATTTCCCCAGGGGTCATTGTTGAGAGCACATTATTCACGTTATATATTAATGATGTGGATTAAGGAATTGAAGACATTGTTACAAAGTTCACAGATGAATCAAAGATAGGTGGTGGACAGGGAGTGTTGAGGAAGCAGGGAGGCTGCAGGAGGACTTGGACAGTCTCTGAGAGTGGGCAAGGAAATGGCAGATGGAAGTCAATATGTGAATGTGAGTTCATGCACTTCAGTAGGAAGAATAGAGAGATAGACTATTTTCTAAAAGGGGAAAGGCTCATGAGTCCTGTTCAGGATTCTCGTAAGGTTAACATGTAGGTTCAATTGGCAGTTAGAAAGGCCAATATGATGTTAACATTCATTTCAAGAGGGCTAGAATGTAAAAGCAGAGATATGCTGCTGATGTTTTATAAGGCTGAGGTCAGACCACATTTAGAATACTATTTTGGATTGATGTAAGGATGTGCTGGCTTTGAGGGGGTCCAGAGAAGGTTTACAAGAATGATCCTGGGAATGAAAGGCTTGTCATATGAGGAGCAGTTGAGCACTCTGGGCCCATACCCAATCATGTTTAGAAAGAAGAGCGGTATCTCAGTGAAACTTCCAGAATACTGAGAGGTCTGAATAGAGTGGACATGGAGGAGATGTTTCCATTTGTAGGAGAGACTAGGATTTAAGGGCACAGCCTCAGCAGAACTGAGATGAGGAGGAATTTCTTTGCTGGATGATGGTTCATTTGTGGAACTCACTGTCATAGAGAGCTATGGAGTTCAAGTATTGACTATATTTATACAGAGATAGATAGATTCTTGGTTGATAAAGGGATTAAGGGTTATGGAGAATGGGGTTGTGAAATATATGAGCCATGATCACATGGCAGAGCAGACTTGATTGACCAAAGGCTTATTCCGCTCTCCCATTTGATGAATTCTGCTCATTTCTCTTATGGACCTATGAACATGCTACTTCTTAACTTGTTGGAACTATTTTCCATAGCAGATTTGAATTGTGTTCATATTTTCATAAACCTAATCCCCTTCTATGAATACAGGGAACCTCGATAATCCAACATTCGATTATCCAAATATTGGTTTATCTGGCAAGATTGCAAGGTCCCGATGCTTGGCTAAACTCTGTTATCTAGCATTCGATTATCCAGAATTCAATTTACCGAATGAAATACTCCCTGCCCATGTACTTTGGATATTCAAGGTTCCCCTGTATACAGTAGGCTACTGAAGTGAGTGACAGATTTTGATAAAGAAGCTGCAAAACAAGTTATAAATGAATATCTCTAACAACACACATATCTAATAGTTAATTGTAATTTTAATACTAACACATTAGTGGACATAAGATGCCTGAAATGATATTATCGATCAGCAAAATTATTATCCAGTGAGGTGAATTTGTTGGTCTGTCTGGACTAAAAAACTCAAGAATATTTATAGTTTTTGTGTATGCAGATTCAGAGATGTCTCTGGAAGTTCCTTGACTTTGAATACTTCCTTCAAAGACGGTCTAGTCTTGCAGTGACATGGTCATTTGGCAATACAGCTCTCTTGCCACATTAGACATACATCGCCTGAGGCTGTATGTGACATTCATGCTATTTTCTGGATGCAAACAACTTCAAGGCCCAGAGATACCTTTGCACTGGGATGTGCTATTTCTCTGTAATTTTCATCTTCAGTCATTGGTGTTTCCCTTAATCTTGCTCTACTACTGTCACTTCAAGCCATGAAGAACCCAATATCTACCATAGTGGTTTGATAATGCCAAGGGAACTTTCCAGCTGACTAAATCATTTGGAAAGTCAGAAGTACTTATGTGTCAGCTGAAAAAAAAGACATCTAAAACTGAACTTTGTCCTGCCTAGAGGATATGGCATGGCAGTTTCTGGTCTTTAATTGGTCTTGTAGGCAGGTAATCACTGCTCTCCACATCTGCTTATTAAATACAATGTTGTTGTTTGTCGCTTTGAGATGTCCTAGATATCAGATACAATGTCAATATGTGTTTCTGTTTAAATCTCAATAATGGTGGTGGAATAGCTAATTGTGAGAAGAAACATGAAGTATTTAGTGTACACGATATTTGTGCCCAGGCTTTCCTAGCTGTGAGGTGGGACACTACCACTGCACCACAAGAAATCCTAGTTATTTGGTGTATCGTTGGTGTTAGCATAGTTTTAAATAATTGCACTTCTGGAATGTGTTTATTACTGTGGAGCACTTTGTGAAGTGTTGAATTGGTGTTGATTTCTTAAGGCTTTGGACAATTCCTGTTTCAGTACCTGCATTCCTTTTGAACTGACACCCTTGGGGGTACCTACCTCATCTATTCCTTTGCTTGCATCATGCCTTACTTATTTGTTGACTGTACTGCTTCTCGCATGGTTCCCATGATCTTTGTATGATTCATGTTGTGCTGAGATATTCTTCAGAGCTCCAGTCAAATTCCTGACACTGCAGTTATGGTACTATAGAGCTGTGCAGCTATGCAGAGAACTGAAAGCCTGGGAAATCTCAAAGAGCTTGGAGGTCCTGGTATCCTGCCACCAAGTCACCCTTTCTTTACAAGTAGAGAGTCATTGACACTGATCTAGCTCCCTCAGTGCCAGCTCTTAGAAAGAACAGGGGCCCTGACAATTCTGTTCTCATCTGTCAGCCAGGGCTCCCTGATTGCACCATATTAACAGCCACAATCAGGTAACTCATATTCTATAAGGGCCACCTGGCTGACCTTGTTACAATCACTGCACCTACCAACACTTGTGGTATTCCAAAATTGCACCTACAATTATTTAACAAATAAGTGTTGGCAAATTGAAACAAGACCAAATAAAATAATCTACCTAACAGTGGAAGAGATGAAAATGAAAAAGGAATCATGATTTCTAGCAAATTTCAAGCTTTTGGACCCATTGTTGTTGGGGGAGGGGATGTTACGAGCTCTGGAGTTTAATTTGTGTGATAGAATAGCAGCTGAATTAATTAATGCTCATCCAAGGTAGATTTGTTCCTAATTGTCACTCCTTTCCATTAACTGTCATTATTTTCAATCTTCCTTCCATCACTTGTTTCAGCACGCAATACAACAAACACTTATCTCCGACAATAACAAAATGGGTCATTAACTTAGCTGTGTGCAATTAGACGTGGGACAATCTACAAGCATAATTCTCAGATTGCCTTCGAGGAGAAGCTACAAATTGAAATGTGCTTGGCATTTCTACTTTACTGTGGTGCTTAATCCAGACAACCATTTTTATCATGTTGCAATATCAAAACATCTTTGGGTGGTTAATACTTAGGGTAACAGCCTGTGCTTAATTGCATACACTATTTACTAAAATGCACTGAATGGTTTGCGACATAAACTTCAGTGTCAACCTTTGTAATGTACAGATTTTAAGAATAGGTAGATTGAGAAAAGGCCATTTAGGGCATCTTTCACAGGCTATATACAGTCTACCCTAACACTCTACTGTTTAAAGTCTTCCTGAAAAAATATTCCTGTATGATACTAAAAAAAGGTATCCAGCAAAACCGTGAGGTGGCACGGTGGCTCACACCAGGGTCCCAGGTTCAATTCCAGCCTCAGGCAACTGTCTGTGTGGAGTTTGCACGTTCTCCCTGTCTGTGTGGGTTTCCTCCGGATGCTCCAGTTTCCTCCCACAGTCCAAAGATATGCAGGCCAGGTGAATTGGCCATGCTAAATTGCCCGTAGTGCTAGGCGTATTACTCAGAGGGAAATGGGTCTGGGTGGGTTACTCTTCAAAGGGTCAGTATGGACTTGTTGGGCCAGAGGGCCTGCTTCCACACTGTAGGAAACCTAATCTAATCAAAAAAACAAAGTGACAAGGAATGGAAAGTATTAGTTAATTGATGTCTTTAATTAAAACTGAAGGAAGTAGTGGCAGAGTTGTCCAAGGATCAATGTTGGGATTGTTGCTATTTCTTATATCAATAATTTTGTCTTTGGTACATAGAGAAAACTGTGACAAAGATAGTATTCAAACTCAAGAGGACATAGACAATGTAGTTGAATGGTGCACATGTGGCAGATTAAGTTCAATGTAAAGGAATGTGAAGTGATTCATTTTCGTAGAAAAAACATGGAGAAACAACATAAAAACAAAGAGAACGATCTAACCGGGTTACAGGAGCAGAGGGATTGGGAAGTATAAGTGTATGTATTATTGAACATGGCATGGCAGGTTGAAAATATAGTGAATAAAAATTACAGTAATCCTTGGGTTTTGACGGGGCATAGATTACAATAACAAAGAGATTGTATTATTGCATAAAACTCTCATTCAGACTCAGCTGGAATGATGCATCCAGGTCTTTAGGAGATGTGTGAAGGCATTAGAGAGAGTGCTGAAAAGCTCAATAAGGTGACGATGAGGAACTGCAATTGCAAAGATAGTTTAGAGAGTTTTGCATAATTTTCTTGGAGAAGGAAGGCTGAGAAGAGATTTGAAAGAGGTATTCAAAGATCATGAAAGGTTTGGATAGAGTAGAAAGGAGAGAAACAGTTCCAGTTACTGAAAAGGTTGAGAATGGATGACAGCGTAGTTGAAGGGACCAGGGCAAATCACATTCTACTAGGCCCCTCATTACACCACATGGCTTCTCCCACCATCACCACTATGCCTCTCCAGCTTTTCCTTCACACTAAACTGTGAAAAGACTGGTGGTCATACAATACCACTATCATCAATTCAAAGGTCTCCCTTCTACCCCAACTTTAGCTTCTGGTTCCTTCGAGATACCTACGATCCAAACATGGAACCTGCCCCCTCCCCCAAAGCAGGGGACCTGAGGCAGTTGCCCCAATTCGATGTACCCAAAGAAATGGCTCTATGCACAAATTTAAAGTAATAGCAAAAGAAGCAATGGTGACATGAAGAAAAACATTTTCACACAGCGAATGGCTGGGATCTGGGAAACACTGCTTTATCAGGTAGGGAAGGCAAGTTCAATTGTAGCATTCAAAAGAGAATCAGACTGTTATCTGAACAGGAAGAATTTGCAGGGTTCGGGGTAAAAGATGGGGGTGTGGCACGTTTAGCGATTTAGTGCAGACCCAGTGGGCTGAGTGTCTTCTGCACTGCAATAGCTCTGTGATACAGATTATCGATCCATTGTCACATTCTCTCTATTCAATTCTACCGTTTCCTAGGGCTGCTTATGGTAGGCAGCATCAAGTTCAGCCACTTCATTTCCCACTCATTATTCCCAAACCATTATAATGAGCTTCAGATCTAATACACAGATGATTTATTTCTTTTGGCATGGTCTTGGCATACAGCTTTGGCTACACAGTAGAGCTTGGGTACAAATAGCCTTGTAACGGTACTGGCGAAGGCAGCCACAGTGTAGCAAGCACATGGTGAGGGGGAGGGGAGCTTCACGCAGACTGATTAGTGTCTGTTCATGTAAATGTGCACCTGCTGTATGTGTTTACAGTGAGTTCCCCCTCATTAAACTGCAATCGTCTACAATCATTCCAAACAGAAATTAGACTGATTCATTATCATTGGAGCCTTTCATTATCCTGGCTCAGTCTGAATGCACTGGCATTAGGGGATTTCAGAGCTTTCCTGGCACACAGCTCACCTTAATCCTCTCAAGGGCTGGAGTTTTTTTTCATTTAATCCGTGCTAAACAAACAAGGTTTCTATATAATGCTTTCTGCTTAGCTCTTCCAGACACACACAGTGGTCTTAGTTCTTCAGTATGTGGAAAGAGACTTTAACAGAAAAACTGAAATAAAAAGGCTTCTCCAACACCACTTTCCAAACCTACAAGCTTGGGGTGGCATGTTAGCTCAGTGGTTAGCACTGCTACCTCACAGCACCAGGGACCTGGGTTCAATTCCAACCTTGGGCGACTGTCTGCATGGTGTTTGCACATTCTCCCTGTGTCTCTGTGAGTTTCCTCCCACAATCCAAAGATGTGCAGGTTAGGTGAACTGGCCGTGCTAAATTGCTCATAGTGTTCGGTGCACTGGTCAGGGCGAGCTATTCTTCAGAGGGTTGGTGGGGACTTGTTGGGCTGAAGGGCCTGTTTGCATACTGTAGGGATTCTAATCTAATCTTAAAAAACTTCTTGTGAGAACTTGCCCACCTGATAGACATCTTACTCTTGAAACTATCTACTTCCCAATGACTTCTAACAATTTTTTTATGATTTTCTGCTCACTATGAAAAAGACAATTCGTTGCAATCTTTCAGTGAGTTGGTAAATTTTGTGTGAAATGTTTTAAGTAAATAATTTATGCTGAGTCTGGTTATAAACTCTATAGAGACTGATGATGTTTTCAAAAAAATATATAAAATTGAACTTTCAGTTCATTACCAGACATTTGTTGTAACAGAGACTAAGTAGTCATTGACTAAATATTATTTTTGGAGGCAACTTGTACACTAAATCACAGGTTGGAATATTAACCCTCAACTACTGGATGTCACAGGTAGACTTTACATTGTCCTTTTAACAGACATGCAAACCTCCCAGAATTAACCCAAAATGAATCTTTGTTCCCCATGATTTGCTTTTATTCTTTTCCTGTCAGAGCCTGGTAACTTGCAATAACTCACCAAGGCTCCTCCAACACCATGTTCCAAACCTACAACCTTGACCACCTAGAGGATATGGACAGCAACTACATGGGAACACTGTCAGTTTCCTCTCCAAGTCACACAGCATCCTAACTTGGAACTACATCTCCGTTCTTTTATTGTCGCTGGGTCAAAATCCTGGGACTCCCTCACTAATAATAGCACTGGACAGCAACTGTTCAAAAAGGTATTTCGTCAGTACCTTCTCAAGGGAATTAAAGGTGGGCATTAAATGAGGGTCTAACTAATGATAGAGTAAAAAATGAGGTCTGCAGATGCTGGAGGTCAGAGCTGAAAATGTGTTGCTGGTTAAAGCACAGCAGGTCAGGCAGCATCCAAGGAACAGGAAATTCGACGTTTCGGGCCAGAGCCCTTCATCGGGAATGAGGAGACTCTCCTCATTCCTGATGAAGGGCTCTGGCCCGAAACGTCGAATTTCCTGTTCCTTGGATGCTGCCTGACCTGCTGTGCTTTAACCAGCAACACATTTTCAGCTCTAACTAATGATGCCCACATTACGTAAATGAACAAAAACAACTTTCGAAAAGCCAGAAACAGGACTGCCCGGGCAGACCCATTGATTCTGCCTGCTCCTGCCCCACAGACATCATCTCTTCCTACCTTCAGTCTGTTTTCTCTCCCCGGTCCAGTCCCTGCTCACTTACATCCACGATTCCTCTGCTGCTTTATGCCAATTTCAGAATTTCCAGTTTGCAGGCTCCAGCTGCCTCCCCTTTACTATGACGCGCAATCCCTTTACTTGTCAATCCCTGACCAGGATGGTCTCAGGACTCCGCTTCCTCCTGGAACAAAGGCCTGAACTGTGCCCACCCAGCGCCACCCTCCTCCGCCACGCCAAGCTCACCCTCACCCTCACCCTCAACTACTTCTCTTTTAACACCTCTCATTTTCTCCAGGCCCCAGATTTGCCTGTCTCTTCGTGGGGTATGTGGAATTTTCCTTGTTACAGTCCTATTCTGGCCCCCATCCACATACTCTTTCTCTAATATATCAATGATATCACCGGTGCTGCTTCCCTCTCTCATCTGGAATTGGAAAAGTTCATCGATTTCGCTTCCAATTTCCACCCTGACCTCACTTTCACCTGGTCCATCTCTGAATCCTTCATTCCCTGCCTCAACATCTTTGTTTCTATTTCTGGGGATAGACTGGCCACTAATATCCATGACAAACCAGTTACACTGATTATATCCTCACACCCTGCTTCCTGTAAAGACACTATTCCATTCTCCCAGTTTCACTGTCTCCATCGCATATGTTCCAATGAGGCCAAATATGAGAAGGGAGCCTCTGAAATGTCCAACATATTCCTCAAACAAAGATTCCCCAGCACTGCTGTTAACAGACCCCTCAACCGGGTCCGACTCATCTCCCTCACTTTGGCCCTCACCCCTCTCTCTTCCCTCCCGCAACAGTGATAGGGTTCCCCTTGTCTTTATCTATCATCCCAACAACATCAACATCCATTAAACCATTAGCTTCCATTTCTGGCACCTCCAGCAAGATGCCACCACCAGACACAAAGGTCTGTCGCTTATTCATCTTCCGCAGGGCCTGTTCCCTCCAAGACACCTTGGTCCACTCTTCCATCCCTCACAGCACCCCCCCAAAAGCACTACGGCACCTTCCCCTGCCATCACTGAAGGTGTAACACTTGACTATTTATGTCCTCTCTTCTCAGTATCCAAGGGTCCAAACACATATTCCAGGTGAAGCAGCACTTTACCTGCATCTCACTCAATCTAGTTGACTGCATTTGCTGCTCACAACATGGTCTCCTCTACATTGGGGAAACGAAGCATAGACTGGGTGACAGCTTTGCACAACACCTACATTCTGGCTGCAAAAAAAAAAGACCCTGAGATTACACTTGTCTTCCACTTTAACACATCACCCTGTTCCCTGGCCAACGTCTCCATCTCAAGCTTGTTGCAGTGTTCCAGCAAAGCTTAGGGCAACTTGGAAGTCCAGCACCTAATTTTCCGCCTGGGGACTCTGCAGCCTCTCGGGCGTAATATCAATTTCAATAATTTTAGGGCTTAAACATTCCTATGTCTTAGCCTCCACACACTAGCCTTGTAATCACATAGTCTGCTATTCACACAATCCATTGTTAGCCGTTAACAGTCTCCATTAACAGTCATCCTCCTAGCCAGATTGTTATCCATTCTTTTGTCTGTCCAACTGTTTTATCTCTCTCTTTGGGGTCCATCCTCACCTATCATTTACTCCTTACCCCCTCCCCCCTACATTATCTTTTGCTTAAAAACCCACATTTTCCAAGCTACCATCCGTTCTGAGGAAGAGTCACCAGACTCAAAAGGTTAACTCTAATTTCTCTTCACAGGTGCTGCCAGATCTGCTGAGCTTTTCCAGCAATTTCTGTTCTTGTTTCTGATTTACAGCATCCATGATTCTTTCAGAATTTAAAAAAAACTTCCAGTGCAAGAACTGCTCTTTGCAGTGAGAATGCTCCTGATAAGCAAGGCCAATTTTCTGGGTTTCTTTGTACTCCTCACAAACTTTGTCTTTTCAGTCTGAACACAAACTTTCACATACTCTCTAGTGTGTGATAAACAATAGTTGCTCTGACCCTCTTGTGGAACTTGGCAAACTAACCTGTCAATATTCAATGATATATAAGGAAAGCCTGTAACTTGATATAACCATGTTTCTTTTTCTGTATACATCCTAGCTCAAAGCTTATCATGGAAACAATTTATAATCCATGGATCTTGTATCTAATTAGAAGTGCCTATCAGCTCTCCTTGAGAGGCCAAATCTCTTTTACCTTTGAACTAAATTGACATTTAAAATCACTTTTTTTTTAACAACCTGACATTTACAATATCTTTCTGAGACTTGGTGATTAGCAGTTGCCACTGGCACTACATCTGCCTCCACCAATGCCTGCATGTCTGAATACCTAAGACTTTTATTCTATGCTCCCCACCCCCCAAGTAAAATTAGCTTCTCAGCCCTCCCTTAATCTTTGGCAATCCAGCACCCAGAATTGTTGTCATCTTATCTTAAAGTCACAGTCCCAAAACACCATAATCTTATCGATCTCAAAACTGGAACAACCTGGTGTTGAAGAGAAGAGAGTTGGGGTCACCTAAAGGTAGTAAAGGAGTCAATAGATACCAATCAGAAGCTCTTGCTGATTTCCATCCATCCTCCGTCCATCCACCCCTCCATCCAAACTCCCTTTCTCCCTTTCTTTATCTCCCTCTGCCTCAGTCTTCCTAGCACCTACTTTTGAAATTCATTGGAACTTGCTTTAGTGCTCTACATATAATGGATGATGTGAAACCTCTTCTTTGACCTTTTGTTAATGCTACAACATCATATTTCCACATGGCTTTCTGCATCTTCAATTCACCAACCTTTTTTAATTTTAAACCACACTATATATTCTCATGTATACACAGTAAACCCTCCTTTGGTTTTATTGCCTTCCTTTTTACATTAAATTCACCTGACACCTTACTATTTTCCAAATTACTGCTATCTACCTCCTCTGATGTTGTGCACATCTGGATATTCCTCTCTACCATTGCTTCTTGGTTCTCACATTTCTCTCAGGTTAGTTTAAGCCCTGCCAGTCACATTGGTAATTCAACTCCAAAGGAAATTGGTCCGAACTCTCTTTTGCTATAACTCGACCAGTCTGAAAAATTTCTTTCATAAAATCCCTACAATGTGGAAATGAGCCATTTGGTCCAACAAGTCCATATCAAACCTCCGAAGAGCATCCCATCCAGACCCATCCCCCGACCCTAACTTACACATCCCTGAAAGCTATGGGCAAGTTAACATGCCCAATTCACCTAACCTCCACATCTTTGGTCTGTGGGAGGAAATTGGAGTACCCAGAGAAAGCCTACACAGACACGGGGAGAATGTGCAAACTCCATGCAGACAGTCAATTGAGGTTGGAATCAAACCTGGGTCCTTGGCGCTGTGAACCAGCAGTACTAACCAGTGAGCCACCAGACTGCCTGAATGAAGGTAATAAATTATCTCAATAATCTAAAGTTCTCTTTCCTTTCCCACCTTTCCAGCCCTGCTTTCACCTACTTTCTTATCATGTTTCTATAATCCAGAAATGACTACTTTTGGAGTCCCTAAGCTCTGACTGCAGTACCATATTCTCTCTTTCTGCCAAAGTTGTTGATATCAATATGGACCATGCCTGCTGAACATTCCTCTTCCTCCCACAGGCTGTTTACTAATATCCTTGAACCTGGCACCAGGGAGGCAACATGTCATCCTGGATTCACATTTGTGGCCACAGAAACTCCTGCTTGCTCCTCTAACTCACAAATCTCCTGTTACTGTTGCTCACCCAGTTTTCTTTAATGACTGCCTATACAGCTGAGCTCGCTGTGGTGTCAAAGACCTGACTCTGGCTGGGTTTTCCAGATGGGGCATTTACCTTTAACACTATTCAGAACTAAATGGTGACTGGAGATTGAGATCACTTTTGGGGCTTGTGGTGATGACCTGGTGGTAGTATTTCTGGACTGTTAATCCAGAGACCCAGGTAATGTTCTGGGGACCCAAGTTTGAATCCTGCTGTGGCAAATGGTGCAATTTGAATTCAATAAAATATGGAATTAAAAGTCTAATGTCAGAAGTCGATTGTCAGAAAAAACTATCTAGTTCATGAATGTCCTTTAGGGAAGCTAACTGCCTTCTTCACCTGGTCTGCCCTACATGTCACTCTAGACCCAGAACAATATAGCTGACTCTTAACTTGTCCTCTGAGCTATTAGGGACAGACAACGAAATGCTGGTCTAGCCAGTGATGCATACATCCCATGGATAAATTTTTATAAACTCTTAAAACTAGCTGCCTGTTTCCTTTCAACTGCCTGGTGGATCAGGCTCAGAGAAATTAGAGTCATAGATCAGCAGATAAAACAGGAACCAAATGATTGGTGTCCCTCGAAAAGAGAAAGAACTAGTACAGCCAAAGTATACTTCCACAAACTGGCAAGATAAAGAAGATAATAAGCTTCGCACAGTCAGAAATGAGAGATCACACCCAGGGTGAGACACAGCATAAGTGAGAATATAGTTCGGGGAATTTGGTGCAGAGAGGAAAAGGTGCTTTTTGCTTGCTTTTTTGGTTCATAGTTTGTAAGGTTTTTATTTTAAACAGGATGAATGGAAGCCCAAGATCAGGGACCAAGTACAAAAGAGTGACATCACAGGTAAACCCTAAGTTATTTGCTTGGTGATAGCTACTGATTTGTTGATATATTATAGGTTACCTTCAGATCGAAGGTAAATAGGGGGAATATTTTCAGATTACAAACTAAGAGACCGATATGAATTTTATAAAGACCTAATAAAGAACTAAGTAATTAAAATAGAGAAGATGGGCCAGGAATGATATTGGAGCTAATGGACCCCATTATAGTTTATAGTGACAACATCTGTGGCAGTGTTGGTTGACTGAGGAACTCCAGCTCAGAGTTGATGAGTTGGTCTCTGAGCTTTGAACACTGCGACTCATCAGTGAGGGCAAGCAATACCTGGATGCTGTGTTTCAGGAAGCACTCTATTAGATTAACTACTTCGAATGTGGTCAGTAGTCAGAGACAAGATGTGACTATGAGTGAAGCAGCTAGAGGGATCTAAGAGGTAGCGCCAAAGGAGCTTCAGCCCTTGAGCTTGTCCAGCATGTTTAAGATGCTTTCTCCCAGTGTGGATGAGAGTGGTGTTGTAGGGAAGTTGAGCAAACTGATCATAGTAAAAGGAGCTATTCAACAAGGGGTAAAAAAAAACTGTATTCATAATTGGGGGTTGTATGGTCAGGGGAATAGACACTGTTCTCTGTGGTCAGAATCAGGAGTCCTGGAGCCATGTTGCCTGCCTGGTGCCCAGCTTCAGGATATCTCAGATTGGCTGCAGTGGAACTTGGAATGGGAGGGAAACGATCCAGTTGTCGTGGTCCATGTACCTACCACAATATAGTTCTGCTGCTCTACAAGAATGATCCTGGGGTGGAGGAGCTTGTTATATGGGAAGTGGTTGAGGACTCTGGGTCTGTACTTGATGGTGTCTAGAAAGATGAGGTGAATCTCATTGAAACTTACAGAGTACTGATAGGCCTGGAATGAGTGGATTTGGAGAAGATGTCTCCACTGTAGGAGAGACTAGAACCTGAGGGCATAGACTCAGAGTGAAGGGATGACCTTTTAGAACTAAAATGAGGGTAGTTTCTTCAGCCAGAGGGTGGTTAATCTGTGAAATGAATCACTGCAGAGGGCTGTGGAAGCCAAGTCATTGAGTAGATTTAAGATTTAAGAGTGGGTGGCACGGTGGCGCAGTGGTTAGCACTGTTGCCTCACAGCGCCAGAGACCCAGGTTCAATTCCTGACTCAGGCGACTGACTGTGTGGAGTTTGCACGTTCTCCCCGTGTCTGTGTGGGTTTCCTCCGGGTGCTCCGGTTTCTTCCCACAGTCCAAAGATGTGCAGGTCAGGTGAATTGGCCATGCTAAATTGCCCGCAGTGTTAGGTAAAGGGTAAATGTTGGGGTACGGGTTGCACTTCGGTGGGTCGGTGTGGACTTGTAAGTAATCTAATTTAGATAGATAGGTTCTTGATTAGTTAAGGGATCAAAGATTGTGGGGAGAAGACAGGTGAATGGGGTTGAGAATCATATCATCCCTAATTGGATGGTGGACCAGACTTGATAGGCTGAAAGACCTAATTCTGCTCCTATATCTTATAGTCCCATGATCTTTAATCAATCCAGGTTTTTCTGGATCACAAAAGAAATTTAGATTAAGATGAAACAGTAAAGGTGTGCTTATAATAATGATATCAGATGGATAATACAATTGATAGCCAGGTTGAATATAAAAGGATCAAGGGGAACCTGAAAACTCAAAGAAGTAAAGCAAAGATAGAATGAAAAGAGATGGGCAGCTAACATAAAAGTGAATCCAAATGTCTTCTTGCATATTTAAGTAATAAGAAAGTGGTAAAAGAGGAATGGACTAAAATGAGGATTAATGCACAGAGTTGGAAGAATGGCTAAGTTACTAAATAAATACTTTGTACTTACAAAGGAACTAGATGCTGTGAATATCATGGTGAAAGAGGAGCTAGTTTAGACACCTGACCAGTTTAAAATTGATGAAGTATTGGATTCACTTAAAGTTAGTAAAGAGCCAGGATTGGATGGGATGTATCCAAGGACACTGTTGAAAGTAAGAGTGAAAGCTATGAAGGCAATGGCCATAATTTTCTGGTCTTCCTTAGACTCTAGAGTGGTGCTTGGGTATTGCAGAATTGCAAACCCTACACCTTATTCAAAATTAGTCTAAAGATAGTCCCAGCAACCACAGGTTTAACAAAAAAGAAATGAAATTTTATTACCATTTGCACACACCAATGGAGCTTTCACTAAACATGGAACAGTAGGGTAAGAGAAACATTGAAGTAATTCACTGCAATTACATTCAATTGCTCTTCCCGGCATAACAGGCTTCCATTTCAATTTACTCCACTTATTCCCAGTGTACTGCACAGATTTGATACAGAAGCTTCTGCAGCAAGTTATGTAGAGATGAAGTTAAGATATATCTAGCCCGCTCATGGTGATGATCTTGAGATATCACACAGAGGAATGAAGCAAATGTAAAGTGGTATTCCTGTAGTGTAACAATGCAATTACAATTTGATTTTTTTTTGCTTCTATATATCTTCATTTCTCATTTCTTGAAAATCTGGCTGATTTCTGCACAAATTTATATGGAAGTATTAGTTTGTAATTTGCCAGCATCAGGTACAGTGTGGCATAATATGATTTATGTAGAAATGGTTCTATAATATAAACGAGCTCTCATTTTGCTTAATTGTCTGACCTTGCTTTCCTTGTCCATTATTGCTACTTCTTGGTGATTTTAGTTTTACATTGCTTCAATTAGATAAGAGTAAACATGAGAACAAGTGTTATTTTCCTTGTGTGCTTCCCGCTGTTAAGGTCATGAATACATGAACTGGCATGGATAACAATCCTACTTGGGAGCTTATGTTTAACCTGTTCAGAAATGTACCTTAATGTAGACAGAATATTTAGCAAGTTATTAAACAATGATTGCATTTAAATAAATAATTCCAAATGTTTATATTGGTTACAAATTAGAGGTAATGCTTTTTGGTTAAATGAAAAAAGGCAGGATTTATACATTTAATGGTAGGGCCCTGGGTAGTGTTGTCGAATAGAGAGACCTAGGGGTTCAGGCACATAGGTTCTTGTGAGTTGCTTCACGGGTAGACAGGATGGTTAAAAAGGCGTTTAAGATACTTGCCTTCATTGGTCGGACCATTGAGTGTAGGAGTTGGGACATCATGTTGAGGTTGTATTGGACATTGTTGAGGCACGTTTGGAGTACTGTGTGCAGTTCTGATTGCTCTAGTATAGGAAGGTGAGTATTAAATTGAAAAGGGTTCACAAAAGATGTACCAAGATGTTGCTGGGACTGGAGGTATTGATTTATAAGGAGAGGCTGGATAGGCTGGGATGTTTTTTCACTGGAGCATAGGAGGTTTTGTAGAGGTTTACAAAATCATGAGGGACACAGAGAAAGTAAACAGCAAAAGCCTTGGGGCTGTAAAGTTCAAAACAAGAGGGCATTTTTTAAGGTGAGAGGAGAAAGATTTAAAATGGACCTGAGAGGCAACTTTTTCACACAAAGAGTGGTTGTATGTGAAATGAAGTGATAGATGCAGGTACAGTTATATTTGGACAGGTACATGATTAGAAAAAATTTAGAGGGATATGGGGCAAAAGCAGGCAGGTAAATTAGTCTGGGAAGCTTGGTCAGCTTGACTGAGTTGGACCAAAGGGACTGTTTCCGTGCAATATGACTCTGAGTTCAAAAATATTTGGGAGATAAAAAGAAAGAAATAAAAGACAAATCAGAACTATTTAGGAAATATGTCTCTTTTTGTTTATTGTGAATGCCAAACTATTTAGCATTTGCTTTGAGTGATCCTATCTAGAGCATCATTGCCATCCACCCCCTCCACTTCCACCCATTTTAGTTAAGCAGCTGTCAATGGAATCCAGTTCTACTTTAGATATCTAACTGCTGACTCAATGCAAATACAGACGACTGCCCAATGTTTTACTTCCATGTGTAATGGACAAATGGGAGAAGTGTATTCAAGTATATTTTCTGTCCATAATAGAATGAATTTAAAAATTCCCTTTCTCTTATTTTCTTTTCTCTCATAAAATATAGGCAGTGGTGTGTTTCCCATAACTCTGTGAAGTTCTGTTAAAAAATGTCCTACAGCAAATTCTTTTTGGATTGAAATAAAGTAAGGTTTATGACTGTAATCAAAACTTAGGGATATGGTTCACATTTACACAAGACACATGGATTAAAGAAAGGATGGAGGAAGGAAAAGTTCAGAAGTTATAAATTGCAAATTATTTAAAATCTAATATTCAGAATTAGTTCACATGAATTATAGAGTCCAGTAAGTTGATAGTCAGTAGATGTTTACTGTGTTGTCAACATAAAGAAGTCTTCCTTAGGGGCACAAACACAGTCAAATTACTGGTGAAAGTGTAATATTCATAAGCTAGGAACTGATTTGCTCCACAGGCAAAAGACAGGATACTTTCTAGAATTGCTGAACCTTTGCCCCCAACACAGCCCCCTGCACCTCCCTCTCTGTCCACCCCCACCCTCTCTCCGAGGCAGCCAGCCTGCACATCAACAACAAGACTGCTGCTGCTCTAGCGGCCTTTGTGGAGTAAGTCTCCAAATAGCTCGCGCACACACACAGCCACAGCCACACACACTACTTTTTACTGCAAATTTTTGACAGTTCCACGTTTGCCCTGCTCAGGACTATGTTGGAGAGATTATTCCTGGGAAGCGTGGGGAGGGTTGGGTGTAAGGGTACACCCTCTGCAGAACTCCAGGGAGAGTGTGGGGAAAGGGAGAGGGAGAGGGCGGGAGGTCAGTCATTTGGAGACGGTGTCTGTTTAATCACTGTAAACAAAAGACGTGATCACTATTGGAAACGTATTCTTGATGTAAAGTTTCCATCGAGACCTCGAGATCTCCTTTGGATAATCTGATTTTCGGATAATTGGTATTCGGATAATCGAGGTTCCCCTGTATTCATCCTGGAGTTCAGTTACTAGTGGTGTAGCACAAGGATCTGTTTTGAGTCCACTGCTGTTTGTCATTTTTATACTTGACCTGGATGACGGCATAGAAGGATGGGTTAGTACATTTGCAGATGACACTAGGTCGGTAGAGTTGTGGATAGTGACGAAGGATGTTGTAGGTTATAGAGGGACATAGAAAAGCTGCAGAGCTGGGCTGGGAGTTGGCAAATGGACAGCCGGACTGGACACCAACAATAAGACTGCTGCTGCCTTTGTGGAGTGAGTCTCCAAATAGCATACACACGCACATTACTTTTTGACAGGTTCCATCTTTGCCCTGTACAGGACAATGTTGGAGAGATTATCTGGGGAAGAGTGGTTCAGGGTTCACCCCTGCGTAGAACTCCAGGGCAAGTGTGTGGGGAGAGAAAGAGAGGGCGGGAGGGTCAGTCATTTAGAGACGGCGCCTGGACTGTCCAAGCCTGCTCTCGGCAGCATTTCAGTGAGCCGAGTTCATTTTTAATCATTGTACCTGTAAACAAAAGGCACGATCAGGGTTGAAACAGCTCTTTGACATAATGTTTCTATCGGGACCTTGAGATTCCCTTTGGATAATCCGATATTCGGATAATTGATATTCGGATAATCAATGTTCCTCTGTAAGCATTTATATGCAGAGCTTGTTAAGGACAATATAAACCATCAAAAGTGAGGGGGACATGGTGAGAGAGGACAGGTTCTCAAGCTGTTAATGAGTGGAATTTCCTGTCTGCAGGTTGCCAGTGATGATGTTTCTGTCGAAACAATCATCTCTGTGGAGGGTTCTCACTGACAGAGGTGATCAATGTGCTTTTTTTTGTCATCCTCTGCCTGGTTTTAACCATGTACAATACTGGTCCAGCTTTTTTAAGAATAATTCCCAGAATCCTTGGACAACGGTCACTAAAGTTCCTTCATCAGGAAGTATCTCCCAGTTTAAAATCTTTGTCAACCTTATGCCCATTGTGATCTCTTTTCTTGGTTCAAAAAAATCCGACTAAGCCTAGTCTGAAGGCAGCGGCCCATCAGTAATTCTACTGGAGCTAGTGCCATCATCATATGATTATAGTTGAAGTCTTAGCTAAATTTCCAAAGAACCTTTGCTTTGCTTTGTCATCCTACCTTTGAATACCTGAGCTTCCCGCTCAGCCAGACCATTTGAGACCATAACGACATAAGATTTAGCAGCAGAATTAGACCATTTGGCCCATTGATCTACTTCACCTTTCTATCATGGCTTATATGTTTCTCGACTCCTTTCTCCTGCCTTCTCCCCATAGCTGTTGATCCCCTGACATTTCTATCTCTGTCTTAAATACACTCAGTGACTGGTGAGTAGCGGCAGGCAACTCAAGGCACCTACAATGTTCCAAGGTACATTCATATGCATCTAATAACAATGTCCTGTGCTGGAACCAAGCCCATACGATGGGCACAATCACCTTGAAGAGACCCAGTAAAGGTTAGTGATCAGTTACTATGGTGAAATGTCAACCCTAGTCATACTGGTGAAAATGTTTCATTATGATTACCATGGCCAGGATTATTTCCGTGCCAGGATTTGTAATATATATGTGCAATCGAACATTCTGTTCCATTGTCCCAACAGTGCAGTAAAACCATCCCTATCTCATAGTGGGGTGGTATTGCAAGTTACAATGAATAGTCTCGGGGTTGTAATGAGCTAATAGATTTGTTGTCAGTAGTAGTTGTCTGACATTTGCAAAGGCTTTCTCTTGTGGCATTTACCACGACCATTTCTGATTTTCACTTTAGCAGGACTTGGGATGTTAGTAGGGTCGCTGGGTTCAGTACAAATTTCCCATAATAATTTAGCAGACTGAGAAAAGTCTTCAACTCTATTGTGTTCCTCGGAGTTCGAGCCCTGTTTAGAGCCACCACCTTCTCTTTGACAGACTGTAATCCATCCTTGTCAACCTTGCACCTGAGGTATGTTACTTGTTTATCTGGAACATACACTTTTCCTTTTTTAGGCGGACGTTAGCCACAGAAAAAATGTGTAACACCTCCTCCAAACTCTCCAACTACTCCTTTTTACAGTAGGTCCTAAGATTAAAACATTAAGTTAGACTGACACTCCAGCCACCCCTTGGAGGATGTTCCCCATTACCCTTTG
This sequence comes from Hemiscyllium ocellatum, assembly GCF_020745735.1. Taxonomy (NCBI): domain Eukaryota; kingdom Metazoa; phylum Chordata; class Chondrichthyes; order Orectolobiformes; family Hemiscylliidae; genus Hemiscyllium; species Hemiscyllium ocellatum. Next base: position 56,806,029 of record NC_083414.1, on the reverse strand, counting down.
AAAGAATACACAAGCCAAAGACACATAGAACATAGAACATAGAACATAGAAGGATACAGCGCAGTACAGGCCCTTAGGCCCTCGATGTTGCGCCGACCGAATCCTACCTAACCTATACTAGCCCAATAACTTCCAAATGCCTATCCAATGCCCGCTTAAATGACCATAAAGAAGGAGAGTTCACCACTGATACGGGCAGGGCATTCCATGAACTCACAACCCGCTGTGTGAAGAATCTACCCCTAACATCTGTGCTATACCTACCACCCCTTAATTTAAAGCTATGTCCCCTAGTAACACCTGACTCCATTAGCGGTAAAAGGTTCTTAGTATCTACCCTATCTAAACCCCTAATCATCTTATACACTTCTATCAGATCTCCCCTAAACCTTCTCTTCTCCAATGAGAACAGCCCCAAGTGCCTCAGCCTTTCCTCATAAGATTTTCCTACCATTCCAGGCAACATCCTAGTAAACCTCCTCTGCACTCGTTCTAAAGCTTCCACATCCTTCCTATAGTATGGCGACCAAAACTGCACACAATACTCCAGATGAGGCCGCACCAGAGTCTTATACAACTGCAACATGACCTCAGGACTCCGGAACTCAATTCCTCTGCCAATAAAGCCCAGTACACCATATGCCTTCCTCACAGCACTATTTACCTGGGTGGCAACTTTCAGAGATCTGTGTACATGGACACCAAGATCCCTCTGCTCATCCACACTACCAAGTAGCCTACCATTAGCCCAGTAATCCATCATCTTGTTATTCCTACCAAAGTGAACGACTTCGCACTTAGCTACATTGAATTCCATTTGCCACATTTCCGCCCAGCTCTGCAACTTATCTATATCCCGCTGTAACCTACCACTTCCTTCCTCACTATCCACAACTCCACCGACTTTTGTGTCATCCGCAAACTTGCTTACCCAGCTTTCAAGTCCTTCCTCTAGATCATTTATAAAGATAACAAAAAGCAATGGTCCCAAAACAGATCCTTGTGGTACACCGCTAGTAACTGCGCTCCAAGATGAACATAATCCATCAACTACTACCCTCTGTCTCCTTCCAGCCAGCCAATTCCTAATCCAAACCTCTAATGTATCCTCAATGCCATACCTCCGTAGTTTTAGCATTAGCCTACCATGGGGAACCTTATCGAACGCCTTACTAAAATCCATATACACAACATCTACTGCTTTACCCTCGTCCACTTTCTTAGTCACCTTCTCAAAGAACTCAATAAGGTTTGTGAGGCACGACCTGCCCTTCACAAAACCATGCTGGCTATCCCTGATCACGTTATTCCTACCCAGATGTTCATAAATCTTATCCCTTACCATTCTCTCTAAGACTTTGCCCACCACTGAAGTCAGACTCACTGGCCTATAGTTACTAGGGCTATCCCTACTCCCTTTCTTGAACAATGGGACCACATTCACTATCCTCCAGTCCTCTGGTACTATTCCCGTTGACAATGACGACATAAAAATCCAGGCCAATGGCTCTGCTATCTCCTCCCTAGCTTCCCATAGGATCCTGGGGTAAATGCCATCAGGCCCAGGAGACTTATCTATATTCATCCTTTCCAATATTCCCAAAACCTCTTCCCTGCATATTTCCAGGGCATCCATTCTAATTATTTGTGATTCCATATTCACATCAGCAACAGTGTCCTGTTCCTGAGTGAATACTGATGAAAAGTACTGATTTAATGTCTCTCCAATCTCCTCCGCCTCCACACACAACTTCCCACTACTATCCTTGACTGGGCCGATACCTACCCTAGTCATCCTTTTATTCTTGACATACCTATAGAAAGCCTTTGGGTTTTCCCTAATCCTACCAGCTAAAGACTTTTCATGTCCCCTTCTCGCTTCTCTTAGCTCCCTCTTTAGCTCCTTCCTGGCTACCTTATAACTCTCAATCGCCCCTACTGAACCTTCACGCCTCATCTTTACATATGCCGCCTTCTTCCCTTTCACAAGGGACTCCAATTCCTTACTAAACCACGGCTGCCTCACAAGGCCCTTTACACCATGCCTGACTGGTACATACCTATCGAGGACACGCAGTAGCTGCTCCTTGAACAATCCCCACATCTCATTAGTGTTCTTCTCTTGAAGCCTGTTTTTCCAATCCACACATCCTAAGTCATGCCTCACTGCATCATAATTTCCCTGCCCCCAGCTATAACTCTTGCCCTGCGGCGCACGATTATCCCTCTCCATCACTAAAGTAAAAGTCACCAAGTTGTGGTCACTGTCCCCGAAGTGCTCACCTACCTCCAAGTCTAACACCTGGCCTGGTTCATTACCTAGAACCAAATCCAATATAGCCTCCCCTCTTGTTGGCCTGTCGACATATTGTGTCAGGAAACCCTCCTGCACACATTGTACAAACACCGACCCATCTAATGAACTCGAGCTATAGCTCTCCCAGTCAATATCTGGGAAGTTAAAGTCCCCCATAACAACCACCCTGCTACCTTCACTCTTTTCCTGAATCATCCCCGCAATATTATCCTCTACTTCTCTAGGACTATTAGGAGGCCTGTAGAAAACACCTAACAGGGTGACCTCACCTTTCCTATTTCTAACCTCAGCCCAAACTACCTCAGATGGCAAGTCCTCTTCCATCGTCCATTCCACTGCTGTGATACTATCTTTGACAAGTAATGCCACGCCTCCCCCTTTTTTACCCCCATGTCTGATCCTACTAAAACATTTGAACCCTGGAACGTGCAACAGCCATTCTTGTCCCTGTTCTACCCATGTCTCTGTAATGGCCACAACATCGAAGTCCCAGGTACCAACCCACGCTGCAAGTTCACCTACCTTATTCCTTATACTTCTGGCATTGAAGTATACACACTTCAATCCACCCTTCTGGTTACAGGCACCCTCCTTAGAGATCACTGCATTATTCCTAACCTCCCTACACTCAAGGTCCTGTACCCTAAAGCTACAGTCCTGGTTCCCATGCCCCCACGGAGTTAGTTTAAACCCTCCCAAAGAGCACTAGCAAACCTCCCCCCAAGAATACTGGTGCCCCTCAGGTTCAGGTGTAGACCATCCTTTTTATAGAGGTCCCACCTTCCCCAGAAAGGACCCCAGTTGTCCAGAAACCGGAATCCCTCCCTCCTGCACCATCCCTGTAGCCACGCATTTAACTGCTCTCTCTCCCTATTCCTCGACTCTCTATCACGTGGCACGGGTAACAAACCAGAGACTACAACTCTGTTTGTTCTAACTCTGAGCTTCCAACCTAGCTCCCTGAAAGCCTGTCTGACATCCTCACCCCTCTTCCTACCTATATCGTTGGTGCCAACGTGGACCACGATCTGGGGCTGTTCCCCCTCCCCCTTAAGGACCCGGAATACACGATCAGCGACATCACGTACCCTTGCACCTGGGAGGCAACATACCAAACGTGAGTCCCTGTCGCCCCCACAAAACCGTCTGTCTGTACCCCTCACTATCGAGTCCCCAAGAACTATTGCTCTACCTTTCTCCACCCTACCCTTCTGAGCAACGGGGCCAGGCTCCGTGCCAGAGGCCTGAATCTCGTTGCTTGCCCCTGGTAAGTCATCCCCCCCACAAGTATCCAAAACGGTATACTTGTTCTTGAGGGGAATGACCGCAGGGGGTCCCTGCACTGGCTTCCTCCTCCCACTCCCCCTCACTGTCACCCATCTATCTTGAACTTTCGGAGTAACTACTTGCCTAAAGCTCCGATCTATGACCTCCTCTGCCTCCCGAATGATCCGCAGTTCATCCAACTCCAGCTCCAGTTCCCTAACACGGGTTTGGAGGAGCTGGAGATGGGTGCACTTCTTGCAAGTGTACTCAGCAGGGACGCTAATGGCTTCCCTCACCTCATACATGTTGCAAGAGGAACACCCTTGAAGAATGTCCATATTACAGAGGAGGAAGTGCTGGATGTCTTGAAATACATAAATATGGATAAATCCCCAGGACCTGATCAGATGTACCCTAGAACTCTGTGGGAAGCTATGGAAGTGATTGCTGGGCCTCTTGCTGAGATATTTGTATAATCAATAGTTACAGGTGAGATGCCATAAGACTGGAGGTTGGCTAATGTGGTGTCACGGTTTTAGAAGGGTAGTAAGGACAAGCCAGAGAACTATAGATCTGTGAGCCTATAGTGGTGGGGTTGGAGGGAATCCTGAGGAACAGGATGTACATGTATTTGGAAAGACAAGGACTGATGAGGGATAGTCAACATGGCTTTGTGTGTGGGAAATCATGTCTCGCAACTTGATTGAGATTTCTGAGGATGTAACAAAGAGGATTGATGAGGGCAGCGTGATGGATGTAATCTATATGGATTTCAGTAAGGTGTTTGACAAGGTTCCCCATGGGAGACTGGTTAGCAAGGTTAGATCTCATGGAATGCAGGGAGAACTGGCCATTTGGATACAGGCTGGTTCTAAAGTAGAAGACAGAGAATGGTGGTGGCGGGTTGATTGGATTACCTATTGTGTGGAAATCGGCCCTTCAGCCCAACCAGTCCACACTGACCCTCTGAGGATTAACCCTCCAACAACTTGCCCACCACCAACGTCAGGCTCACTGGTCTATAGTTCCCTGGCTTGTCCTTACCACCCTTCTTAAACAGTGGCACCACATTTGCCAACCTCCAGTCTTCTGGCACCTCACCTGTTACAATCAATGATACAAATATCTCAGCAAGAGGTCCAGCAATCACTTTCCTAGCTCCCCACAGATTTCTTGGGTGCACCTGATCTGGTGACTTATTTACTTTTACGCATTTCAAGAATTTCAGCACTTTCTCCTCTGTAATATGGACACTTTTCAAGATGTCCTCATCTATTTCCCCACATTCTATATCTTCCATGTTCTTCTCCACAGTAAACACTGATGCAAAATACTCATTTAGTATCTCCCCCATTTCGTGCGGCTCCACACAAAGGCTGCCTTGCTGATCTTTGAGGGGCCCTATTTGCTCCCTAGTTACCCTTTTGTCCTTAATGTATCCGTAAAAACCCTTTGGATTCTCCTTTACCCTATTTGCCAAAGCTATCTCATGTCCACTTTTTGCCCTCCTGATTTCCCTCTTGAGTATACTCCCACCATCTTTATATATTTCTAATGATGCTCTCAATCTTCCTGATATACATTTCCTTCTTTTTCATAATCAAACCCTCAATTTCTCTAGTCATCCAGCATTGCCTATACCTACCAGCCTTTCCTTTTGCCCTAATGGAATAGACTGTCTCTGGACTCCCGTTATCTCATTTCTGAATGCGTTGTACAATTATTTCTTCTCAATGTTAGTCACTAATAAAGCCTCTCTTTTGCTAACTTAGGTAAGCCTGATTAATTTAGCTCCTTTAAAATATAAATTCATTTGATTTGGGAGGGAGATATTCACAAAGGAGATAATCTTTCATACATGAATACTGTTGGTATGGGTAATTGGAAAAGGGGAGTAAAAAATGAGGTCTGCAGATGCTGGAGATCACAGCTGAAAATGTGTTGCTGGTTAAAGCACAGCAGGTTAGGCAGCATCTCAGGAATAGGGAATTCGACGTTTCGAGCATAAGCCCTTCATCAGGAAGGATTCCTGATGAAGGGCTTATGCTCGAAACGTCGAATTCCCTATTCCTGAGATGCTGCCTAACCTGCTGTGCTTTAACCAGCAACACATTTTCATTTGGAAAAGGGGAGCCTGTCCTTACCTCCTTGCTTTGTGAGCATCTCATCTGAGCTATAAAAATTTGTGTAACTTCACCTGGGGTCTAATCGTAGAGATATGAAATAGAAAATCTCTCAAATTAAGAGAAACTCAACTTATGAACCTTGATTGATCTAATTTTTGATGCAAAACTCTGCGAAAATCTAAACAAAACTGAGATAAGAATGACAAACTAAGATTGAAGATTCTGATTACCTTAGTAATTGGATTCGGGGTTACCTTCAGCGGATCTAAAAGTCATGTCCTGAATTTGTGGGACACTGAAATAAATGTGCTTATGTGCAGTTCAAAATGGCAGCCATTCAGATAAGTCAACTTGATCGAGAAAAGTTCTGGAGATGCAAGAGGCTGTGCAAATCCAACTTTTTTTAACAAAATAGGGTGATAATTCTATTAAGCAGATTAACCTTCCATTGTCACACTCTAACTACCGAGGTATACTGACCAAGGTGGTTTCATTTCAATCCCTGGTCTGTGTTAATTGATATCACCCTCAGGGTGCACCACAACAAATTCACTTCACCAGCTTAAGTTGGAGAAAAATCAGTCAGCTCCCTGGCTTATTTGAATTACTCAATGGTTTCCATTATCAAATATTTTTGTATTGATCGAAGGAAGGGACAAGCTTTTCAGTGATTACGATTGGCTCCTTACATTACCTGTACCATCAAATATTTTATCTGGGATCAGAGAACTTTTGGCATTTTGAGCCCATGAAAGTGTGAACCTACAAATGTGCATTTCGATAAAAGAAATTCAGCCCATTTGTAAGGCACACAGGGCAGGAAGAGATATCCTACTTTGAAATTGATCTATACTCTTGTGGTAACTCTTATTAGGCCTATGGAGAAATCATTAATTCATCTCCCTGTGGAGTTCATTGAGTAAACGTTCCCTTGATAACAAGCAATGGCTTGTCCAGCCAGAACTTTTCACCTGGGTCCTTTATAAAGCAGAACCATCCCATATGCATTTTGCTTGTAATTATTTGATTGGCTACATACGTGATTTCTGGTGGTCATTCAAAGGAGAAAAAAAGAGTCACAATGATTTTGATGATGGAAAAATAGCTCAGTTGTGCATGGTAGCACTTTGGTGTATAAAAAAAGAGCAGACTCATTCAATAGCTAATAGGGAAAAAAAAGAAAAAAAAACCTCACTGTGATTTTGGTGGTTGGAAAGTCATCAGTTGTACACAATTGCACTTTGAAATATAAAAAAAAAGACAGAATAAAGTAGACCTATGTAACATGAGTAATACAGTGCATTAAAAAAAAACAACTCTTTTTTGATTTAGCTCCTTCCCTCTCTCCCTACCTCCTCCTCCTCACTTTTGATGGCTTGATTTGCCCATAATGGCTTTGCATGTAAAAATTGCTAACTGACAGAGTTAGCAGTTATTGCCTTTGCTGTTGAATTCGTGTATCACTGGACATTGGAATGTGTCTGGGAAAATTAACAATCAGTGAAATTCATAACTAATCTTGTAGGAACCTGTTGGGAGAGGTCACAGCATAGAAATAGATAAGTGGATATTTTAAGCGTTGCCTTAAAACAAGTCTGCAGTAGTGAGTAGAGTGGGTTTGTGAGAAACAAAACTCACTGTTCAATAATTTCAGCCCGAGTCAAATTCTGAAGCAGTCTTTAATCATATGTTTTTGCAAGCATGGGTGACCACAAAGTAGGCACTCTGATCAGAAGGTTACATTACAATTTATACAGTTCAGTTGAGTCTCTCAGCACGCTCCTTTTACCCTATTGGTTGCTTTTGCTGTTGCACGTAGCCTATCATAACCTCGAGCTTCACACTGCCTCTGTTTTACATCTCTGATTACTCCAACCCTGTTTCCCCCCCCCCCCCCCCCACCAATCCCCCACTCATATTTATTTTATGCCTTATTTGGTTACTTTGTTCATACTAACTCCCTATGTGCATATCAATTGCAACTGTCATGTTAATACATCTGTTTTTAACCAGTCGACCACCTCCCTTTTCGGTTAGTTATTTCTTGGTATACACCCTCATGATTCCACCTTGTGATTTCTGCAGAAGCAAGGTACAGTTACTTGTAGCTATTTGTGCAAGTGTATCTAGCTTAACATACAACCCCTTCATGATTCAGCCTTGTGATTTTTGCAGAAACAACAACATTTGCAAGCACCTCTCACAGGTTCTTTCTTGATTATATGTTTTATTGAGAAATGTCTCTTGATTAAAATTAAAATATAAGCCATAAGTATTCATTTAACCTGGAGCAGTATTTTGTAGAGGAATAAGACTGTGCTATTTTCTGGGTCTGTAGATTGAAAGAAGCAAAAATGACCCTTAGTAGAGTGATATGCTCTTCTTGTCGGTGTGGGAGTTTAGGGAGAGTTTATGGGTCACTGAGGATTATATCTGCCATAAATGCCATTGGTTGCGAATCCTATCATATCGAATGGATCAGTTAGAAAGGCAGTTAGAAGCAATGAGGAATTTACAAGAGCAAAAATTCTAATGGATGGCAGTTATAGGAAGGGGGGATAATCTCAGATACAGTCACATAGATGGGGTAATTCCAAGAAAGGTAAGAGAGGTAGGCAGTTAGTGCAGGAGTCTTCTGTGGCCATCCCCATTTCAAACAAATATGCTGTTTTGGAAAATGTAGGGGATGATGGATTCTCAGGGGAACGTAACATGAAGAGTCAAGTTTCTGGTATTGAGTCTGGCTCTAATGTAATGAGGGGTATGTCGGGTTTCAAGAGATCGATTATCTTAGGGGAATCTCTAGTGCAAGGTTCAGGCAGACATTTTTGTGGCCAGCAGCGAAAAATCAGAATGGTGTGTTGCTTCCCTGGTGCCAGGATCAAGGATGTCTTAGAGAGGGTGCAGAATGTCCTCAAGGGGGAGAAGGGCCAGCAGGAGGTCATTGTACACATTGGAACCAATGACGTAGGAACGGAAAAGGTTGAGATTCTGAAGGAAGATTAGAGAGAGTTAGGTAGGAATTTAAAAAGGACGTCCTCGAGGATAGTAATATCTGGATTACTCCCAGTGCTGCGAGCTAGTGAGGGTAGGAATAGGAGGATAGAGAAGACGAATGAATGGCTGAGGAGCTGGTGTATGGGAGAAGGATTCACATTTTTGGATCATTGGAAGCTGTTTTGGGGTAGAAGTGACCTGAACAAGAAGGATGGATTGCACTTAAATTGGAAGGGGACTAATATACTGGCAGGGAGATTTGCTCGAGCAGCTCGGGAGGATTTAAACTAGTAAGGTGGGATAGTGGGACCCAGGGAGATAGTGAGGAAAGATTCCAATCTGAGACTGGTATAGTTGAGAACAAAGGCGAATCAAACACTCAGGGCAGGCAGGGACAAAGCAGAGAACAATGTAGGACTGATAAAATAAACCGCATTTATTTCAATGCAAGAGGCCTAACAGGGAAGGCAGATGAACTCAGGGCATGATGAGGAATATGGGACTGGGATAAATGTGGATAAATCCCCAGGACTTGATCAGATGTACCCTAGACCTCTGTGGGAAGCTAGGGAAGTGATTGCTGGGCCTCTTGCTGAGATATTTGTATCATAGATAGTCACAGGTGAGGTGCTGGAAGACTAGAGCTTGGCTAATGTGGTGCCACTGTTTAAGAAGGGTGGTAAGGACAAGCCAGGGAACTACAGACCAGTAAGCCTGACATCGGTGGTGGGCAGGTTGTTGGAGGGAATCCTGAGGGACAGGATGTACATGTACTTGGAAAGGCAAGGACTGATTAAGAATAGTCAACATGGCTTTATGCGTGGGAAATCATGTCTCACAAACTTGAATGAGCTTTTTGAAGAATTAACAAAGAGGATTGATGAGAGAGAACGGTGAACATGATCTACATGGACTTCAGTAAGGCATTCCACAAGGTTCCCCATGGGAGATTGGTTAGCAAGGTTAGCTCTCATGGAATACAGGGAGAACTAGTCATTTGGATACAGAACTGGCTCAAAGATAGAAAACAGAGGGTGGTGGTAGAGGGCTGTTTTTCTGACTGGAGGCCTGTGACCAGTGGAGTGCCACAAGGATCAGTACTGGGTCCACTGCTTTTCATCATTTACGTAAATGATTTGGACATGAGCATAAGAGATATAGTTAGTAAGTTTGCAGATGACACCAAAATTGGAGGTGTAGTGAACAGCGAAGAAGGTTACCTCAGATTACAACAGGATCTTGCTCAGATGGGCCAATGGGCTAAGGAATGGCAGATGGATTTTAATTTAGATAAATGTGAGGTGCTGCATTTTGGGAAAGCAAATCTTAGCAGGACTTAGACGCTTAATGGTAAGGTCCGAGGGAATGTTGCTGAACAAAGAGACCTTGGAGTGCAGGTTCATAGCTCCTTGAAAGTGAGTCGCAGGTAGAGAGGATAGTGAAGAAGGTGTTTGGTATGCTTTCCTTTATTGGTCAGAGTATTGAGTACAGGAGTTAGGAGGCCAGGTTGTGGCCATACAGGACATTGGTTAGGCCACAGTTGGAATATTGCGTGCAATTCTGGTCACCTTCCTTTCAGAAGGATGTTGTGAAACTTGAAAAAGTTCAGAAAAAATTTACAAGAATGTTGCCAGGTTAGAGGGTTTGAGCTACGGGAAAGGCTGAATAGGCTGCAGCTGTTTTCCCTGGAGCATCGAAAGTTGAGGGATGATCTCATCGATGTTTATAAAATCATGATAGTCATGGGTAGGATAAATAGACAAAGTCTTTTCTATGGGGTTGGGGATTCCAGAACTAGAGGACATAGTTTTTAGGGGGAGAGGGGAAAGATATAAAATGGACCCAAGGGGCAGCTTTTTCACACAGAGGGTGGTGCATGTATGGAATGCTCCAAACCAGTATAAATGCTGGAGGAATCAGCACAGAAGCGCTTCACAGGAGGCCTCCAAGCACTGAAGATGTCACCTAGAAAGGGGACGAAACGTTTGCAAGAAAAACTCCCAGCTCGGCGAACAGAACCACAACAATGGAATGCTCTGCCAGAGGAAGTGGTGGAGGCTGCCAGAGGAAGTGGTGGAGGCTGCCAGAGGAAGTGGTACAGCATTTAAAAGGCAACTGGATGGGTATTTGAATAAGAAATGATTAGAGGGATAAGGGCCAAATGCTGGCAAATGGGATGAGATTTGGTTGGGATATCTGGTCAGCATGGATGAGTTGGACCGAAGGGTCTGTTTCTGTGCTGTGCATCTCTATGACTCTATATTCACACTCGTTTAGAAAGTAGAAGTATGCCCTAAAAAATGTTAGAAGATAAATAGGTCAGAGTTCATGGATCATTTGTGAACAGTAGACAATAGAATATCAATGGTTGACAAGTAAATTTTGCGATTCTTGGTATTGCCAGAAGATTAAAATCCTGTTATCTTTTCTTTTGAATGGATTGCAGGCTAGTTGGAAGAGTGAAAGAACCCTTTACCTGCAATGCAGGGGTAACTCATGGGTGGTTCTTTGACTGTGACCATTATCGCAACAATTGCCTTAAGCCAGGTTAGTGCTTATGAGTACTTCAGCTCACTGACTTGAGCACTTCGACTTACTAGCACATCTTCTTCCACAGGATGAAATGATTTCAACAAGCTTTTAATCAATTCTCTTGTGTATGCTTGAAAGAGGAACAGACAAAACATATCTTTCACCCACTTCCTGTCTTTTCTCCTGTCAAGTTGACACTCTGGCATAACCTTTAGATGATTTTATGAAGTCTATCCCTTTGAAGCTTTCTTGACATCTCAGCAGACATGACATTCTCTCTTTGTAGACAGCCACTGAACTTACATCTGTGGTCGTTTATTTGGCTGCATTTAAAAATAAAATACTTGTTGGAATTCAGAGTTTGCTATGTCTGTAGGTGGTCCAAGATTATGATTGACTGCCTTAAGCCATCTATGTTTCAGTACCGAGTCATTGCTTCTCTTCATTTTGAGCAGTGAAGGGTTAAACTGATCTGCTGAGCTTTTTAACTAGGTTTATAAATGTGAAAAGCTGCCTTGAAGGTGTTTGAAGTATAATGCCATTCTGTTATTAATGCTTCCTAGGAAGTATTCTCACACTCTAATGCCTTGTTTAATAACATTCCTTAATTTCAATTCAAGCAAGGAGAGAAGCAAAAAGCCCAAGTCATGCTGAATAGAGCTTTCCTCATTGAATCCAAAAATATGTGAAGAGCCTTTTCCATTTAAGCGTGGAACAAAAGTACAGGCCATGGACAAATAACAGCAAAACAAAAGAGGTAAATGTAAGTGCCAATCTCCATGGCAACCCTCTGTGTGCTACCTTTTTCCAGTAGGTTATATGTTGCCAGCAATCAAAGGAATTTTGGGCAATTATTTACACTGCATGTGATGGATGTTTGGCCTTACTGAAGTAGGATTTATGGTATAAAAGTAAATCAATGTCAAGGTCGGTCTTGTTCAAATTTCTGTTTTTTTTATTTTCTAGGGCTGGGCAATTGAAGAGAAGGAGAGAATGCAATCTTATCAATGGGCAATCAGCACATGTCCAGCAACCTTCCTTATACTCTTTGAAAGAGGCAAAATTACATTGGTGCACCGTACATTTATAGCGAATTTAATAGAGAGGGCAACAGATCAGCAAGTCTTAAAATAAGGGAGGCCAATTCTAAAAATGAGAAGGACTTTTCTCTTTTGCAAATGTTGTCAACATCAAGCTCACACCAATAAGTGAAGCCCTGATTTAATTCAGGGTGAAGAATGTTTCACAAAACCCTGAGAATATGCTGCAAGTTCATAATAACACACCAGCGAGGTGTTTACATTTTCTACACCAACACTGAACACTGAGTGGCAATTTAATGTTAATTCAGGCAGAATTATGTGTCTTCTCTCCACCCCTCCCCCTGCCACCCGTAAGTGTGTCTTCACAATCCAGCCATCCTGAGAATGTTTAATGACTGGAAACATTGAAACGGTAATAAGAGAAATTATATTGCATCAATACGCTACTCTAATGAGAGTACCTAAGGATATCTAAGTAGAATCTCTGAAACACCAGACTGCAACAGTCACCTGTTTAAGGATAACAGGAGATGCTTTAGGGGAGACTTGAGGTTGGGATATTTACAGCAGGAGCAAGTAATTAATTTTATATTACAGGCTTGCAACTGACTAGTCAGATTGCTGGTTTCTCACCAAATGGTGCATTTCATGGAATGAGGAAGGGCTGTGGATCTAAGATGTAATGGTATGCTAAGTTATTAATTACTCTCATCCACTCACTGGCCCTGAAAGTCAAATATTTTTTGCTTGATTGAAAAATTGACTGTAATAAAATAAAAATTGTTTTTTTACAACTTTGTGATGTTTTAGCTTCTACTATATTTCACGTGCATGAACCAATTGCTGTATATTAAATTTAAAATTAAAATCAAAGGGAGCTAGTCATTTTGCTTGCTGTCTACAGGTATTCCTGATGAAGGGCTTTTGCATGAAATGTCGGTATTCCTGCTCCTCGGATGCTGCCTGAACTGCTGTACTTTTCCAGCACCACTCTAATCCAGAATCTGGTTTCCAGCATCTGCAGTTCTTGTTTTTACCTGATTACCTTGATTAGTAATATCACTGATGTTGCATGCTGGAGATCAGTTTGACTTTGTATTGGATGTCAAATTGAAAGTGGGAGAGGGGAAATGCACACCATAGAAGATGCTAAGTCCTTGACAGTAGTTTCATTAATGGCCATCTATTACTTTTGCTTTGCAATTATCTGCAAAATCTAACTGTTTCTCACAACCAACCAAAATCCCAACAACCCCAGGGTAGGGGAGTCTAACTCTAGAGGGCATAGGTTTAAGGCAAGAGGGGAAAGAGTTAGAAGGATCCTAAGGGGAAACATTTTCACTCAAAGGGTGGTACATGGAACAAGGTATCAGAGGAAGGCTGGTACAATTACAACATTTAAAAGGCATCTGGATAGGTACATGAATAGGAAGGATTTAGAAGGATATGGGCCAAGCGCTGGCAAATAGGTTTAGATTAATTTAGGATATCTGGTCAGCATGGATGAGTTGAACTTAAAGGTTTGTTTCAGTGCTGTACATCTCTATGACTCTAAGTCAACACTTTAAGAGAGGGTGCTGATAAAATAATACTCATGTTGACCACTGAGTAAAGTAAGAATCAAAATAGGTGGCAACATTTGAATGTGTAGGCAATAAGGTCTGTGAAAGTTAACAAGTTTAAAAAGCTAATTTAGTTGCTGGAAAACCTGGAAGAGCTTAATTCACTGGTCTCTATTAAAGATGACTTTTAACAGGTGTCTAAATACATCAAGTGTAATTGGCACTCTGGAACATCTTGAGCTATTTTCAATCCTGATATATTCTTTTAGTAGAATGTGCCACTGACTGCTCTCATTTTGAATTTTACATATCATTAGATGTTACACTTTCATCAATAGGGTTATGTTGCTTTCACATTTACATGTAAGATCACTAACTGCAAAAACTTGTGTCAGTTACTGTTTGCTTTCCAGAAAATGCTAATTGATAGACACTGTTCAAGGGAAGATAAACCACAACGTGGGTTTCTAAAACATAATTCTGTATTTTTATACCTTGATAAAGGGCCATTTACCCTGTGTTTTGTGAATTCTCTTGTAAATTAGGTGACACCAACTTGCTTTAGTTCAAGTCAGTATATTAAAGTATTTCGTTGTGCTGAGAAATGAAATACCAAGTATTAATCATGCTAGCTCTTAAACAACATGACCAGACCTAATTGCAAGTAGAAATTTTTTTAAAATCCACAAAAATATCCAGGGGCAGTATGGAGGCTCAGTGGTTAGCACTGCTGCCCCATAGCGCCAGGGACCCAGGTTTGATTCTACCCTTCGGCATGTTTCTTGTAGAGGTTGCACATTCTCCCTGTGAGTGCGTGGGTTTCCTCAGGGTGCTCCGGTTTCCCCCTACAGTCCAAAGATGTGCAGGTTAGGTGGACTGGCCATGCTAAATTGCCCATAGTATCCAGTGATGTGCAGGCAAGGTGGACTATTCACGGGAAATGCAGGGCTACAGGGATAGTATAGGGGTCTGGATCTGGGTGGGATGCTGTTCAGAGGGTTGGTGTGGATTCGATGGACCAAATGGCCAGCTGCTCCACTGTAGGCATTCTATGATTCTATGATCTTTGGTGCCAGTGCCATCTTTGACTTCCGCTATGTACCTGATCAGACATTGGTAGCCTGGAGTTGTCCTTTCAGTATCAGTGTAGTGAGATTGCAGAGACAAGTCAATACCTCTCAGGTCTGTGGCATGGCAGGCATTTCCTCGCACATGCAACTGCATGTTCCTATACCAATCGAAGTGTAAGCGTCTGGCCACATTGCTTATCTGCCCTTGGCCCTATTTTCTCTTATACCCTGTAGGTCACTGCTGTTCTTTCCTCAGTGCCCACTGGAGCTTAGCACCTTATCATTGGTCAATGTGGCACCATCACGTGCAGGAGATACTTCAAGTGATTCCAAACATTCACTGACATCAAAAGTGAACCAATATCATCAATCATTAGTCATTTGGAATGGGAATGAACTGCTTGCATATTGAGCACCAACAGTTTTATAGTCAGAGAGTGATCACAATCCCCAATATATACCTACTGGATTTGAGTGCCCATTAAGTGCCGTGATACTGCTACATTCTGTTGTGCCGGAGGTGAACTTCCTCCTTCTCCATGTCTTCATCTTCCTCCCTCTTGGACCACTTCTCCCATTCTTCCGGCTTGTCAGCCTTCATTGCACCCTTCTTTGGTTGATCCAGTCATGCAGAGTATAGCCTGCAAGGATTATGTGGCACACTCTGGCTGGACTGGACTGCAAACCACCTCCAGTCCAGATTAATCTGAGAAAGCTCAGCTTCAGGATGCCTGTGGTCTGCTTCATCTCGGCCCCACTGTAGAATAGGCGACATCGTGTCTGCACTCTGCCTCAGTCCAGGGTTTCTGTAAGGTGTCAATAGCTAATGTTGCAGCAGGAAGCCCTTGTTTCCACATTACCAGCCTTGTAAAGCCTGAGTGTTAATGGACTGGATCCTGAACGTTGTCTATACAGATCCCTGACTGGTGGTGTGTGAATCTTTTACCTGTTTGCACTGTACCTGCAGGACTGACTGATCCACTCCATAGACTGTAGTGAAATGGAGCAGTCTTTGAATGTCCCCTGACTATGCCCAGCCCGTGGAGTGTGAGGGGACACTGCTGTTGACTGACTGTACTTTGACCCCTGAACTGATGGTGCCGCCCCTTTGTTTGGCTGGGCACAACTTCCCTTTGACTTTAAGACATGGCCATTTGGTTGAAGCTCATGCAGTGTGCTACCTGTGTAGGCAGGTGCATGCTAAAGGTGTGAGACTGACAAAGCACTGGGCTATGCAGAAACATGCTCAGTTCTCTTGACTGATGACTGCTGACAGCAATGACAAGCTGCCTGGTTTTGTGTCTGTGCTGGGCAGTAAAGCAAGTCAAAAATACTGTGAACCTTTAAGATCTGACTGCGTGGGTAAAATGCAAAAAAAAAGGTCAGGTAAGGCAGGGATCCTGTGACTATCAGGTAGGTACAAAGCTGAGTGTATGCTAAGAGAGCAAGCCAGCAGCCTTCAAATGCATCTGGTCTAATCCATGATGCCTGTCCCTGTGCACAACATGTCTTTGTAGCAGTATTGCACCGAGCTCCAAAGTGCTTCAAACCTAATGTACAGACTCATATTGGATTAGAGTTATGCCATGACGGTAGGGTGATGTTGATGCGAACATCCATGGATATGGGGGAAGTGCAGTCACTGCCCATGGGGAACGGCCTGAAAAGCTGAATGTCCAAGGTGGCAGTCTGGAGGAGCATGTGTTGAGCTGTAGGCAGACCTTCACACCAGGCCTTCTCAACACCAAGATTCAGACTGGGGGCTGGGAGACTAGGAGCCTGTAAATTCATGAAGGTAGTAATGAGGGTGATAATGAGTGATAATCTCCATAAACAGGTCTCTCATTGCTCACTGTCTGTCTGTCAGTCTTTCTCTTTGGTTCTGGCCAGTGCTGCTGGGTTCCTGTGCCAGAGGATTGCAACTCACAGCCACTGGGACTGTGCTGGGCTTGATGGGGGGGGGGGGGGGGAGGTTTGGGGGTGGTGCTTGGGCTTTGTCCAGGCTGTGTTTGTTTGTGTGTGTGTCTTTGTCTGTGGAGCGGTGGACAATGGCTGCTCTGGTAAGACGATATTCCACGGCTCCCCTGCATTGTTCTGAGCTAATGGCTGAGGGCTCACTGTCCAGTTCTGGCCATCGCCATGAAAGCGGTTGGGGTTTGGGTCTGGTTGATGCATGTGTTGGACAAGGTTCACAGTTACACCTGTTTCTGCAACGATCCTGTCACCAGTGTAGCCTTGTGGTGCTATTTTGCATCAAGAATGGCTAAACAGGAGACTGTCCCATTCTTACCAAATACCACAGGCAAGTTTTCCTGGTTGATAATCTTGTCCATTTTATGAATGCATTGTAGACATCAAGTCCTGGACTGCAACTCAACCTCAATGCTTCAGTTTCAGAGGCAGGGACGCTGCCCACTGCCGTACATGTCCTCCGTTCTAATGTTGTTTACGGCAGTGCATTAGCTGACCAATTGGCACCATTTTGGCATGACCTTACCCTCTCTTCCAGACTTGAAAAGCTTCTCTCCTCCCCTCTCTGACCTGAGGCCACTCCCAGCCTCTCCAAAGGATGTAACGGTTGGTGAATAACTTTGCCATTCTCCCACCTCTGTCTGCTCTTCATAAAAGATTTTGGGGGCTTACCCTCTTATAAGATATCTTTCCTGCAATATCCTTCGGATCTGCATAAGGATTCTGCGCTGTGCTGACGAATCTCAGGCTCAACAAGCTAATAAAACCATGACATGCTTCAGACATCTGCTCAGTGCACCAGAATGGTAATGTTAATAGCTAAGCGACCGTTTGTGATAGTCTGGCTGGACGCCACCTTGTACATTATTAATCTGGGACGAGGAAGAATTAATCACACTGGAATTACCAGGTGTGGTGACAGCTGTGCCAGACTGTCTGCAAAATTAATCGACAACACAGAAAATTGCAAGGCATTCCCACATGATGCCTAGAGCTCCATTCAGCAAATAATTAGTATTTGCCAGTGTTGGGGAAGATTAGAGTGGATCTGTGGTGCAAAATCATGCCTTTATATTAAACATGTTATATTTATATTAGTTGGAAGACAGCTACCACAACCAGAAAGGAGCTTATCAAAAGAAATTACAAAATTCAGTACCTGAACAATGAATTGCGTGCATTTCAGCCTAGACATTGAAGACCAAATAAAATATAATTGTTTTTTGAATATATCTATGAAACTAGTTCTTTGGTCATGCCTTTAGAGACAGATTTCAATGCAGAAAATACTAAATAATGTGTAGATGGATCAAGATATACCAAAGCTACAGGGATATGTTTGCAAAGAAAAACTAGCAATGCATAAAATGTGTTGTGTTTTCTTTAGAAAATAAAACGACATTTTATTTGATGAGGATTCAGCACCGTGTTGCTCAAGATGTCACATGTGCAATATTCAATGTGCTAATATTTACTGTGCAGGCAAACCTTTTCAACAATATAAACCTGCACTGCTGGAATTTCAATTACCGATGGGGGCAGGAATTGATTTGGGCAACTGGATTCCACCACATCTTCAATTTAAATGCCTTTAAGTTACTTGGGGAGGTGGTTCAAAGGCCTCTCTGGGTCACGTTCCAATTTTACGGACATGGTGAACACAGGATTTGGGACATGCCTGGGTAAACCTGGTGTACGCAGTGTGGGCAGCTGTCAGTCAGACTCTTAGTCAAACTCCAATGAAAGCGGAATCTTCACTCTCAGTGGCACAGAGTTGCTGTTGTTAGTGACAAGAGGCTTATATTTCTCAAGAGAGTTCCGAGATGGAACTCTGGATGTGGCATTAGCCAGCAAATAGTTCAGGATGGAACTGAATGCTCTTTCTAGCTTTGGGGGTGGGAACCCCCTTTGAGTGTGGTATAACAGAGCTGGAAGATTTGGGATGGAGAGCCCATCACCTTCCTGACTGCTTTTATTTAAAGTATTGCCTTTCCATCCATAGGCAGTTAGGACCTGACAAGTGTCCACCTCAGGACTGCGTCTCACCAGCATCAGCTTTACTGAGTGATAAAGAACAAGCAATCTCAGAGACAATGTTTGTGCAGATATCCACAAGATACGCTGGACTGGTATTTCAATGTGCAGTTTACAATATTGGCTTCAAGCACAAGGTGAAAGAAAGAGTAAGCCTGCTGTTCAACGAGTCACAGTTGACCATCCTTCTCTGTGCTCAAAGGAAGGTCCCATCTGTGGCAAGGGAGTGGCATCACTTATCTGACTTTTAGAGTGAAACCACACCCTCCCTCTTCAATCCCCTCACTGAGCCTCCTTTACAAATGATTCACTGCAATACCATTTCCAATGTTGCTGCTGGTATTGAGCATTTGGCCAATAGTGGCTGGAAATCCCCTCAAAGAGCTGTGTTCTTCTTGAATTCCAGACTGGCCATTGCCAACAGTCTGCTACAATTCTACCTACGCAATATCCAGCGCTACCTTCTCCTTTACCCCAGCCTCCAATCCCCACCACCCCCCCCCCCCACCACCACCACCACCCCCTCCCCCTCCCAAATAGCAGTGAGTTGTTGCTGTTTCAGTCCTCTCCTGGTACTAGGAACTCTTTTCTCCTGCAAGATGGGAGGAGAATGTTGCAAGAATAGCCTTCCCTCCAGCAGCTGTCACACAATAGCAAGACATTGACATGAGTTGTCCACAGTGATGTCCTCTGTTCAGTTGGGTCCCAATACAAGTTGGGGATGATGCATCTCAGTGTTCTAACTGGACAACAGCCCTAACAATGTAAGGGAAGACTACAAACTCTCAGTCTGCAGTGTACAGATTTCGAGGTCAGTCACCCAGGGGACTACACTTGACACACTGGACCGTACTCTCTCGTCATGGTGACTGCTCACTTTTTCCATCGCTGCCACCCAACCCTTTTTAGTTGGCTGGAGTATTTTATTCAGTCAGAAGCTGGGAACAAAACCTGCTTCCTCTTGACCACCTCCTCCGTGACGACCTCGTCGGAAGCATCCATAAATCTGGAGACGGTGAGCTGGGGGGTGGAGGTGGTGGTGCAGCCTGTCTGCCTTTGCCCCTCCAACCCTGGTACCAGCTGAATCAGGTATTCTCAGTGAGTCTGTTGTTTCAATCTGCCACTTTCTGATTGCTCCTGGTACTGCCAATTCTGCACTGAACTGGCTTACATACATGAGAAAATGCTAGGGTCATGGCTTGGAACTGCTCCAGTCTACACTAATTGAAATTCCAGCCAAAGTGGCACAGGGAAGGACATTATTGGGATAGGGTGGTTGTTGTTGTTGTTGGTGGTGGTGATGGTGGAGGGGCAGAGGGGGCTCTCTCAGCTCTGTTCCTGTATATTTCTGTTGCAGATCCACTGTTGGTGAAAGCAGATGGAAGTGAAGTACACAGAAGGTGCTTTTCCTCTTTGTTTTCCTGCACTGTCATGGGGGAGAACACAGATTGTCTGCTCACTCTAGAATGAACTCTCTCTCTTTTTTCCCTCTGTAACCAACACAGTCCCTCTCCCCACTCCGAGCTGCAATGGCTTCTCCCCCCAGCTCTGCTCACTGATCTTTCCAACCTCTCAATTGCTGGGGGCTGACCCCAAGGATGACCAGCTATGATCTTCTCTAACCCAGTTGCCTGGCCTCTTTAGGGGAAGAGCACAGACTCTCCTTTGCAATATTTTGTTGACAGCCTCCACAGAAACACTTTGGTAACCATCTCCCTTGTGACTGCAGGTGTATATGACTGACTTTGAGTCATTCGCAGACAGACACACTGGGCAGCAGGTCTGAACCAAACATCGATGCCTGACCTGGTAACCATTCATTTTTACTGCATTCAATTCCTATTAGGAGCAATTTGTGTTATCAATGAAACAACTTTACTCAATAACAATCTGAGCTGGCGATCTGGTGGCTTCTCCTTTCAATGAGATGATCAATCACTCAGTATGGCCTGCAGTTGCAAGGGAAAAGCGTTAAACCGTTTGCGCAGTCCATTTATAAAAGCTACAAAGAATGTACTAATGATTGTCCCAGTGAGGCATCCAATTATCTCATAATTTTGGCTCAGGTTGAGAAAAATAGATGTTTGACTGCACGCTCAGTGGGTAGTTACACTGCCCTGGGTAGTGCTGAGATATGTGGATTGTGCTAAATGCCAAGTTTGATCTCTGTTAGCTGATTTTAGCCAGAGTAGCAGTGGATAGCACATTTTCTGGCCTTGACTGAGATAAGGAATATGAACTATGTTTTAGCATTTATTAACCAACTAATTCTAGATCTTATTAGAAAGGGTTAGAAGATAGGTGTACCAGGACAAAAGTAAACATGGTTAATGGAGCTCCGATGCTAATGTTAACAGAATCATGGAAGAAAGAGAAAACAGATCAGAAAATAACTTTCTCGCACTGCTGTTGAATTGCAACATTATTATATACAAAGGTGAATTTATTGATCATCCACAGAATGATGGCAGAAAGATTCAAGGCATTGTTCAAAGTTCTCCCATTTCCCTGGTTAATTTTTAATCCTCAACTAACACTACAACAAATCAGAACATTTGGCCACTCACCTTATTGCTGAACCTTTATAATGTCTACCGTAATAGTTACACAAATAGTACTTCTCAATTAATCCATTGAAATCTTATAGTCATCCCAAAGATACAATTATTCCTTCCATTAACGTCAATTTTTCAAAGCATATATTTTCATGCTATATAAGGTACTCTCTCAGTTAAAAAAAAGCTGGATCATAGGGTTATACTAGTGAATGAGTGAATCTATTAACTGCTCTTAGCTGCATTAATTCAAATAAAACACACTTCCCAGCTGTAACACCATTGCTGTATTCTCTGAAAGGCCATTAAGAGTGAATTTCAAAGTTGAAAATATTTTCTGTGAAAAAACATCATGCTGATATTTTGCAGCCAGGAAAAGCAACACGAATGGTTCAAAAGAAAATTTATGACACATGACCTTTTAAAAAAATACACAAAAGTGCATGGATGCATATAATTTTGTGAGCAATTAAACTGGGTTGACAGCACTCAAATTTTTAAAAAAGTAGAGTTCAGCTTATAATATACAATCTCATGAAACTAAATTATCTCTTGCTTTGCCACTTAAAATGACTCAGAGAGCCAGTGATGTGCTCTTTGGCCCTGCTCAGATTCCCTCCAAGTCTAATGAACAGAAGGTGAACATTGTGATTGTTTATTGGGATCTCCACATTTGATCCGTATAAATTTTTAAAACTCAATCAATTGCTGTAGCAGGATGGGTCCCAGTAGGAAAACTGAGATCATCCATGAGTTTCTGTTTCCATTGCCGGATGTAATTGCATGAGTTATCAATTTGGATCAAGATTAGTGCTTCAGTTTGAAAGGTCCAAGCTTATAATCGATAATAATCATGTTGCATACAGAGTAAAAACATGTGAAATTAATCCTAATTGATATTGTTATCAATTCTGTAGGATTAATTAATCACGAGCCAAGCTTTCTCATTAGAGCTAAATATGGGCATGTTCCCAAAAACATAGAATTTCTAAGGTATTTCCTGTCTACAAAACAATGAGAAATCCATTCTGACCAATCTATTTTCAATTTTGTCATCAACAGTGCCATTGACTCCACAATAATCCACTCAGAGACACTCAATTTGAGTTCTGCCAGAATAACCCAGCTTCAGACCTTATAAGAGTCTTAGTCTAAACATGGTTAAAAGAGCTACATTGAAGGGGTGAAGTGAGAATGACTGCCCATGATATTAATGCTGCATTTGACTGAGTCTAGCATCAATGAGCCCTAGCAAAATTGAAGGCTGTGCAATTCAAAGGTGTGAAATTTGGAGTGGTGTCAAGGTCGGGTATGAAATTCCCACTGATCGGAATCAAACCTCACACAAAGGAAGATGGTTGGGGTTGCTGGAATCAATTCAGCTCGACCCCAGGACATTGCTACAGGAGTTCCTTGCAGCGGTGTTTTAGGTTCAGCCATCCTCAGCTGTTCCTTTTTTTCTAAAATTAATTCCTGGAAAGTAAACAACACATATTATTAGTTTTCCTGAACTGCCAATGAGAAGGTGATGTGAGCTCCAGTCCACAGGGCACTCTTCCAAGTGTTTACTTTTTGTGTTTTTGATACAACTGAATGGCTTGCTATGCAAGTTAAGAGAGTTGTTAAATGTCATATATGTGAGAGTTACATAGAGCCAGATTGGGTAGAGATTGCAGATTTAGTCCACTGAAGATCATTAGTGAACCTGATTGATTTTGATGACAGTTTGGCAGCTTCATGATCATTATTAATGAGACTCGCATTTTATTCCATAATAATTCATCAATTTAATTTATCAACCCTCTGGAGCATTAGACCAAGCCTCTGGACTACATGTTTAGTAACATTGCATCTATGCCAGCTGCCCTTCTGTCATAATATCAGAGGTGGGGATGTTTACTGCTCAGTATTTAATTTGATTCATTTAATCTTCGCTACTCTCAGATAGTGAAGCAGGCTATGCGTGCATACAAGACCCAGTCAGGTTTGGATTGTTAACTAGCAGGTATCATTTGTTGCACATAAACGCAGACAATGACAATCTCCAGCAAGAGAAAATCTAACCTTCCTCCCTGAGCATTCAATTGCATTACCGTCACTGAAACAAATCAGCATCTTCAATGTTGCTATTGGCCAGAAACCTAACTAACCAGCAACATAAATGCTGCGGCTGCAAGAGCAGATTAAAGGCTGGGAATTTTTGTGGTGAATAACTCATTTTGTAGGAGGCACAGTTGAGGGGTGTGAGGGAATACTCTCCATTTGTCAGGATGAGCACAGCTCCAACAACACTCAAGAAGCTCAACACAATTCTGGTCAAAGCAGCCCACTTGAGATCCACAGATAGCATAAACAATCACTTAGCTTGCTACTGATATATAGTGACAGTAACTTGTCAAAGTTACTTCACTATCACCTTTTAAAATTGGACCACTAAGAAGGACGTGGACAACAGATGCGTGAGAACAGCACCATGTGCAAGTTTCCCTTTGAATCACACCATTCTAATTTGGAAATATATTGACATTTTTTTCATTATTGCTATGTTGTGGTCCTGGAGCTCCATTATGGATGTATATCAGAAAAATTGCAGCAGTTCACCCTCAGCATCTTGTGATGGGCAATAAATGCTGGCCTTGGCAATGATACCCACATCCATGAATAAATTAAAAAGAAAGCATGGTACTGCAGTATGGATAAGTTTAATCTAATTTGGTGAATATATGTCTTAATTCTGAAATAACTGGATTGCAGTTGAGGCATAGTATATGTTGTTTAAGTTTCTTAAAAATGAGGCACCTGTTTTTTTTTCGATTAGATTAGATTCCCTACAGTGTGGAAATGGGCCCTTCAGCCCAACAAGTCTACACTCACCCTCCGAAGAGCAACCCACCCAGACCCACCTCCCTCTGACTAATGCATCTAACACTACAGGTAATTTAGCACGGCCAATTCACCTAACCTGAACATTTTTGGACTGTGGGAGGAAACCAGAGCACCTGGAGGAAACCCACGCAGACACGGGGAGAATGTGCAAACTCCACACAGACAGTTGCCTCAGTCGGAAATTGAACGTGGGTCTCTGATGCTGTGAGGCAGCATTGCTAATGACTGAGCCACCGTGCTGCCCCACGGTTTTAAGAAAAACAACAAGAATCCAATGGGATTGTGCACCATTCTTTTTCTCCCTCTATTCAAATAAGAGTTAGCAATAAAGGACACGTAAAAGTGATCTTTCCACAAACATTTTTTGTAAAGCAATTCACATTAGGTGAGCCCCCAGTACAGAAATGAAATCAAAATGCCAAGTAAGCGCTTTTTTCCAAAGAAAACTGAAAGTAAAATGGCATGGTATGCACAATGTTGATGCAAGCCTCAACTTTAACAGGCCAGCTGCCTGAACACACGTTTTACTCAGCCTATTTAACATTTTGAAGGAAAGTGCAGCAAAAGATCTTCCTGACCCTTTAACTAGTTTAACTCTGCCTTAAAGCCTTGACATTTTCCAGGCTGAGGCCACTTGAGAATGAGTATTTCATCATCTCAGTCAATACTTATCCCTCCAACCTTCGATCCCACTTCTAACCAGATATTTATCTGACTTTTTAAAGAAACTAATCAACCTCCAATTTGTTTGCTGGGAGTCTAAACAAGATAGCCACTAATCTAATCCCTCAGTTTTGTTTTGTGCTGAACTTTGTTTTGTGTTCTGCTTAATTGTTTGTTTCTCACAGTCTAAATTAAATAATTTAAATATGTCCTCCCTTGTTCAGGTCTCATGAACATTTTGAAGATTTGAATTAATTCCTTCCTTGGATTCTTTACTCCAACAAAATTCTGACTTCAGATTGATATAGATTTCCCGATGATAAATCCCTGAGTTTAAGAACCCGTGATATTTCTCATGATCAATATCTAAATGCAAATTATTTTATCTTTGCATCTTTGTTTCTGAATACTCCTGCATTATCTATTTATGCTTTATGTTTTAAATTGCATTACCTTATTTTCATTATCCACTTCCATAGCAAAGAGCTTCTCTGTTCCAGAATTCATCTTGTTGACTGGTTCAGATCCCTAGGCATGCCTGCAGTGCTCGCTACACATCTCATTCTCTCTTCTGTCATATAGCTTAATGCTATCAATATACATTTTTATTATTACTATATTCCTTCTTATCAAAGTACCAGTCTCATGACATTCTATCAAATTTCAGCCATCCCTTCCACAACTAACTTGCTCTCCCTTACCTTGCTTGCACTATTAGTCTAATTTTAATCAAACCAGCTAATCATTAATTCCACAAGCCTTAACCTACTATGTAACAAAAATCATTGAATTTTAAAGTAGTTAATTACATAAAACGCTTGTAGGTGATTCAACATGATAATTGTAAGCTTTGCTTACTTTAGGGGAACATTATTTAATAATTTGCGAAAATCCAAGTAAATGGCTTGTACCAAATAGTCATTACTCTCAAAATTAGTTAGTCTTAAGTCAAACATTTTTCAAAGTGTTACATTTTATGACATTCAAGCAGATTCATAGCTAATTTATTTTATGAATATTAAAATAACATCTGCCAACATAAAGTACAGTCATGTACTTATTGTTGTCTTAAATTTATTAACCCAGCCCTGACCTATTTCCTCATTCAATTGGATGGGGAAATCCATTTTAGATTGTATTCTTTGCGGTAGGATCTAAGTTTAATTCCTTGAGCTTTTCATTTCAGTTCCTTTAATCCTAGATTTCTCTGCAATATTTTCCATCCAGAATTTCTCAATCACCTTCAGTTTTTTTTTAAGATTGCTGTGAAGAATTAATTTAACACATCCTCTGATGCCTCCACAATATTTCTAATAAATTATTGCCCAAAGGACCTAATTGATGTCCAACACTCTGGCTGCCATTTTCAAAGATGAAAGTGTTCCTCACAACATTTTGGTTCTGCCTATTACACACTCTGAGAGCTAAGACATTCCAGGATATTTAGAAGGATCTCCACTCACATTATTCACCCACATCGAGCAGTAGGAATGGTTAGTAACAAGACCAGTTTAAGATTGCTGTGATACATTTTCATCTTTAGGTTAACTTTATAATGCATCAAAGATCAGAACTCTATCAATTGAGCATATGTCCGACAGCAACAATCAAGGACAGGATTGACCTCACCATTTGGCACCCAAGCACTACCTTTAAAATACAAAGTTGAATTCAACTATGTTGAGAGCTCCACCTGATGGTCCTATTAGATACTGCAGAGATAACATTCTGTATGCAATTAGTAACACGTGACTTCATGTTTTGAGAGTGTTTTGGATAGAAATCTAACTGGTAGGGTTTCTGAAATTGTTGTTGTGAGTATTTGTATCATCATCAAGGAGTCAGCTATATGTCATAAGACTAAAGAGATCATAGGTTGTGGAGAGAAAGTAGCACCCAATTACTGAGTTGGATAGAACAAAGAACAAATAAAATTTACAGCCCAGGAACAGGCCGTTCGGCCCTTCAAGCCTGAGCCAAACCAAATGTACTCTCTAAACCTGTTGGTCAATTCCTAAGCATCTGTATCCCTCTGCTCCCCACCTACTCATGCATCTGTCCAGATGCATCTTAAATGAATCTACCGTGCCTGCCTCTACCACCTCTGCTGGCAACGCGTTCCAGATGTTCATCACCCTCTGTGCGAAGTACTTGCCGCGTTTATCCCCCTTAAACTTTCCACCTCTCACCTTGAAAGCATGACCTCTCATTTTTGAATCCTTCAACCTGGGAAAAAGTTTGTCTCTATCCTCCCTGTCTATACCCTTCATGATTTTGTAAATCTCAATCAGGTCCCCTCTCAATCTCCCTTTTTCTAATGAAAATAAACCTAACCTACTCAACCTCTCTTCATAGCTAGCACCTTCCATACCAGGCAACATCCTCGTAAACCTTTTCTGCACCCTCTCCAAAGCGTCCACATCCTTTTGGTAATGTGGCGACCAGCACTGTACAATTTTAACATGACTTGCCAGCTCTTATACTCAATACCCCATCCAATGAAGGCAAGCATACTATATGCTTTCTCGACCACTCTATCCGCCTGTGCAGCAACCTTCAGGGTACAATTGACCTGCACTCCCAGATCTCTCTGCCCATCAACTTTTCCCAATGCTATTCCGTTCATTGTATAATTCGCTCTTGAATTAGTCTTGCCTAAATGCATCACCTCACATTTGTCTGGATTGAAATCCATCTGCCACTTTTCCGCCCAACTCTTCAGTCTATCTATATCCTCCTGTATTCTCTGACAGTCCCTTATGCTTTCTGCTACTCCACCAATCTTCATGTCATCCTCAAACTTGCTGATCATACCAACAGTTCCCTCTTCCAGATCATTTATGTATATTACAAACAACAGTGGCCCCAGTACTGACCCCTGTGCAACAGCACTGGTCACCTTTCTCCATTTTAAGAAACTCCCTTCAACTACTATTCTCTGTCTCCTGTTTCTCAACCAGTTCTAGCTAGAACACCCTGCACACCATGTGACTTCACTTACTCCATTAGTCTACCATGGGGAATCTTATCAAATGCCTTACTAAAGTCCATGTATATAACATCAACAGCCCTTCCTTCATCTATCAACTTGGTCACTTCCTCAAAGAACTCTATTAAGTTGGTAAGGCACGATCTTACCCACACAAAATCATGTTGCCTATCACTGATAAGCCCATTCTTTTCTAAATATAAATAGATCCTATCCCTCAGTACCATCTCCAGCAACTTTCCCACCACCAATGTCAGGCTCACTGGTCTGTCGTTACCCGGAATATCCCTACTACCCTTCTTGTACAGGGGGACAACATGAACAACCCTCCAGTCCTCCGGCACCTCAACTGTATTTAAGGATGCCATAAAGATATCTGTCAGGGATCCAGCTGTTTCCTCTCTCGCCTCCCTCCCATCCCTCCATGACCATTCTGAATGGTGGAACAGACTCGATGGGCTGAATGGCCTACTCCTCCTCCTATTTACTAAGTTCCTAGTTTTCTAATATTGCATTTTCAGGCTGCAGATGTTGAATCAAATTGATAGGGACTGTTGCATTTATGTTATACCAAACCACAGCAATGACTTGATTTTATAAACTACCTTTAATGTAGTAAAAACTCCCATGGCACTTTATAGGGGGAATTAATGATGACAATTTGACAATATCAGTTGATATTAGGACAGATGAACAAAATTATATCCAATATTGAGGATCTATCATTAAAGAACAGATGGACAAGCGGAAGGAACAATATAAGCTGGGAATTTCAGAGGATAATTCCCAGATAGCTTATAAACACAGCTAACAATGGAAGCTCAAGGAAATAATGGATGATCAAGAAATCAGAAGTGGGGGAAGGCAAATATTCCAAAGGACTGAAGGAGACTACAGAGGTAGATTTGACTACATGTTAGAAAAGAGGCATAAATAAGTTTTAAGTGTTCATTGTGACACTAAATTGCTTTCCATAACTTGCTGCTCTTTCTGAAAGCTCTACATTCCACTATGAATTGTTCGCGCATATAGTGAGAATTTAAAATGCTTTAAGTCAAAAAAAGAGTGCCTGAAATTCTATGGGGACAAGAAGTGGAGTAAGGATTTAAATATAACCTCATGGAAAACAAACCTCAACACTTAGTGTAAAATGATGGAT
Organism: Hemiscyllium ocellatum; assembly: GCF_020745735.1. Lineage (NCBI taxonomy): Eukaryota > Metazoa > Chordata > Chondrichthyes > Orectolobiformes > Hemiscylliidae > Hemiscyllium > Hemiscyllium ocellatum. The sequence continues at coordinate 56,776,859 of NC_083414.1, read as the reverse complement.
TGTGCTCTAGGGTGGGAAATCATGATTACTAATTATAGGTAGGCAGTTATGAATGTCAGCTATTGCATGTGCACTGTGTGAAAGAAGGCAACAATGGTGAGATTGAATCCAAAGGAAGCCGATACCAATGGTCAAAGTTTCCAATAATGATATAAAACCCCTGCTGAAAGTGCATTTACATAAGGACAGAACCACGCTGCCTGTATTGTGAGGCTCAAAGCTAAAGTACAGAGACCCTGGTGATAAGTGTAAGTTGTCAGTCCAGGATCAAAGTTGAAGTGGAGAGAGCAATGTGATAGATGCTACTGTCTATCACAGGGAAATCGCTGGAATCAATTGTTAAGAAGGTGATCATAGTGCACTTACAGAACATTAATGCAAGCAAAGTCATCTAGGTTATCTGAAAGGGAAATCATGTTTGATGAATTTATTGGAGTTCTTTGACGAAGTAAAATATAGATAAAGGTTAACCAATGGATGTCTGTTACTTAGATTTCCCGAAGGCATTCAGTAGGGTATCACATCAAAGCTTATTGTGCAAAGTAAGAGCTTGTGGTGTAAAGGTAAGTCACCATAGTTCCATTGTCTCATTACAGAGAGAGACAACTGTGGTGGTTTAACCTGAGGGCCAGTACAGGTGAGGGGAGAGATTGAGAAGGAGAACTCTCCATTGACAACTGTTTGCCAGTACAGAATTCAACCCAGTATCACAAACCAGCTGTGCAGCCAACCATGCTACATGGATTCCTTTTGACAGTGAACTTTTCTATTAAATCTTCCTCTATTGAGAATTGTATATGTTCTGAGGCTGAAGTAATTTAAAAGCTTGATCAAAAGTACCTGTTGCTTCCTTTACCCCTTTGTGAGCTATAATGCCATCAGCTATTATACCAGTCAAATACAAAAGTATACTTACTTGTTCAGTTTTTGATTTTGTTTCAAAGGAATTCTATATTTTAAGAATTACTTTCTGTCCAGTTCTGTTTCCTATTTGGCCCAGATATGAAGTTAAATGTTCTTGGCAATATCATTTGAACTTCCATGTCTTCCTTTTGTAATTGTTTACTTTCCTTGCTTTAAAGGCTTTTGTTTCCGTTGTACAGCAACCCAGCCACTGTGTACTACTATACTAAGCTTTACCCCACTTCTTCTGAAGTTAAAATGAAGGGTCCTGTCTTTTTTTTTTAAATTTCTCCAGATGAATCTCACTATTCACAGCCTCAATAAATGATTCCCATTTCCTTCAATGACTCCCACAGTCAGCAACCTCAAACAAAAGATTCCTTTTCCTTAATGGCTCTGTTAAATTAATCCCACAGTCTCAGTCTTTAGCAATGATTCCCATTCTCTAAATTTCTTTATCAAATGAGTTCTCCACCTCATCATTCTATGAGATAAATCCTGTTCCTTTATCAGATTTCCCTAGACAATTGTCACAGACGATGGCACAACTAATTCATTTTACTTCATGTTTTTATTCCTCTATGAGTCTAACTCTTTGTCCTTTAAATAAATGCTCCCCACGTTTACCACAGTTTAATAAATAGACCTATCACATCTCTATTAGTGTTCTAACTTGCTTCTTCCATTAGGCTTTGTCTTCTTAGGCTTTTAATTTCCCTCCTTTACTGCTTTTATTCTGGCTTCACAATATTCCTCAATCTACAAACTGGTTAAATTGTTTCCCTGGTCCTCGATTCCATTTACCATTACCTACTTACTTCAGGGGTGGTGCTTCAGTTGAATTGTAAGTACTTGTAACTTTTCCAGCCGGCAAAGTGAACCTTTAGTTTTAAAAGTTTTCCTTTGCCCGGCAGGGATTCCAACTTTACCCCTCGGAGGCTGCGATGTTTGGCTCCGGTAGAGCTTAAACTCGGGACTGCCCCGAAGATTTTTGATAATCAGTACAATTTGTCACCGTCCAGTTGTGACTAGTGTTCCAGCTTCGTGAGCATCAAGTTCACACTTGCTGTCTCTCACCTTTTAGAACTTTGCCACTGTGTGTTCTGCTCTGGAGGGTTCTCAAATCTGCAGCTCTTTCAGCTATTCTCTGTCTCCTCAAGCAGCCTTCCTAAAGCTGTCTCTGGAGAATCCTATGGCTGGCTGGCAATATTATGTACCCTGCAGCGAAATGGAATCTGCATTGCCTGCTCATCGCAGTGTAAGTTCCACCTGGTAGATTTGCTTCCACCATTCCCCTCTCCTGGGAGGGATATAGAGAAGGATACATATGTGTAATAAAGGAAAACTAATAAGGACAGGTTCTTGTCTAAAACATAATGTAGTTTATTGCCTGAGATCAACTATGTTCATGGTTATGATAGACATTGCCACATGAGACCAGATGTTGGTTTTTACTTCTTTGAGATACAAATCTGTTCTTCTGCCCCCCAATCCACATGACATCATCATATTGGGAGGTGCTCCCAACATGAACCCTTTCAGTCCCTTACACAACGGCGAGGTCTTGACAAGGCACAGGCAGAAGGATGCTTCCCCTTAGAGGAGAGATTAGAATTTTGGGGACACAGTCTATCAGGGTACCTTTCCTTTATTTAGTCTCATGGATTTGGGAACTCTCTTCCCCAAAGAATGCTGGAGATGGTTCATTGAATGCTTTTAAGGTCAAGAGATCCCTGACGAGCGAGAGTCAAAGGCAATTGATTTCAGACCATAATCAGTTCAGCCATGATCTTATTAAATTATGGAACAGGATAAAACATCTGAATGTCCTTCGCCTGCTCGTAATTCATATGAAAGAAAATAAAGAACAGGTTGAACCTTTCAGAGATAGGTGGGCACCATGGGGAAGCAGTGCTTTATTTCCCCCCTCCAGCTTCATTTTGATTTAGTCCCTTTCCTCTCTCCCTACGTTGCCCTCAACTTTGACCGTTAATGGGCTATGCTTGCAAATATTTAATTGGCTACACAGGTACTTTTTGTGGTGGTGGTTAGTAGTTTTTTAAAAAGTGTCATGATTTTAGTGGTAGGTAAGTCACTCAGTAGTGTGCAAGAGCACTTCTGGGTATAATAAAAACAAACAAAAAGTTATGCGTGACTCAATGGTACAAGGATATGATTCTTGCTTTGGGATCTATCACAGGCTATTATGCAAGAGATTCCCAAGTTTAAATCCTGGGTGAGTCCTAACTGTTCGAGGGATGGGTATATATTAGAAAGTAATAAACTTGAGGCTCTTCTGGCACAGTTGTGGTGTCCTTATCTATGAACTGGATTCAAGTCCCACCTACTCCAGAGGAGTATATTAACATCTCCGAACACATTGACAAGAAAATATCAATGACCAAAAGTTTTATCACCAGTCTACTAGTAAGGTCATGGCACTTTCACTCCTTAAGTTTGGATTGCCCTTTACAGGATTTGTGTGTAACTATCTAATTGGCTACATGGGTGATTTACTGGTGGTGGTTAATAGTTAAAACTAAAACGTCATTGTAATTTGGTGATGGGGATGAAACTGTGTTCAGTTGTGAATAGGAGAAAAAACAAATAAACAAAAGGTTACATTTGACCCTGTTTTCTGCAAGATGGTCCAGACAAACTTAGAGCTGGTAAAATTGAGTGCTCATACCCAAGAGTAATGACAAGCATTACCTCTGAGAAATCCCTGTTTAATTCCACGTGATTTCTTCCTTTGTTGCAATATTTTATAGTTGTACTATTACTGCATGTCACTTATGTTTCTGTGATATTAATGGGACTATTAACACTACTTATTTATTGATGTAGGAAGTTCATTTATTTTATGAAGCCCTTGAATATTTAGGAACACATTTAGGTGCACAGATTCCTGTTTTGAAACCATAAGTGACTTTGATTTCAGATATGGTGTATTGAAATCCAAACCACTTCAAAATAACACCTTGACAATTAAAAGGATTTCAGACAAAGCAATTAAATATGCATATTCTATTAACTGAAGTCTGAAATTTGATATCACACAGAGTTTAAGGTTATAACAGACCCAGGTTCAGTAAGCACCCTTCATAGTTTAATAAGATTTTAGAATCATGGGATCATAGAATTTTACAGTAGAGATAGAGGCCATTTGATGCATTGTGCTGCTGCTGGCTCCCGAAAGAGCTACCCAGCTAGTCTCACTCTCCAGCTCTGTCTCTGTAGCCCTCTACCTTCATCACTTTCAAATACATATCCAGCTCTCTTTTGAAACTTCCTGTCTCAGGCAGCACATTACAAATCCTAGTGACTCTCTGAGTAAAGAAGATTCTCTTCGTCTCATTCTTAGCCCATTGCTGACAATCTTGAAATTATGAACCCTAGTTGCTGACACACCAACTATTGGAGACAGGCAGGAGGCTGGGAGGACACAGCAAGCCAGGCAGCATTAGGAGGTGCAGGAGTCAAAGTTTCAGGTGTAACACTTCTTCAGGACTGGGACTGGATTGCACTCAAAACATCTTCTTCTGATGCTTCCTGGCTTGCTGTGTTCTTCCAGTCTCCTCCTTGTCTACTTTGGATCCCAGCATCTGCGATTGTTTTTGTCTCATGCCAACTAATGGAAATAGAGTATCCTTCTTTATTCTATCAGAGTTGTTCATAATTTTAAATACCTCAATAATGTCACCTCTTAATAATGTCTGCTTCAAGGAGAGTAAGCCCAATCTCTAGTCTTTCCATGTGTCTAAAATCCTTCATTCCTGGTATCATTCCAGTAAATCTCCTTTGAACTGCCTCTGGGGGTTTAATGTCCTTCCAGAACTAAGGTGCTCAGAACTGAACACAAAACTTCAAATGTAATCTGACCAATGATTTGTGGAGGTATAGCATTGCTTCCTTGCTTTTATACGCTATGCCTCTATTTATAAACCCAAGGATGCTCGAAGCCTGCTTAACAACTGTTTAAATTTGGCTGGCCACCTTCACAGAATCATGAATGTGAATCCCAAGGTCCCTCTGCTCCTGTGCACCTCTCAAGGTTATACCATTGAGCCTGTATTCTCTCTCCATGTTTTTTCCACCAAAATGCATTACCTCACTTTTATCTGCCCATTGTCTGTCCATTTGGCCAATGTTTCAATGTCCCTCTGAAGTCCCTCAACATCATCCTCACAATTTTCTCCCTAGCATAGTATCGTCTGTAATTTCAGAGATTTTGCCCTCAACACCCATTTCCAAACTGTTTATATAAGTCAGAAAAAGCAAGGGTCCCAATGCCAAATGCAGAGGAACACTACTTTGCATTTCCAATCTTAGGAACGTGCATCTATACTTACCCTCTGTCTCCTAGCTTGTAACCACCATCAAATCCATCTTGCCAAGGATCCAGCAATCCCAAACATTTCTAATTTGCTAACCAACCTGTCATGTGGAATTGTATCAAATGCTTTCTGAAGGTCCAAATATACAACATCCACAACACTATCCTCATCCACTTCCTGTGTCACCTCATCAAAAAACTCAATTAATGTTGTCAGACATGGCCTGCCTTTGACAAAGCCAAGTTGACTGTCTAGTATTTAGCTTTCCTAAGTATATATTTACCATATTCTGTATTGGCCTCTATGAGTTTCCCACTATTGATGTCAACTTGATAGGTCTGGGTAACCTTGTGTCCTTTTCTTCAACAACAGAATCACATTTGCAATCCTCCAGTCCCCTGTGTTCAGAAAGACCTGGAAAATTTCTGTCAAAGACTCCACAATCTGCTCTCATCCAGCCCCATGATTTTTCTACCTGGTGTGCTGCCAGCCTTTTTAGCACCTTTTCTTTATCTATAACTATAATGCTCCATTGCTCAACATTTTCAACTCGGCCATTTTCACCATCTTCTGATTTAGTAAAGACAGAAGCCAAAATATTAATTTAGTACCTCTGCATTAGTGACCAACTTACCCTGCTTGTTTCTTGTGGGCCCTGCATGATCCTTCACTAATCCTTGTTTGTAAAACCACTTCTAATCTGGTTTGTGTTTCTAGGATCAATCCTAATTGTGCCTTTTTATTCTTGAATCATTTGCCATTCCCGTATCGATTGGTTTTATTTTTCTTGATATTTTTGAATAGTACAATCTTTCTTAGACTATAATCGTGTTCACACAGCTTGGTGTCAGCAGTACATTTCATACTCCATAAAATGCCTTATCCGATATCGCTCATGAATAGCATAAATAATAGAGCAACCAAAATAGATCCCAGTATGAGTCCGATAATTACTGGCCCCCTCCTCCCCAGAACCATTTATCATTACCTGTGGCTGCCTGTCATCATTGGTTTTTAAAGCTGTTGTGTAACCTTTCATTTATTCCTTGAACTTGTATTCTCTGCAGAAAGCTTTATCATTGCAATCTTGGTTAATACTTCAGAAAATTCAAACACAACATTTTGCAGCCATTGGATATTCATTCTGCTCAATGAAATCACCTTTGTAAAACATTCCACTTGACTTAGTGTTTCCAGAATCACGCTGGCTCTTCCAATTTGCCAGTGCATTCTCCAAAGAAACTGTGATAAGACCTCAGATAGAATTTTCCTGTGGATGTTTGGGTATCCAATGTCGAGCCAAAATAATAATGCTGAGCTCACATTTGTCAAGGGAGTGGGTTTTGTTTTGGTATGTGGCTTTCTAGATGACCACTTTGAAGCGCATCATCCAACTAAGGATGGTGATAGGGATTCCAGCTTTCAAAAAGTGTGGCACTGGAAAAACACAGCAGGCCAGGCAGCATCTGAGGAGCATAAGGCCTTCATCAGAAATGTTTTTGAAGGGCTTATGCCCGAAACATTGATCCTCCTGCTCTTCAGATGCTGCCTGTTTGACTGTGCTTTTCCAGCACCACACTTTTCAACTCTGATCTCCAGTATCTGCAGTCCTCACTTTCTCCTGGGCTCCCAGCTGTGCCTGGTCAATTATGGGATCAACATCTCTTGTGTTTTGGAAACCTGAGAGGGAGAGGTGGGTGTAGTTAAGTCTGCTTGGAGAATATTGGCACCAGGAAATATGAATATGCTTTGTCCCAGCCAGACACCAGTCAAGTTTCCTGTTGTGTATAGAGATGCTGCTCTTTTAAGAGAGCTGGTCAAGTGATCCAGAGGGGCAGAGCTCTTGTGGAGGTATGGGCATTGTCAATAAAATGTTCCTGTTCAGAGAGACCATTCGTCTACCTGGTATATAATGCCTGGTACCAAGCAAAGCATCAACATAACAGTTGCCTAATTTGTTAAGGTACCAGGTGGGATATTCCAAATTATTATGTTCCTGGGTAGGTGGGTAGGGGTATAAATTTGCTCTGTTTCTTATTCATCCACCCTCCTGGATTGATAACAAGAAGGTTAATTTTAAAATGGATTCCTTTCCTTCCAGATATCTTCTCCTAGACTCACATGATGTTATGTTTTAAAAGGAGCTAATTTAACCAGGCTTTCTTGAGTTAACAATGGGTGATCTTCCAGATGCCTGTCACTTCAGCACACACCACTTTGATTCCTGGCTAAGATTTCTGTCTCAGGCTTGCTGCAGTGCACCAGGGAAGCTCAGCGCAAGTTGGAAGCACAGCATTTCATTTTCCGTTTGGCATCCCTGCAGCCTTCAGTGCACAAAATCTAGTTTCACACCTTCACCCATCCTGTCATCCCAGTCTTTCTCATGACATAGGTTGCTTTCAGCACAAATAACCCATTTTCACCTACAGCTTTCCTTTCTCCCTACCTTATAAGCATTCATTCCTCTATCTGCCTGACTGTTTCTCTCGCTCTCTGGAATCCAGTCTGCTTAGCCGTTCAGTCTTTATCCTGCCACCCCTTGCCTTTGGCTTTTATAATACCTATGCTGTTCTGGGTTAACTCAACTTTCTCTCCACAGATGTTGAGTTTCTCCAGCACTTACTTTTTTTGTGCTCAGCCCCTAGTTACCTTTGTAGCCTCAACAGAACACAGTTCAGTCTGTTTAAATCCTTCAGTGTAACATTCCATGATTCTTTTAGAGCCACTTAAATTACATCCCTAGCCATTTTTTGTCTGTATTAACCCTCTTTTAAACAAAAAACACACATGGAATTACGATTTAAAAATATTCACAATAATTAGGGGTTCTGACTCAGCATCATAAAATGTTGAAAGGGTGAAAATGAATGAGACTTTTAAATTCAAAGCAGACAGACCTCTGGTCAGAGGCAAAATTGTTTGTTGCAAGCTACTGGCTCCAATGCTTCTGCACCAACCACCTCCCTTGAGGTGTTGGCCTTCCCAAATGCAGTGGGAGTTTGATGCACCACCAGCAATATGCCAGAGAGTGCATTAAACGGGCACTAACTGGAGTCTTAAATATCCAATAAAAATGGAAAATGCAGGAAATTTTTAGCAGATTTGCTCAAACAAACTTGGTTCACATTTCATATCAATATCATTTTGTCACCACTCTTAACAGAGTATACAAGACCTGCTGAATATATCAGTACTGACTGTTCTTATTTCAGATTTCTATCATGTTTGTTTCTTTGTTCATGGGATGTGGGGCCTCACTGTCTGGGTCAGCATTTAATTGCCCTTCTCCAATTGCCCGTTCATCTTATTCGTTTGTTGGGACCACTTCAGAGAGCAGTTAAGAGTCTACCTCTTTGCTGGTAGGTCTGGAATCACATGTAGACCATTGCTGACCAGATAACGATGACAGATTTCCTTCCCCTAAAGGACACTAGTTAACCAGATGGGGTTTGCCTTCGAGTTTGAGTTCTAAGGAAAGGCTGGATAGGCTAAAATTTTTTTTCACTGATGTGTAGAATGTTAAGAGGCAACCTTATAGAGGTTTATAAAATCATGAGGGGTATACATGGCAGGTATTTTTTCCCTAGGTTGGGTGATTTCAAGACTAGAGGGCATAATTTTAAGGTGAAAGGAGAAAGATTTAGAAAAGATGAGGGACAATTTTTTTTAACACAGAGAGTGGTTCACGTATAGAATGCACTTTCAGAAGAAGTAATGGATGAGTGTACAGCTGCAATGTTTAAAAGACATTTGGATAAGAGCATGAATAAGAAATATTTTGAAGGATATGGGCAAAGTGCAGGCAGGTGGAACTAGTTTAGCTTACAATTATGGTCAGCTTGGATTGGTTGGACCAAAGGGTCTATTTCCATGCTGTATAACTCTATTACAATTGACAGTGGTTACGCAGTTGTCATTAAGTCAGCTTTCAATTTCATGTTGTTATTGAATTCAACTTCCATCATTTGCCATGGTTGGATTCAAAGCCATGCCCACAGAACTTTAGCTTGTGGTGCAGTACCTGCACTACTCACCTATTACATGTGTCACCATGCAACAGGCAGCTGGTCCAAATACACACCTGCCTCTAAGGTAACTAGAGTGCTAGGGGAACAATCCAAACACATTTCTATTCCAATTTCCCTGACTGTCCCACCTCACACTGCGGCTGAGAAAATTCTGCCTCTTAAGTGATTTCTCCACTGTGATATTTGCCGAACTGAACTGTAACTTGTGGAATTATCTCCTGCTCCTTTCCCACATGATTGTGTGGTGGCATAAGTCAACTTCTGCTCATGGTCATGTCAATATCCAAAGTGAAGGGCCTGATATTAGAGTTTCCATCCTTTCATCATCGGAAGGATTTTAATGGTTTTTATCGCTATGGAGCTTGATAATTCTCAGCCTACTAAACAAGTTCAATCCAATATTCCTCTTCTTCATTCATTTCTATGGAATTCTATGTGAGTCAGCTTGTTTAAGGCACACTGAAATAAATAGTTCAACAATGAGGCACATTAGTGAAATCTTTGTGAGCCACTTCTTAGATGCGATAACATGTCAGACTTTAAACTCCTCAACTCGGATTGAAAGTCCTCAAGTTGCAAATATTTACTACAAGTGTGTTCACTCTGGGTCACATTGGTGTCCAGCAACTACTACATGCTGCAGCAGCAACACATCACCCATCTTGCCATCACTTTTGGAATTGATTTGACTTATAAATTAATTACTCAAGAATTCACAATAGGATGTTGTATTTTTATAAACTAAAAAGAAAAAATAACTAGTATCAGTCTAATACTTAAGCAGTTTTTTTAAGAAAATAGAGAATAAAATTATTGGAAATCACAACACAAGTTGAAGACTAAAAATATTCACAAGTCCTACTCACTGATCAGGTTCTCCCCCTGCACTTGCATCACAATGTGGTTTGTGGTGTCACTCTGCCATTGATCTCACTGTGGATCAGTTTCTTGATCCATGTCTTTTATCCTCTTCCAGTTTTTTTTCCTCTGGAGAGTTTACATCTTGCAGTACATGTTAGCTAAAGCACCTCTGCCCTCCTCTGTCCTGAATTTCCACCTTGCGACAAATTTCCAGAAGTACTGTTCATATCTCACTTGGCCTTCATCTCATTCTGGTGAAGTTGTGCACCAGCGGTTTTCTTGAAATTCTGGTGACTGAGCTAACATTTGTCCTTGTAAGGAGCATTATTTACGCATCATAATATATTAGAAATCAGATTTAATTATTTTTCAGCTATTGAGATATATATATATATATATATAAAAGCAGTGATTTGCAGCTTCAAAGCATGTACAACTTTATTGGACTGAGAATGCTATTGTCACAAGTTCATTGTAATGTAATGGTTTATTACTGACATGTTTTCAGATCCTGACCATTTCCAAAGACAAATGATAAATAAATCGCAAAATTCTGTGTGAATTCCAAATCACCACATACTGACAAGTGCCAGGATCAATCCCAAAAATGACAGAATGATCTTGAGAGGAGATCTATTCACCATTCTATCTCTGCACTAATGAATGCTACTGAGTCTCCTAGACAACACCAGCAAGTGACTAATTATTCAAGGTAAGATTCAGATTGCACTGATTAATAGAATGGGATGTATGTTGTAATTACTCATTAATCTTGAGCCTCTTGATCTCTGTGTCCTTGAACAATACTGAATGCAAAATCTCAGGCTGGCTTTTGTCAGTTATTTGGGATAGGTGAGGAGATGGCAAGGTTGACACCATGGTGCTGACAGGTGGCACACCTGCTGTCTTCCTGCTACCATGTAAACTTTCTGAGTGGCAATAAAGAATGACAGATAGCCTTTTCACACAGATTCCAACTGGGCCATTTAACTGGCCAATTAAGTTCCTCTTTTTGCCTTCACTGGCATTTAACTCACATTTGTGGGTGATCCACTACATCGGGAGACTACTAGGCAAACCTTGGCAGCTTCCAACCCAGTTTTGAGAGCAGAACACTCCTTTTTGGGCACTCTTTGGCCCCAGCATCACTTGCACTTGCATTCTGCCACACTGCTGCACCTCATCACAGCCTACCTGATTGACCCTGGCACCGCTAACCCCATTTTTTCTAATTGTGAAGGCTGTTACTGTTAGGACCCTGTAAAGAAATTAAGGTGCTGCAAATCACTTGAGTGTAATTATCACAGTGTGGGCCAAGGTAGGAGACATGAGCAGGTACAATCCAGAACTCTGCACCAGATCAGACTACAACGTTGATATGAATACATGAAATACGTGGATTTGTCCACACCTCAAGTAACTATAAGTCAGAGTCTAGTATGTCTATGATTACCATGTACAGTAGTAATTAACCTTAATATATATGATATAGGGTTAGTTTGAAGCCTAAGCTGTATCAGAATCCTTCAATTTGCCTTCTCCTTGACCAGTCTATGTAGAATGCAAAGGCATTGTCTGGATTCAAACCATGTTATAAAGGGGTTATGATTAGATGAGAAGGAGTAAACAAGCTCTCTTCCTTGCAAACTTTCTCAATTGGTAACAATGAACATTTAAATTCTTTTCAGTGTGAGATTATATCTTTCTCTAATTAAATTCTCTAATTTCTCTAATTACCTGCTACATAGAGCATATAGCCTTCATAAAGTCATTAGAAAACACACACACACAAAAAGGGATAGATGACCATTAAACAGAAAGTAAAGGAATATGCACTTTCGAATCCTAATGGATGGCTTTGAGGCATTAGATTAGAGTTATAGAAGCACAGACATTTTTAATAGCATGAAAAAAAGTGTCTGTGCTTGTCATCAAGCATTTGTCTATTCTAATCTCACTTTCCACCACTTAGCTCATTCCCTTGTATGTTATGGGGTTTCAAGTGCTCATATACATACTTCTTAAATGTCTTGAGGCTCTCTGTCTCTAATACCATTTAGGCGTAGGTTCAAGATATCCACCACCTGCAGGATCAAATTTCTTTCCTCAAATCCCCTCTAAACCTTCTGCTCCTTACTTTACAACTGTTCCTCTGACCACTGACCCCTCTACTAAGGGAAAAAGCTTCTCCCTATCAATGCTGACTCTGCCCAACAGGCCAATGTACATCTCAATCAGTTCGTCCCTCAGCCTTTTCTGCTCTAAGGAAAATAACCCCAGTCTATCTAGTCTCGCTTCACAGCTGATGGTTCTTCACTCAGACCAAAGTTAGTTAGTTAGTTTCTTGAATTGTTCACAATAATGGATATTGCAGTTACCTGTGAAGTTCTTGCTTCACTGATGCTTCTTCCCAGTCAGCTCTTTAGAACTGGTCACCTTACCTTTTGAGAGAGGGATCTAGGTTCAGTTCTGCATCTATAATTCCATTTTCCTTGGGTTTCTCATGGGTTCTTTGTTTAAAAACCACTCCAGTCTGTGAGAATGCCAGGTGTCAAATTAGACGGTGGAATTCAACGATCAATTTCCTGTGCTTTATGCCATTGTGACAGAGCACATTTTCACTGGTTACTTGCTCCTCCAGGAGCAGTGACCACTAACAAGCTGCAACTCTGGATTCCTCTGACTGCTGAAGTGAGTTTTCCCTTTCCTCACTTTTGGACCTGACAGCAGTTTTCCCTGCTGGCAGTACTAAACTTAGTCCTCATTTCAGAAGGTCACCGCCATTTGTACAGTATGCATTTTGGGAATAACTACTTCCTTAGTTGTGCATTCTACCACTGCTTTGAACTATCTATCTGCCAGAAACTTCTGCATGCACATTAGTCATATGAACACCGAAACTCGGGAACACAGTTATCTGATTGACACAGTAGCAAGACCAGCTTAGAACATTGATCACTAATATATTTTGTTATCTCCACTAATGACGGTATGTGAATAATAAGCAAATGATTTTTCCCGCTACTTCTATCCAGAAAACACATTGCCATCTCTTCACTGTCACAGGGTCAAAAACCTGGAACCATCTGTCTAACAGCACTGTCGGTGCACCCACATTACGCAGTGCAATAGTGATTTCACTGGTGCTATCCAGTGTGTGTTGTGATAAAAACAAAAACTGCTGGAGAAACTCAGCAGATCTGAAAGCTTCTGTGGAAAGAGAAACAGTCAAGACTCATCTTCAGATCAGTTCTACAGAAGAAACACTCTGGACACAAAACATTAACTCTGATTTTCTCTCCATAGATGCTGCCAAACATGCTAAGTTAGTCCAGTGTTTTCTGTTTTTATTTCAGATTTCCAGCTCGCACATTATTTTCCTCTTATTATGGTATAATGATAATAATATCTGGGATGCCTTTTGGAGAGTCACTGTCACTAATTCTTCACAATGGTATTAGTCTTAGCTACACTTACCAAGTAGAGAAGTATGCTCACATTGTTGAAGCAGTTAAAGATGGTTGGGCCTTAGGCATTGATCTAAAGATCTCCTCCCGTGATGTCCTAGAGATGACTGACCTCCACAAACTACAATCATCTTCATCTTAGATCTTCCCAGGAATAGTCCTGAACATCCTGATATGTGGAGTTTTGTGGGTGTCCTTTAACATACTATCTATCTGATACAACATCACTTTCAAATTTTCTTTCATGTTGTTAAATTCTTAATACTATTATTTCACGTACATAAGGTAAGTTTGCTGCTTCAGGATGAAATATAGTTTGCTGCTATGCTGAAATCTTGCTATAGTTTTGATTTCCTAAATGCCCTTTGCAGAGGACGTTCTCTGGCATCTTAAAGTACATAGCACTGGGCTCTGTATTTTAAGATTACAATTAGCATTCCTTTGAGTGGTTATCTGTTGCACTATTCAGTTTTCTGTTAGAGTTTCATTTTCTTCATCGCAGAGAATTTTGCTGCTCATAAATTAACACTTGCTCCTGTGTCAAGTTTGAAATTTGTTGGTTGACTGTTATAACTGGTTCAGATGAGTCATCTATGAGGAAAAGTTGATTCACATATGGCGTATCATCATAGAGGGATATATGTTGCAGTTGATGGAAGTATTGGTATACAGGGCTTTCATTCAAAAATGTTTGCTGCAAGTTATGCGGAATTATTGCTGTGGTGCAAAATATGTTTTTGACTTCTGCACGTTGTCTGGAAATAACCTACTTTCTCAAAAAAATTTGTATTGGTCTTGTAAGTTTCTTAACTCCACATCTAGAACATTCTAGCACCAAAGTATCAAAGTGTCAATCCATTATGTGCTGTTCTGGTGTTTTGTATGTTAAAAGGTTGACAAAGTTGGATGAAATTATTGAGCTAGTTTGGCTTTCTTGTGCTGTTTTCATATTTCAGCTTCTATCACCATATCGGTAGCTCTTTCCAATGCTAGATCTCCTCTTGATTGTAAAATACCTGAAAGCATATGAATCAGAAATTCCATTTACAAGTCTATCTTAATTTGTTTTGTTTCTAAATCACCATATTCACATAATTCTGATTCATTAATAAAATCATCCAACAGGTTCTCTTGGCAGACATATTCTTTTTCTGTTAAATCACACTGTCCTCTTTCTACAATTGGTTCTGAATGCAAAATAACTATCACCTGCTCCTATAAAATTATCAAAGGATCTGTTTCAACCCACACATTCAGTTGAAAAAATGATCTCCGAATGGATTTGTGGAATAAGGAACTAAGTTTACTTGTTCATCTCTGAGCTTCTTCTGTGAATCCTGAACTAATTAAATAGAGTCATAGAGATGTCCAGCACGGAAACAAACCCTTCGGTCCAACCCGTCCATGCCGACCAGATAATCCAACCCAATCTAATACTACTGCCAGCACCTGGCCCATATCCCTCCAAACCCTTCCTATTCATATACCAATCCATAAGCCTTTTAAATGTTGCAATTGTACTAGCCACCACCACTTCCTCTGGCATCTCATTCCATGCACATACGCATACTCGTCTGTGTGAAAAAGTTGCCCCTTAGTTCTCTTTTATATCTTTCCCCTCTCACCCAAAATCTATGCTCTCTAGTTCTGGATTCTCCTACCCCAGGGAAAAGTCTTTGTCTATTTATCTTATCCATGCCCCTCATGATTTTATAAACCTCTATAAGGTCACCCTTCAGCCTCTGATGCTCCTGGGAAAACAGCCCATATTGTTGTGGGTCTGGAGTCACATGTAGGCCAGATGAGATAAGCATGGTTGTTTCTTTGCCTGAACAACATTAGTGAACCAGATGAGTTTTTCCTATAATCGGCAATGGATTCACAGTCGTTATTAGATTCTTAATGCTAGATTTTTTAAATTGAATTCCAATTCCACCGGTGGGATTCAAACCCGGGACTCCACAACATTACCTTGGTCTCTGGATATAACGGCCATTGCATGGAATGTCTTTACCATGTGATCAATTTAATTCCCTGCTTGAAGGATTTCTGATTTTAAATCAACTCACAGATATAATAATTTTCTTCATTGTCGTTATTTATTTTTAAGTGTGGTCTTGTTCTTATTTAAATTATTTACTTTAAAGTTGTTGCAGGATTTACGTTTTTTTGTACATCTAGCTAGCTTACTGATCAATCTTTTAAATTGTATAATCATGGCAATTGTTTTATATGTTGCATTATGTGGGTTTTTTAAATATTGTAATTATACTCTAATTATTCGATAATGAAGAGAAATTAATTAGGCCTTATTATTAAGAAGTTTTTTAATAAAGTTTTTGATGTCTACTTTAGTTTCCTTTTCAGAAATTTTCCCTAATGTCTGCTAATTAAAGTTAATAAACTTTTAAATGTTGCAGAGTTATTCACATATTTGTGCTAAAAACCTATTTTCAAATAGTTTAAAGATCATTGAAAAACTTTAAAATGAAGAAAGACTTAATTTTTTTTTCAAGATGTGAATTTGTGCTGGTTTCCCATATTCTTAGAGGTCTTTGCATCATTTTTAACATCATAGATGATTTGCACTCTTTCTGTTTCTTCTCCATGATATTCACACCATCTTAGATTTTTCCTGGCCTTCAAACCTTGCTTCAAGATTTTTCACTATTTCTCACAATTTTAAGGTTTAATACTGCTACCAATACAGCTGCTTTTTTAAAAATATAAACATGAACTGACTGGTTGTATGTGATTTAGAACTGTTGAATATTTGAAGAATATTTCAAATGATTTCCAATGGATTTTTTTTCTTTCATTATACTGCATGTGGCCTTGGTAGAGCTGAAGATTTCAGGTGAGCGCGGTCTGGTCAAAGTTAACATTGCTGTGACAAAGGTGCCCACCATTAATACCATTGTATAAGTGTTCTTTAGATCTATCTAGGATACCTTGCATAGATTCACTGCCACTAATTCTCCTATTAGTCTTAGTTTTAGTTACTGATGCAAAGTGGTGAAGGATACAAAGTCTTCAGCAGAAGTTAGACTTTAATCTGATAAACAATAAGGGTTTATGACATAGTATTCTATAGCTATACACATTGCATCTGACATACATGATTGCCTCTTGAGTGAGGTCAGACCCAGCTAAAGAGGAAGAACAAATTACAGTTACCTACATGAACTTAACCTGAAAATAACTATTAGAGACTCTAACCAAAATGCTGGTGCAGGTGCATGAATACACATCCTGTGATTGGAAAGATATTCCTAAGGACAATTTTTAAAATATCCGGTTACAGGGAACTTGCCTTATCATGTCAGTGACCCCTTTCAGGCACTTAATATCTTATACAGCATGTAGCAGTTCATGAAAGTGGATCATCACAGGCACTTAGGAATGGGTAGCAATCTTGATGATGTCATCAATGTTCACATCCCAGGACTGAATACATACAATGTCAGTGACTTTTCTTTATTGTAATGGATATTGCTAACCTACTCAACAATGCAAGAGGCTACTCAGCAAAGACCAATCCTGGTAATACCCAATGCTTCATGCAACTATTGTGTCCAGTCAGGATATTGAACTCTGCTAACATTTCCTCTTGATAGCTCAAAACAAGTTCACTGAATATCCCATATATGTTATGGGCATTAACGTACTGCACACCATGATTCTAACTTTCAAATTTCTTGGTGTATATGGCTCAAAATGAAACAGCAAAGATCCATCCCACCTAAAGTGCTAAGTTCTCTCTTTCTGTAAACATTTCCCTTTTATACCACAAATCTATTTCAAAACTCGATAATTGATTTTACAAACGAGGTGATGAAAGCTTTTGTATTCTGAGGAGTTCTGAATCATCAATAGTCTAAAATGTGGCAATTCAACCTGCACTGGTATCTTGTTCACAGCTGGAACTAGTTCTTTGGAGATTATTGCTTTATGTTACTCATTACCTCAATTATAAACATTGGATCGGATTCAAGGTTTGTGCGAAGATTTGTAGCTCAGGTGCTCATTGTTGTGGTTCTGTTCGCCGAGCTGGAAGTTTTTGTTGCAAACGTTTTGTCCCCTGGCTAGGCAACATCATCAGTGCTTTGGAGCTTCCTGCGAAGCGCTTCTTTGATGTTTCTTCCGGAAGAAACATCAAAGAAGTGCTTCGCAGGAGGCTCCAAAGCACTGATGATGTTGCCTAGCCAGGGGACAAAATGTTTGCAACAAAAACTTCCAGCTCGGCGAACAGAACCACAACATTGGTTAGGATTGCTGAGATGCCTCCTCATTCCTTTCAAGAGAAACAGAACTATGGATTAAAGTATATAATCAGAATAAAATTTAATTTAAATAAAATTTAAGATGTGATTTTCCTAGATGAGATTTTCTTTTCATAACCATCTATAAACTAAATTGTTGAAAGCTTGAAGAGAACATAAATCTGGCTATAAAGCAATTCTGAAGAATATTGGTTTCAGAATTTTGAAGTTGTTTCTTGTTTCACAGATACTGGAAGACTTGTTGACTTTTTCCACCATGTTCTGTTTTCATTTCAGACCTCCAGCATCCACAGTACTTAGCTTTTATATAACCTGGTTCTCTTGAGTCATATGTTGTTCTGTATCTTCAACATGGCTGTACAGTCATACACTTGCTAAATTTACTCACGAGATGGGCTTTATTCTGGGCTGGTCAATGATCCTGATTTACTATTAGGAGAAAAGTTTCAAGGCTATTTTCAGTCTTGCCAAAATATCAGGTAGAGATTGTAGAATCATTGAATCCCTACAATGTGGAAACAGGCCATTCCATCCATCGAGTCCATACAGACCCTCTGAAGAGTAACTCACCCAAATCCATTCCCCTCTATCTACCCCTGACTAATGCACCTAACCTACACATTCCTGAACACTACCAGCAATTTAACATGGCCAATTCACATAACCTGCACATCTTTGGATTGTGGGAGGAAACCAGAGCACTCAGAAGAAACCCATGCAGACAATATACAAACTCCACACAAATAGTTGCCCAAGGCTGGAATTGAACCTGAGTCTCTGGCGCTGTGAGGCAGCAGTGCTAAGTACTGAGCCACCGTGCTACCGTATGACCTTAAGCCATATGTGGTAAATATTCTTGGGAGAGATAATATATCTGCAAGTTTCATCAGCTAATGTGTACTCTTATTTTTGTTGTTATATTAAACTTAGGTTAGAGGTTATTGCATTGCAGTTAAGAAAATGGTGGCTCACACCACTCGATGTTATATAGCAGGCATATCAATCTGTTTGATGTTCACATGCGGAGAGTTCTGTTACGGTTCACTTCCTCTTCACTTCTATATTAAATATTGGACTCAACTGTGGTCATTCAAACAGTGAGTCTGATAATTTGTTCTGTGTTGGACTGACAGTTCTGTTCTTTTATTTATCTTGACTCCAAAGTACCTCTTTCTCCTGTTTAAATTTTATTAAACTAAGATGATTCACTTTCTCAATTCTTATGACTCTTATACTGGTCAAAACTGATGCATGCGAGCTGTATTAAATAAAGCCATTACCTGGAAGCAATTTTCTGTTTATTCTCCAACCTTCAAATCATTAAATTTTATGTCAGATGACCTGAAGAATTCATCTTTAAGTGCCAATGTGAACACAAAGATGTCTGGGTAGTTTTTGGTCTGACAACCATCTCTCTTCTAGTAATTAAAAAGCATCACTTTCACTCCAGAATGTTGAGCGTAAGGGGACCTCAAACAAAATCTTATGTCCTGACCTCAGCTGGGTAACTGCAGTGTGACTTGTAATTGCTTTCACCATTCTGCTGGACTATTGCCATTGCCCCCACTGTCACAGAACAGCTTTAAAGAATTCAGCATGACAGCCATGATATGATTTTAAAATCTAGATTTGTTTAGGTACAGTTATAGCACGTAAAAGAGGCAAAACAGGGCTCCCACAGCATCACTGGTTTGACTGCTATCTGAGCCTCAAGGGACAAAAAGGGAATTTGCTTCTGACTGTTTGCAGTGGATCCTCTGCTCAGCTCAAGTTTGGAAAGTCAGCTATGCTGTTTTGTGGTGTGGTGTGGCAACAGCATGCAGGGTGAACAGATTGTGATGTCAGTCTGTGTCTAAACTTGTTCTGGTGCACAACCTACCATTTTGGACTTCACAGATCCTCTTAATACGCTTTCATAAACTCTGTCTCACCACAAAACAGTGCCCTTCCTTTGATTACCCCATTTATCATTCCCTCAAGTACCTATCAGCAAAGTGAGGAGCTAACCAGAGGGAAGGTTTAAATATCATTCCTGGATGTTGGATATGCAGTAGGGAAACTGGAAGTGAGTTCCCCAGTGAGGAATTATGAGCCTTTGATGTGTTTTTATAATCACAATATTTATCTTGCTGATCCAGTCCAGTTTCTAGTCAATGCATATTGACTTCAGCACATTGATGCTAGAGGATTCTGTGATGTCAATGTCATTTAATGTCAAGGGAGAGATGGTTAGATTCTTTCCTTTTTGAGATGGTCATTGCCTTGCATTTGTATAGAGTGATTGGATAGATCTGGATATTGTCCTGTTCTTGCTGCATTTGGAGCAGTACCTGGGGAGTCACAAATGGTACTGAACATTTAGCAATCATCTGTGGCAATCTCTACTTTTGACCTTACGAAGGAGGTAAAGTCATTGATGAAGCCCCTAAAGATGGTTGGGCTTAGGACATTATTTGAAGAATTCCTTTGTGATGCCCTGGGCCTGAGAGATTAACTTCGAACAACCAGAACTATCTTCCTTTGTTAGCTATGAGGCCAAGCAAAGGAGAATTTCCCCGAATTCTTGGTGACATTGACATCAGTTTTTCTGTCACTCCCTGATACCACTTAATGAAATGTAGCCTTGATATCAAGATCAGTCAGAAAGATGCTCCAAGGATGTTGTCACCACACTGTACCATCTCCTCCAACAGGGCTAACAACTACTGATGAGGGTGAGGTGATCCCCATCATCCCTGATCCAGGAACATAACAATAGCATTATATTTCAGTTGCTGCAACAGAAGGGTCACTCTATAAGCATGGACTGGGAATTTTACTCGCTGTCACTGTGGGAGAAGAGCAACAGGAGCAAGCATATGACTTCACCAGGATAGTGGGATTTCCAGGGATGTGGGGACCATTGACTGTGCACAAATGACTCCACATAGTTCCACATTCCAATGTAAAGATATATTTGAAACAATATGTACCTGATATATCACCCTCAAGATACAATTGATGTCCAACCATGGCAAGTTTGCTGTGAATGCCTTACTTCCCTAACGTTAGTCAAAATGCTTTTATTCTGCTTCAGACAGCCATTAATTCCATATTTGCTCACTATGAATGAAGAAAGTGACAATGGTTGAAAAGTTCTACGTTCTGTTTATGTGGCTCATGTTTCTAATCCACTGCTGAATCACAAATACAATGCCTCAATAATGCTTTAATTTAGAACCTTAATAGAGTTGATCATCTACATCCTGAAAGAACAGTTTATCTGTCTGGATGTGATGGAGCGTGAATCCAAGTTCATGGTGTTCTGCTTTATTGGATAACATCTGACTATCATTGGCAGGTCATGGTCTAGTGGTATTATCACTTGACTACTAATCTAGAGACCCAGATAATATTCTAGGAACCTGTGTTTGAATCTCACCATGGCAGATGGTGGTACTTGAAGATAGACCTGGAATTAAGAGTCTTAAGATGACCATGAAACAGTTGTCGATTGTTGGAAAAACATTTGTGTTTCATTAATGTCCTTCAGAGAAGGAAACAAATGTAGTTACCTGGTCTGGTCTATATGTGACTCCAGAGCCACAGAAATATGGGTGACTCTTAACTGGCAATACTGGCTCGGCCAGCAACACCCACGTTCAATGACTAAATTTTTTAAAAAATCCTTGCTGAAGACCTTCAGAAGAAGGCTAGGAGATAAAATAGGAGGAGAAATGGTGGAAGAGGAGGTATTAGAGACCTCATGATTTGAGGTGAGCAGCTTGTGAGTAGTTTCCCACACCTTACCAACTCCCTTGCTGCAAATCATCATAGCATCTGTCGAACTAAAATCCTAAAATATATGTCACTCCAAACTAATTTAGCCAACATCCCTAATAATAAGTACAGAAGTGAACTATTCACTCTTGTACTTTCCCTGTGTTTGCTTTGTAGGTACCTGCCCATTCCAGTGCTGCTGTGCAATGTTACCCCAGCAATACTGGCAGAAGACTGTTAACTTCAGGAGGGGGAGAGTGCAGATGGCCTTTCAGGATCCATGGGTTTCACTTACTTTACACCTGGTCAGTGCATTGCGAACTTTTAAAAATCTTTATTGGCTATAGTTGGGCAGCTGATTGGCAATATTGACCCTATTCAGGAATAGGGCAGAAAATATGTTTCTGTTTTTTAACCAAGTTAATCATCTGGTCATTATTACATTGCTATTTGTGGGAGCTTGCTGTGTCCAAATTCACTGCTGCATTTCCTGAACTCCAAATGATTACGTTACACAAGTTCTTAATTGGTTGGAAAGCACTTGAAGATGACTTGAAGTTCTGAAAGGGTCTTCCTAAGTCCTTCTTTCTCTTCAGATACATTAAAAAGCGGGCCCATCTACATCAACTGAATATAAATGATTCACTGACATTTGTCAAAAAATAGGGCATTCTGAATTACTGACATCAAAATCAGAGTGACGAATCTGAGAATCTGAAACGTTGACTTTGTTTCTTTCTCTGCAGTTGCTGACAGTTCTGCTGACAGTTCCAACATTTTCTGTTTTCATTTCAGCCTTCCAGTATCTCCAGAACTTTGTTTTATTGTGGCCAGAAACAGATTTACTCACTCATTTGTCATTTGCAAGATTTTGTTGAATGCAACTTGTTTAGTATTTTGATGTATAAAGCTAACAGTCGAGAGTGTGGTGATGGAAAAGCACAACAGGTCAGACAGCAAACGAGGAGCAGGAGAGTCGATGTTTCAGGCAAAAGCCCTTCAAAGCCTCTTCTAAGGGCCTCACTGCAAAGCCTTTTGCAAGGGCCTCACTGCGAAGCCCCTTCCAAGGGCCTCACTGCGCAGTCTCTTCCAAGGCCATCACTGCGAAGCTCCTACCAAGGGCCTCACTGCGAAGCTCCTTCCAAGGGCCTCACTGCGAAGCCACTTCCAAGGGCCTCACTGCAATGCCCCTTCCAAGGGCCTCACTCTGAAGCCTTTTCTAAGGGCCACACTGCGAAGCCCTTTCCAAGGGCCTCACTCTGAAGCCTTTTCTAAGGGCCTCACTGTGAAGCCTCTTGCAAGGGTCTCACTATGAAGCCTCTTGCAAGGGCCTCACTGTGAAGTACCTTCCAAGGGCCTCACTACGAAGCCTCTTCTCAGGGCCTCACTGTGAAGCCCTTTCCAAGGGCCTCACTCCGAAGCCCCTTCCAAGGGCCTCACTCACTCCGAAGCCTTTTCTAAGGGCCTCACTGTGAAGCCCCTTCCAAGGGTCTCACTGCTGAGCCTCTTCCAAGCGCCTCACTGCGAAGCCATGTACAAAGCCAAGATACCTCTTCCAATGTAACGAGTTAATTATAAAATACCTTAGATGTGTTGGAGCAATAAGGAAATTCACAAAAAATGTCTATTCTTTTTCTCTTTAGTTTATGGGATATAAATCAGTGTTCCTTTGGAATTTTTGTGCCACCTTTAATTATGATTTATTTTATACATTGGGCTGGATGCCATTTTATAAATGAATACAGATAGCTACACTTTTTACTGTGAAAGAGGATGTTTCACTTTAGTTTTTCAGATAAGTTTCATTCTGACTTATTCTGCTTTGAATAAGCTTGAAGTAATTAGATTCATGCCAGTTTTAAAATGGCTCTGATGAGAGTAATCTAAGTCCAGAAGTGCATCGGCGGTATTGTGAAATCCTAGATGGGCAAACAGTTTGAGTTTGTCCTTGTAAAGAGCTTTAGACAATGAGCCTTTAAGCATGCTGATTTTAGTCCTATGGAGAAGAGCCATGCACAGCATAAGGTCTAAATTGTATTCTTAAGGGAGTGCAGAGTACGGGATTGCTGGTATGTCAATAGCGTTCTCATTAATGGAGAAAGAAAGCTGAGCAAAGATAAAAGGAAAAAATGTATTCAATTCCAAAGAAATATTTTTTAGATTGAAAGAGCATTTGCATTATAAAAAAAAGATACATGATGACATAACTCAGTGTCACTGGTCTGAGATGTTGCTTAGAAATTGGCTATTCAAATATAGTTCTCACAAATGATGGCACATTGCTTATGAGTAATAGCAGACACACCACTGTCAATACTTAGCTAGCGTACGAACACAACTGAAGAAGCCAACAAAGCTGAGAAGTACGGAGACAGTTACAGCGAGTGGTGAACTCGGCCCAGACAATCACAAAGGCCAACCTCCCATCTATAGGATCCATCTACCTGGTCCACTGTCAAGGAAAGGCCACCAGCATTCTCAAAGATCCATCCCACCCTGGCAATCGGGGAGAAGGTACAGAAGCCTGAACACATGCACCAGCCGGTTTTGCAACAGTTTCTACCCCACTGTTGTTAGAATACTGAATGGACTCACAAACCTTTAATATTCGCCTGTATCTGTGTTTTTGTTTTTGCCGCTGTTTACCTATTATTTAGTTATCTATGCTACTTAACTCGTGATCTTTTTATTGCTCGCAAGAAAAGCTTTTCACTGTGCCTCGGTACACATGACAATAAGTTCAATTCAATTCAATTCAATACTTAAAGCTGAGGTGTTGTTTTCAACGGCAATCGAGTTATTTTTCTTGTTTCTGCACTTGTAATAGGCCTTAAAATTATGGGATCTAGTGGGAATAAAATTACTTGCACATTTATTTAGAACGGTGTCACACATGTCCTAATTGCAATGTCCTTTGAATAGCAAGTTAATATAACCAACAGTTGTTTCTGTGACAATTGTATTGAATGTTTGACATTGTAGAAACAGTACATAAGTTAGATTCCGTTGTAACCCACACAGTCAATCACTGAGAATTGGACTTGACTGAAAAGGGTAAATGGGGCACAAAGAGATAAGGGGTCTGTGTGGAGTTTGCACATTCACCCCATGCCTGCATAGGATTTCTCTAGGTACTCTAGTTCTGTTCCACAGTCCAAACATGTGTAGGTTAGGGTGGATTGGCCATACTAAATTGCCCATAGTGTGAGGGGGTTTGGTGGATTGGCCATGGGAAATGTAGGGTTACAGGGATAGTGTAGGAGGGTGGGATTCTGAGTGGGATGCTCTTCAGAGGGTCAGTGTAGACTTGATGGGGTGAATGGTCTACTTCCATATATGATTCGATGAAATAGTATGTATTCTCATAGACGCCCTGCATTGAACCAGTTTTAGTCAAATTTTAGGTGTTTGAAAATGTGTTTGTTGACTGTTCTCTGTTATGAGTGCTGTTACTTCAGCCCATGTAGTTGCTGAGAACGAGATGCTAAAAGCTAACTGGAAGCACCACGTTGCAGACATCTTAAAGTAGCTTCTATTTAGACATCAAAACTATTGTGTCATCTCTGCAAATCTCTACAGTACAACCAACTGAACAACAGTGAAACCCAGTGAATGGCAAAAGCTAGAAAGAGCAGTGGGAGCCCAGAACCAAGAGTTTGCTTCTTCCATTCATAGAGTCATAGAGATGCAGAGCATGGAAACAGACCCTTCAGTCCAACTCATCCATGTTGGCCATATAACCAAACCTATTCTAGTCCCATTTGCTAGCACTTGGCCCATATCCCTCTAAACCCTTCCTATTCATATACCCATCCAGATGCCTTTTAAATGTTGCAATTATATCAGCCTCCACAACTTCCCCTGGCAGCTCATTCCATACACACACCACCCTCTGCTTGAAAATGTTGCCCCTTAAGTCCCTTTTCTATCTCTCCCCTCTCACCCTAAACCTATGCCCTCTTGTTCGGGACTCCCCCATCCCTGTGAAAGGGTCTTGCTGCTTATCCTACCAATACCCCTCATGATTTTATAAACCTCTATAAGGTCACCCCTCAGCCTCCAATGATCCAGGGAAAATATCCCCAGCCTATTCAGCCTCTCCGTATAGATCAAATCTTCCAACCCTGGCAGCATCATTGTAAATCTTTTCTGAACCCTTTCAAGTTTCACAACACCCTTCCATTGAGAAGAAGAACAGAACTGCACACAATATTCCAACAGTGGCCTAACTAATGTCCTGTACAGCCACAACATGACCTCCCAACTCCTATACTCAATGCTCTGATCAATAAAGGAAAGCATGCCAAATGACTTCTTCACAATGCTATCTATCTGCGACTCTACTTTCAAGGAGCTATAAACTTGCAGTTCAAGGCCTCTTTGTTCAGCAGCATTACCTAGGACCTTATCATTAAGTTTATAAGTCCTGCTCTGATTTGCTTTTCCAAAATACAGTAACTCACATAAATTAAATTCCATCTGCCATTTCTCAGCCCATTGGCCCATCTGATCAAGATCCCATTGTAATCTCAGATAACCTTCTTCACTGTCCACAACACCTCCAATTTTGGTGTCATCTGCAAACTTACTAACTATACCTCTTATGCTCACATCCAAATCATTTTTATAAATGACGAAAAGTAGGGGGCCCAGCACCGATCCTTGCAGCACTCCACTGGTCACAGGCCTCCAGTCTGAAAACAACCCTCCACCACCACCCTCTGTCTTCGACCTTCGAGCCAATTCTGTATCCAAATGGCTAGTTCTCCCTGTGTTCCATGAGATCTAACCTTGCTAACCAATCCCATGAGGAACCTTGTTGAATGTCTCACTGAAATCCATACTGATCATGTCTACTGTTCTGCCCTCATCATTCGTCTTTGTTATTTCTTCAAAAGACTCAATCAACTTCATGAGACATGATTTCCCACACACAAAGCCATGTTGACTATCCCTAATCAGTCCTTGCCTTTCCAAATACATGTACGCCCTGTCCCTCAGGATTCCCTCCAACAACTTGCCCACCACTGACGTCAGGCTCACTGGCCTATAGTTCCTTGGCTTGTCCTTAGCACCCTTCTTAAACAGTGGCACCACGTTATCCAACTTCCAGCACCTCACCTGTGACTATCAATGATGCAAATATCTCAGCAAGAGGCCCAGCAAATCACTTTCCTAGCTTCCCACAGAGATCTAGGGTACACCTGATCAGGTCCTGGGGATTTATCCAACTTTTTGCATTTCAAGACATCCAGCACTTCCTCCTCTGTAATATGGACATTCTTCAAGATGTCACCATCTATTTCCCTACAGTCTATATCTTCCATGTCTTACTCCACACTATACACTCACGCAAAATACTCAGTTAGTAACTTCCTCATCTCCTGTGGCTCCACACAAAGATTGCTTTGCTGATCTTTGAGGGGCCCTATTCTCTCCCTAGTCACCCTTTTGTCATTAAAGTATTTATAAAAACCCTTGGGATTCTCCTTAACCCTATTTGCCAAAGCTATCTCATGTCCCTTTTTTGCCCTCCTGATTTCCCTTTTAAGTATACTCCTCTGAAGTTGAATGAGAGAGAGAGAGGAGCTATAGCATCTATATGTGTCACAGCAGTAGGTTGGCAAAGTACAAGCAACATGACACAGTGCAGCTACTTACTCCTGGATGGTGCAGAGAGACAGAAATGCAGTTGGAGGCTCAAAGAAAGTTCTATCCAGCACATGTTCTCATAAGATTTTGCCTCCTGCTGCATGCTTTCACCCTACAGACCGCTACATATGGCCCTCCTTTACAAGGAGATAGTTTCGTCATAAATTATTCATTCATGGCATGGATGAATGTTTCAATGCTGTGCAGGTGGGAATGAACAGCCTTCGAAATTCTGACAGATGTGCATAAATTTCTTCTTTGAAATGGGTCTTATTTCAGTTTTGGCGGCACATTGGCTCAGTGGTTAGCACTGATGCCTCACAGTGCCAGGGACCCGGGTTCGATTCCAACCTCAGGTGACCGTGTGGAGTTTGCACATTCTTCCTGTATCTGCATAGGTGTCCTCTGGGTGCTCTGGTTTCCCCCAACACCCCAACAATATGTGGGTTAGGTGGATTGGCCGTGTTAAATTACCCATAGTACCCCATGGTGTGCGGGCTAGATGGATTAGACATGGGAACTGCACGGTTACAGGGATAGGGTGGAAGGGGTGGGTCTGGTGGGATCAGTGTGGACTTGATGGGCCCAATGGTCTGCTTCCACACCATTGGGATTCAACAATTTCCCTCTGTTGATCTATAAACATTGCTCGGTAGACTTTGCATCGAGTCTCAGCATCGGTTGGTTCTGTCCTCACTCCCTCAAAGGGGACCACCACCAATTCCTATGCTGATGCACAAGTGGTGCCCCTCATTCTAACCGCACTGCCAGAAAGAGGTAAGAGTTTCTCTCAGTGGGGAGAGTGGTGAACTGATGTGACACTGTATCCTCAGGGTCACCTCCTCCTCTGTATCTGCTGGCTCCAATTCCCTCTGCAGCAACTTTACCTACAGAAGAGACAAAAGTATAGTTAATGACAGCTTCCCTTTCCTCCTTCTTGGACATGCTCCTAAGTTTCTAGCTGGATTATTCCTGGTGATGTGAGTTAGTGAAGGTAAGCATCGGGGGATAGAGCAGATGAATGCATGGCTGAGGAGCTAGTATATGGGAAAAGGATTTGGATCATTGGAATCTCTTCTGGGGTAGAAGTGACCTGTACAAGAAGGACTGATTGCACCTGAATTGGAAGGGGACTAATATATTGGTAGGGAGATTTGCTAGAGCTGCTCAGGAGGATTTAAACTATTCAGGAGAGGGGCTGGGATCCAGGGAGATAGTGAGGAAAGAGATCAATCTGAGACTAGTACAGTTGAGAAAAGAAGTGAGTCAAGCAGTCTGGGCAGGCAGGGACAAAGCAGAGAACAAGTTAGGACTGACAATTAAACTGCATTTACTTCAATGCAAGGGGCCTAACAGGGAAGGCAGGTGAACTCAAGGCTTGGTTAGGAACATGGGACTGGATATCATGGCAATGAAAGAAACATGGCTTAGGGATGGATAGGACTGGCAGCTTAATATTCCAGGATACAAATGCTACAGGATGGACAGATAGGGAGAAAAGAGAGGAAGAGGAGTGGCGTTTTTGATCAGGGATAGCATTACAGCTGTACTGAGGGAGGATATTCCCGGAAATACATCCAGGGAAGTTATTTGGATTGAACTTAGAAATAAGAAAGAGATGATCACCTTATTGGGATTGTATTACAGAACCCCTAATAGTAAGAGGGAAATTTAGAAACAAATTTGTACGAGATTTCAGTTATCTGTAAGAATAATAGGGTGGTTATGGTAGGGAATTTTGATTTTCCAAACATCAACTGGGACTGCCATAGTGTTAAGGGTTTAGATGGAGAGGAATTTGTTAAGTGTGTACAAGAAAACTTTTTGATTCAGTATGTGGATGTACCTACTAGAAAGGTGCAAAACTTGACTTATTCTTGGGAAATAAGGCAGGGCAGGTGACTGAGGTGTCAGTGGGGGAGCACTTTGGAGCCAGCGACTATAATTCTATTACTTTTAAAACAGTGATGGTAAAAGATAGACCCCATCTAAAAGTTAAAGTTCTCAATTGAAGGAAGGCTAATTTTGACTGTATTAGGCAAGAACTTTCGAAAGTTGATTGGAGGCAGATGTTCACAGGTAAAGGGATGACTGGAAAATGGGAAGCCTTCAGGAATGAGATAACGAGACCTCAGAGAAATTATATTACCGTTAGGGTAAAAGGAAAGGCTGGTATATGTAGGGAATGTTGGATGACTGAAGAAATTGAGAGTTTAGTTAAGAAAAAGAAAGAAGCATATGTCAGATATAGACAAAATTGTTCGAGTGAATCCTTAGAAAAGTATAAAGGAAGTAGGAGTTTACTTAAGAGGGAAATCAGGAAGGCATATAAGGGACATGAGATAGGTTTGGCAAATAGGGTTAAGGAGAATCCCAAGGGTTTTTATAAATACGTTAATGACAAAAGGGAAACGAGGGAGAGAATAGGGCCCCTCAAAGATGGGCCTATCCCCGAAACGTCAATTCTCCTGTTCCTTGGATGCTGCCTGATCTGCTGCACTTATCCAGCAACACATTTTCAGCTCTGATCTCCAGCATCTACAATTCTCACTTTCCCCTCAAAGATCAGCAAAGCAGCCTTTGTGAGTGCCGTAGGAAACGGAGATGATACTAAACGAGTATTTTACATCAGTATTTACTGTGGAAAAGGATATGGAAGGTATAGAATGTAAGGGAATAGATGGTGACATCTTGAAAAATGTCCATACTACACAGGAGGAAGTGCTGGATGTCTTGAAACACATAAAAGTGAATAACTCCCCAGGACCTGATCAGGTGTACCCTAGAACTCTGTGGGAAGCTGGAGAAGGCTGGGCCTCTTGCTGAGACATTTGTATCATCGATAGTCACAGGTGAGGTGCCAGAAGACTGGAGGTTGGCTAATGTGGTGTCACTGTTTAAGAAGGGTGGTAAGGACAAGCCAGGGAACTACAGACCAGTGAGCCTGATGTCAGTGGTGGGCAAGTTGTTGGAGGGAATCCTGAGCAACAGGTTGTACGTGTTTTTGGAAAGGCAAGGACTGATTCGGGATAGTCAACATGGTTTTGTGTGTGGGAAATCGTGTCTCACAAGACAAAAATTTGATTGAGCTTTTTGAGGAAGTAACAAAGAGGATTTGGAGGTGTGGTGGACAGTGAAGAAGGTTACCTCAGATTTCAACAAGATCTTGATCAGATGGGCCAGTCGGCTGAAAAGTGGTAGATGGAATTTAGTTTAGATAAATATGAGGTGCTGCATTTTGGGAAAGCAAACCTTAGCGGGACTTATACACTTGATGGTAAGGTCCTAGGGAGTGTTGCTGAACAAAAAGACCTTGGATTGCAGGTTCATAGCTCCTTGAAAGTGGAGTCACAGGTAGATAGGATAGTGAAGAAGGCATTTGGTATACTTTTGTTTCTTGGCCAAAGTACTGAGTACAGGAGTTGGGAGGTCATGTTGCAGCTGTACAGGGCATTGGTTAGGCCATGTTTGGAATATTGCGTGCAATTCTGGTCTCCTTCCTATTGGAAGGATATTTTGAAACTTGAAAGGGTTCAGAAAAGATTTACAAGGATATTGCCAGGGTTGGAGGATTTGAGCTATTGGGAGAGGCTGAACAGGCTGGGGCTGTTTTCCCTGGAGCATTGAAGGCTGAGAGGTGTCCTTAAGGAGATTTATAATATCATGAGGGGCATGGATAGGAACAATCCTACAGAAGAGGCATGGAATTATAAGATGACCGTTTCTCATAATTCTTCACAAGGATAAAAGTCTCTTCCCTGGGGCGGGGGAGTCCAGAACCAGAGAGCATAGGTTTAGGGTGAGAGGGGAAAGATATAAAAGAGACCTTTGGGGCAACTTTTCACGCAGAGGGTGGTACGTGTATGGAATGAGCTGCCAGAGGAAGTGGTGAAGGCTAGTACAATTGCAACATTTAAAAGACATCTGGATGGGTATATGAATAGGAAGAGTTTGGAGGGATATGGGCTGGGTGCTGGCAGGTGGGACTAGATTGTGTTGGGATATCTGATCAGCATGGATGAGTTGGACTGAAGGGTTTGTTTCCATGTTGTACATCTCTATGACCGTATGTTATATCAGGGGCACCAGTGTTAGGACTGCAGTCATTGCAGCTTGCACTTCTTCCACATCCACTTTGCCCTGCTGCCACCATGTCAATCTCCAGCACCTCTTCTTCCATCAGTTGTAGCAGTGCAAAGAAGGGCATTCCAGCCCCTTGCTAACATACATTGTGTTTTGTCCTGCAGGGGAAGAGAATCCTCAGAAAAATTCTTACAATACTCACTTTCTCCTGCAGTGCTCGTAAGGGTATACAAATTTTATTCACCATCAATGTGCCAGTGGGGAACCTGTTCCATAGGTTCAGTCATGCTTGGCACACCATCGTGCTAAAGTGCCATGTTGAGCCTCATGGCCATGCTCCGCTGTGCTACTCCTCTCTTAAAGTCCTTGTGCCTTCAGCTCAGGATGTCATAGTAACCATACAATACATATGAGGTGAACAACGTCTCAGAATGTAAGCCACTGGCCTTGCCAGCACAAGTGGATCCTCAAAGGGTTTCCAGCACTGTACTTACATTGACCTGTAGCTTCTAACCTCTTCAGCCATGTCCAGCCAGGTCTTCTTCTAGATTGTGGAACCCTGCTTCTTTCTGTCCTTTGGGAAGAGTATCTGACACCTTTCCTTATTACCTGCAAGAACATCTCCACAGAAGAGACGCTGAGTTATACGGCGACAGCTTCTCACAATTCTTTCATACCCTAATCTACACACTTCCCTATGCTTTACATCTTCAGTTGTTGCTATGTGCTATGAGAATGAAACTGCAGGTGTCAATTTAAATATAGCATCCTCTATTAAACTACTGCCACTAACCCTTGCTCACCAACCATGAATTGGTTGACTCTCCCACATGCCTATCTTGATCAAACGGCAGCAGACACCTCCTGAGGTCCCATTATCTACACTTAGGTAGTGAATAAGTCACAACAGAGAATAGTGCAGCTGTTGGGATCTTGACCCAATTGAAAAAAAACCTGGCTACTGCACCTATTCTGAGTCAAATTAAAATATATACTCCTTCCACCGTACCATAAAAATGAATGTTTAAGCTTTGGAGAAGATATAGAAGTGGATATGATTTAAAGTGTAAGAGAATGAACCAAGGTGAAGGTGAAAAAGGCCAGATCCTTACCAGCCTGATATAAAGGATGCTCTTTATGAATAGTCCAAAACAATAAAAGATTTAGTGAAGGTACATCCTGAATATTATATTAAATTAGTTGAGTTGCAGTATCAGAGATCTTAAACGCTGGATGAAAAGTAAATGAAAAATAGGAGTTTTTTTCCACTCACAGCTCAAGCGAGTCCTTATCACCGTTCATACAAGTAAATGAGGAGCCAAGCCAGATCCCAGAATGAAACCTAGCTTGATAAACCATCTTTTTAAAAATGTAGTGGTTAGTCACTCAAATGTATTTGCATAAGCTATTCTTCGACAACAGGACAGAAGTTTATTAGATGAAAGAAAGAAAGGAAACAAACCAAGTTGTAGCTACACATATATATGAGGTAGAAATCTTAACACAAATGTCAATCAAAGTTTCAACCTATTTCCCTACCAGAAATATTACAACTCTGTCTGAAATCTTTATGTTTCTAAGTAACTGACTCCTCCAGGTCCTTTCCAAGTCCTTTCCTGGGCACTGTGGTAAAACAATTTAATGATTCCTTTTTGAAGCAGCTGTCATGAACTTCTTACAAATCTGAGAAACTAAACTTGGTTTCTATCCAAATGCTCCAACCTGAAAGCTTCACAAACTGGTAGTATCTGCTAGAATGAACAACATTCCTGAAATGCACTGATCTACTACAAGGATGTGGAGGTGCTGGTGTTGGACTGGGATGGATAAAGTTAAAAATCACACAACACCAGGTTACAGTCCAACAGGTTTATTTGGAAGTACAAGCTTTCAGAGCGCTGCTCCTTCATCAGGTAACTAGTGGGACAGGGTCATTAGACACAATTTATAGCAACAATCACTGTCATGCAATTAATATATCCTTCTAACTGCATGACACTGTGGCGCACATTAGAAGCAGCCTAATACTTGCTTCTGAGCTCAATGGTAATATTTTCTGAGTTGAACTAAAAACAAATCTGTTGCCCTTAACATGCTGACACTGCCTTCCATAAACTCAAATTACAAATATCTTTCCATTAACAACAGAGTTCTTCAGTAAGCCCAAGAGACGCTGAATTTAGCCCTAAAATAGAAGATACTGGAAAAGCTCAGCAGGGCAGATGGCATCTGTGCAGAGAAATCAGAATTAATGTTTTGGGTCTGGTGACTTGCTACTGACCACTGACTTGCTGACATTTTCAAAAAATCTTCATGGAGCTGACTGACATTAACCCACTTCTACTTTTAAAATGATACAAATTGGTGATCATGTATATTGTGTAACTTTGATCACGGTGGCAAAGTCCTGGAGTGCTTCATATTTATTGAAGGTGAGTGTGATGAAGGTGAGGGAAGACAGCTTTAAGAAGATGATCTCATCAGTGATTACTATTCACATCAACAAAGGCAAAATCAACAGTGTGTTCATTGCAGCAAAAGAGATCACATCTGAACAATATCTGCAGCCTGAAGAATATACGTAGCAATGAATCAAAAGGTTCCAAAATGTACATCCATGTCTTGGAACAGGACCCTGAGGAACATCTCAACCCTGCAATGGTAGGAGCTTCTTTATATAAAGAACAGATTGACTAATTCATTTCTTCCTGAGGGATCTAACATTGGTTATCAGACAATAATAGTATATAGATGTATAATTTCCTTGTAACTCTTATACATTTCTTCAATTTCATCCCTGCAAGTGCCTTCAGGTAGATCAATTAAAGATCTGATCTCGAGGAAGCTAGCAGAAAAAATGCGAAACTACCAATTTTATTTTCTGTTTCCACTCTGGTCATAGACTTTCTATCAATCAAAACACGAGTCAAGTCAAAGAGTTGCGGGTGATGAGGAGAGATAAGGAACAAATATAAAGTAAATGTTGTATAAAGAAGTCAACTAGGTAATTCTTTGAAGAATGTTTGACTAAATGTTTATACAGGAGGAATAATGTTTGGAGAGAGGTGTCAAGGAAGGTCTTTAGAATCCTGGAGTAACCTTACAATGATGTCACTGAGCTACACATCACTGAGTATAAGTTGTACTGCGTGGGCAGAGTTGGAACACTGGAAGATTCATGGAGCACTTGCACTTGAATACATGAAGATAAAATTGTCGCTCCATAATGAACTATAAAATCATAATCTGGAATATCTATAATTACTATTTAATATTAATCTATGATAAATGGCACTACTTTAAAGTTTAAACTTGAAGACAATTCTTGATATTGTCTTGTATTCGACCAGTTTGTAAAGAACCAAAACTCATGGTGTGGTACCAAACTACATGGTAAAAGAATAACTGATCCGTAGTGGAGGGCACAGTGTTGGCACTGGGTGGGGTGAGGTGCACAGGGAGGAGATTGGGAAAATTAATCCCCAGCAAGCAGGCTGGCCAGGAAGGCTGCTGAGAGATTAAGATGGTGCTGTTAGGTTGCTGCTGTAAGTCCACAGCGAGAGGAACTTGATGGTTCCTCCAAAAATAAGCTCAGAAAAGCTCAGATTGGAAGGAGTGGAAACTAAAATGCTGGGAATCCTTGGCAGCACAGACAGTTCTGATGAAAGGTCACCACAACATGAGAAGTCCATATTGTCGCTTCTTCTAAGACACTGCCTGATCTCCTGGTTATTTCCAGATTTATTTTTAAGTTCAGATTTCCAGCATCCATAGTATTTTGCTTTAGTCATAAGCCAAACCCAGACCTGCTTTCACTTAGCAACGACACACACACACACACTTACTCTCACACACACTCTCTCACTATCACACACACACACAGTCTCATTCACACAAACACACATGCACACACACACACATACTCTCTCTCTCTGACACACAGAGGCACACATACTCTCTCTCATACACACACACTCTTTCTCTCTCTCTCTCTCTCTCACATACACACACATTCTCTTCCTTTCCTGGTTTCACTAGATAATGATCGGGAAGAAGGTTCCCTGCTGATTTTTTTTTAACATCCTTACCCCACTACTTCGTATTCAATTGGATTGCCAAGAGTAATAGCAGATGCCAAATTCTTGCCTGTTAGTGGCATCAAGTAACTGAATAGAGATTGGAGCAATTCTTCAGACTTTCAACTAAACCTGTGCCATTAAAATTAAAGTGAATTATGGTTTCAATTTCACATTTGGTAATTCCTCGCACTTAATTATGTTCATTGTTTGCCCCTTTAGCAATTTCAAGCACTGAGATGTCAAAGGGGCTGTCCCCAATCCCATCATCTTAACCAGGCATGGTTAAGCCACACACAGGTCATCTAAACAGAAATATGATGCTCTGAAATAGAAACTTTCTAGGAAAAAGGAGAGAAGACACTCATGCAGAATTTGTAAATGCAAATTATTAACTTGAATTTGCATTGATTGTGTGCAATTTTCAATTTTTTTCAAATGCTTTCCTTTGTGAAATGTTTGTGAAACTCAGGCACTATGTTAGCAAACCCCACAATATGAATGAATTTGAGCCCTAAGAGATTATAGTTTATATATATATATATATATATATATGTGTGTGTGTGTATATATATATATATATATATATATATATCAAGAACAAATACCTCCCATGATATTAAATTGGAAAGCAATAATGGGTCTGCTCTAGTCTGACTCCCTGCCATCACTGGTCTTGTCAGCCATTCCAATATGAAGTAATTACCTGCTGTTCAGGTCAAAGGTACAGAGGTGAGTGGACCCCCTCAGGAAATGTACCAGTCACTCTCGCCCATATGAGCTTGACTGAAAAGCAGCTGTCAAACTGTAATCATGCTGGTACAGAGAGAGACAACCTGACAGCTAGTCGTCTGGACAAGGCTTTGAACAATATGGTATGTGGAGAGTGACAGCTGTGGGATTTTAGCTTCTCACTGGGTATGTGTGAAAACAAGCTGTCATTCTATTAATATGAAAATATGTCTGCTTCAAAATTTTATAAAGTGGTGTTCCAGTGAAAGAAAGCAATTTGTTTTGTCTTTGCTCAGTTAAGTAAATCACAAACTGAAATGTAATTTCACATACTCATGATGATTGAAGTGCACATTCTCTCCTATTACCTTTTCAATTTATGTAATTATTTAACCCTCACTTCCCTATCAACCAAACAGTGTTTCCTCCCTGCATGTTCTAGCTGGTGTCGTTATGCTCCCTGTGTCACACTCCTAACATGGCCAGTGTTGTATAGTTTATATCTTGAGTCTATTACATGCAGAAATGAAGCTAGTTTCCGTGTGTAGCAAATTGATTTTACATTACTATAAAATGCCTTCTCCGTGCTTCAGGTTTTGTCACTTTTTACTTAGTTCATAACCTGGCATAACCAATCAAACAAAGTGAGCATCAATAGTAAACAGACTCATGTAATCAACTGCAGAACAATTGAACACCACAGACATTGTTCATAATCAAGGTTTAAAGATGGTGAATTATTTTGAGATTTCATGTTACCTTCATTGTTAGGAGTAAAAACATCATCTTTGGGAGAGAACAGGGTGATGTATCATCTGCAGGTGGTATCACACGATCAAGGCGTATATGCAAGAGTTAATAAGAACACCCAGAAATCCAATGCAATCATCTTTGTGTCAGACAGTTAGCTCAATTCTGTGGAGCAAATATGTTTATATATAGCATAATTCATGGTTTAAAACAACCTAAAGTGCTTGTCAGTCAACAGACTTCTTTAGAAGTGTGTTCCCTGTTGTAATACTGTTACATGCAGCAGTTTGCACAGAGATTCATAAATTGCTTTGTGATTATAAAGAATCACAGAATCCCCACAGACGATTTGTCCCATCCAAGTTCAAACCAACCCTCCAAAGAGCATCCCAACTCAGACTCTGCATTTCCCATGGCCAATCCATCTAATCTACACACCTCTGAACAGTGGGAGGAAACCCATGCAGACATGGGAAGAAGGTGGCAGACTCCACACAGACAGTCACTTGAGGGTGGGACAGTGAGGCAGTAGTGCTAACCTCTGCACCACTGTGCTGCCCCTTGCAGGACAAATGTAGAACAGGACACCAGATTAAAACCTGTCTTACAAAATTATCAACTATCTTTATGTCCATCTGCAAGATCATGCTGTATCCTTTATTCAAGTGTTACCAAGATTCTTTGCACAATTTACTTTTAAATCCATAACATGCTGACTTAGCTAAGGACACTAATATGCTGAATCAAATCCTGCTGCTCTTTGTGTTTCAAATAAAATGAACAAAACGGCAATGAAGAAAGATTCAAGTTTTGCTGACTTCCATCTTACACATTTCAGATTCGACACCTTGGTCAACCTACCGGACACAGGAGTTAGTTCCGTCTCTTTTTCCACAGATGTTGGTGAAAATTCTGGAAATACATTGTTCATCTGACAATATCTGTGGAGAGAGGAACTGAGTCAATTCATTGGCTGGTAGTGGGGAAGCTATCCCAATGATGATGCCAGCAATCTGCACATGGCTGCAATTTGGTTTGTTACTGGATGAATTTAAAAGTGTCTGGAAGTATACTTTCAACACAAAGAGTAAAATGTTCGTGAGGCATGGAGAAAGACACAAACTATAATACTTGAGGCAAAAAGACTAGAAAACTTTCATTCCAAAGACATGAAAAGGATTCAGGTGTACACTGTTTCTCTTATCCCAGAAATATCCTTTAAAGTCAAAATCTCAAAGAAGATTTACTACTGTCTCCACATCAACATTTTTTGCATAGTTGCAACTGGTTACCTGTGATGAGTTTTTGAAAATGCAGTAGAAACATTTTCTTCAGGTGGTATCTTTTCTCTGAGAACCTAAATGATCTACAAACTGTCTCACGATTCGGTTAATTTGAGAACAACACAAGTTTGTAAATTACTAAGAGGAGGGGCAGCACCCCATTGATGTCTCAGTGAGTGTGCAAAGACTAGCACTAGGGGTTCACTGTTGATATTAATATTTCACACACACGCAATTTAGATTAATTACCTGCTCAAAGAAAGTTGTCAGACATGATTTCCCATTCATGAAACCTTGCTGACTTGCTTGACTTTATTACATGTATCTCAATGCTCTGCTATACCATCCTTTATATTAGACTCTGACATTATTGGAATGGCCTAACATTACCTGTTTTTGGTCTCCCTCTCTTTTTTGAATAAGGGCGTTACATCAGCAGGTTTCCAATCCTCTGGAACTTTTCCCAAATCTGAGGATTCTTGGAAGATTAATGTAGCTACTTCATTTAAACTCCTGGAATGTGATTCATTAAGTGCAGGAGACCTTTAACCCAATTAGTTCCCCCACATTTTTTTTCGTGGTATTGGTTAGGGTATTTGATTCCTACTCTACTTGTACCTCTTGATTATTTAGTAATTCTGGAATGATATCAATGTCATTGATCATGAGAACTGATGCAAAATATTTATTCAACTCCTTTGCTATTTCCTTATCCACATTGTTGTTTCCTCAGACATGTCTCTTAGAGGCTACATTTGTTTTGGCTTCTCTTCCATGTTTTATGTACTTAAAGAATGTACTTACTGTACTAAAGAATGTACTTATGTACTTACTGTCCATTTTTTATTACTCAATAATTTTCCCTCAAAGTTTATTTTTTTCTCTTTTTTAGTTATCTTTCTTGGCTTTTAAAACTTATCAGTCTTCTAATCTAATCTATCAGCTAATCTTCATCACAATGTATTTTTTCTTTCAACTTCTTTTTGGGCATCCTTGGTTAACCATGGTTGGTTTAACCCCTTCCTAGGGTCATTATTCATCACTGGGGAATATTTTATTGTGAACTATTTTTCAAAACATCTACTATTGTTCCTCAACCATCTTGATACTTACATTAACCTCTCCAAATTCATGCCACCCAATTCAATCCTCATTCTTGTTCAATTACCATTATTTAAGTTTAGCACAGTTGTTTCAGTCCTAAGTCTCTCACTTTTAAACTGAATGTTAAATTGTACAATGTTGTGATGTTACCATCTTATGATCATTGTTTTCTAGGGAATTTTTAAATCATTTATTAAAGCTATCTCATCACACATTGCTAGATTGAAAATAGTCTGATATCTGGTAGGATCCACCACATTTTATTTTATTATTCTCTTGTAAGATATGGGTATTACTGGTTGGTGACCATTTACCGCCAATCCCTAGTTAACCTTGCGAAGGTGCTGATGAGCTGTTTTTTTGAACTGCTGCTGTACATGTGCTATAAGTAGACCCCCAGTGCTGTTAGGGAAGAAATTACAGGATTTTGACTCAATGACACTGAAGGAACAGTTATATATTTCCAAGTCAGGATGGTGGGTGGCTTGGAGGGGAACTTGCAGGTAGTGACATTCCTATGTACCTGCCCCCTTTGTCCTTTGAGATTGAAGTGGGTGTGGGTTTGGAAGGTGCTGTATAAGGAGCTTTTGCAATATTATTCTGGAAAACTATCCTCTATGAATTCTTCCCCTTGGCTACCTTTGCCAATTTGATTATACTTTCTTGTCTGAATATGCATATCATTATCTAAAATAGTAGTGCCAGCATATTCTTTTACTTGTAAGCCTGTGGATCTACCCTCCTGAGCTCTGCTCTGCCTCTAAATAGATTAAAGCCCTCAACTGAGCCTTAGACATTTGATTCACTGGTCTGAGCATGGTTCAAATAAAGCACATTTTTACTGGAACAGCTCCTTTCTGCCCTAGTAATGGTACCAAGACCTCTGAACTGAAGCCCATTCCTCCCATGATATTCGTTATGGCACTCTTTGACCTTACTTATCCTGAGCCATTTATCCTGGGACCCAGGTAGTATTCCTGAGATTATCACTTCAGAGATTCTGCTTAATGGTTTAGCTCCTAACTGTTCAAAATGTTTCCACAGAACCTCCTTTCCAGACCGAACAATGTTCATTAATAGCAACATGAATGGTAACAACTAGATCCTGGCAATACTACTTTAGGTTCCTCTCCAGCTCTGTGAAGATGGCCGTAATCCTGGCACTACGCAGGCACCATAGCCTTTATGACTCATGGTTTCCCTTTAATCATACTATCCCCTATGACTTATATATTGCATTTATTCCCCATACTTGTTCATTCTCCCTACAGCCCACACTGTTTGGAAGCGCCTTGTAATTAGTGGACAATTGCAAAGACAGACTCTTTAAGGGATGCCTTTTAGATTCCCATACCTGTCTATAGTACTATTATGCCCTTCTGTCCTTGATTACAGACCAAGATTGAAATACCTAATCAAAGTCGTGTGTCTGTCTCCTGAAGCAAAGTGTTCAGGTAACTTTCCCCTCCGTGATGTGGCCCAAAGGCTGCAACTCAGACTTCAGCACCTCAGCTTCGATGCAAAGTTGCTCCAAGTCCAAAAGTTCGCTACAAATATATTTGCTGTTGTTTACTCCTGCATTCAGCAGCTCCCACATGCTGTAGCTGCAACACTTCACCTGACCTCCCATCTCTATTTTGTTTTATTTTAAGTTATGAACTAATTCACTTTATAATCCTTGATCTTAACACCTGCAAAAATCCCTGCTCTTAACACTTTATTTCATGTTTTTTCTTTTTTGTATGCCTAGTATCAATTTTGTATCCAACAATTTACTTGCAAGAAAAGGACAGCAAGCAAAAAAAACCTGGAGACCTCAATGCAGACTGTAGACCTTACTTTTACATTAAAGACTAAACATAATCACTAATCCTATTCACCAAACATCTACTTTGTATAGGCATCTTTCTCCTTCCTGCACTAAACTCCATGAGATGATCAACTGCAACACTCTTATGATTTATTCATTCACAGGAAGAAGGCATCTCTGGCTAGGCCAGCATTTAATGCCCATTCCTAATTGTCTAGAGGACAGTTAAGAGTCAACCACATTGTTATACGCCAGACCAGGTAAGTTTCACATTAATGAACCAGATGGGCTTTTCTGACAATCAACAATGGTTATCATTAGACTCATAATTCCAGATTTTTATTGAATTCAAATTCCAACATCTGCAGTGGTGGGATTCAAACCTGGGTCCCCAGAACATTTCCTGGTCCCTAGATTAACAGTCCAGCAATAAGACTATGAGACCAGTGTCTCCCTATATAATTGATAAAAATTACTTGTTTTACTAAGTTGTGTAGCATTGGAGGTGCAGGTTTGGATTGCCATGTCTTCACATTTAAATGGTAGAAAAGATCTACGATGTAAGTATCCCGATACAGCACACACGATGAAAGGCGTTAAATTTTTTATCAGTTAGTTGAAGTTCTGCCAGAACCAGACTGGAAATTACATGCAGTTTTTATCTGAATTTCTTCCTTTGATGTAAGACTGAAATGAGTTTGAGCAGAACTCTGCTGAGTCTAGCAGTTATCATATGTTCTCATAGAAGTATTCATTCTCATAATTTAGAAAAATTCTACCAAATCTCCTCCTTAGAATAACTTATAGAACAGACAGATTGCTTTTTTCTTGAATAAGCCAAAAATATGTCACTGCCTTCCTCTCTTTCGATACCTATATATCTTTCCCTACTTATCAATTTTTCTGTTGAAAGCTGCAACTCTCTGCACCTCAGTTAGCCCCCCTGTACAAAGCAATCCATGCTATTCAATGTGCAGTTATTTATTCTGTTTTATCTGAAAAAAGTGTCAGCCAAAAAAATGCTCTGTTTCACATATCCTGACCCTTCCACATTTTTGGTCCAAACACGGAGATAAGTGCTAAAGTTCAGAGGTGAGGTGAGAGTGACCAATTGGAACTCAAGGCAAGAATTGTCTGAATGTAGCACTGATGGGGCCTTGCATGGTTGAGGCCTATGGGAATCAGGGAAAAAATATTTTCCTGGTTATTCTTACCTACCAGAAATGAATATAGTTATGCTTGTTGAAGGCCAGATACATTTGGATATCACTGTTCCTCAGTGTTATGTCCTAAGTCCAACCATCGTCACCTACTTTATTAACGTCCTTCCATTATTCATAAAGTCAGAAGTGGGGATATTTGTTGATAATTGCACAGTTCTATTTGTAATTCCTCAGTTACAGAAGCAGTCTGTGCAGCAAGATCTGTAAAATATTCATGTTTGCACTGATAAAAGTCACAAGTAACAGGTGTGCCAAACAAATACCAAGCAAGAAACATTTCCAATAAGAGTCTAATCACCTCCGTATAATAGTCAGTTGCATTGCTGAATTTCCTACCATTGACATCTCAGGGTTTATTGATGCCCCAATTTTTTTTTTCTTGAACTAGCTGAATAAATATCCTGGCTATAAAAGCAGATCAGCGACTGGGAATTCTGTTGTGAGCAACTCACGAAATGACCTCAGGCCTGTCCACCATTTATGTGGTACAAGTAATTTTTGATGAAATAATCTCCACTTGCTTGCATGAGTGCAGCTCAAAAACACTCGAAATGCTGACAAAAATGTGCCCTAAGGTAAAGCAGTAATTTGATTGGCATTCCATCAAATACCTTAAATATTTATTCTTTCCATCACTGGCACACAGACTTCTTCCACAACACCTCTCAACTCCACAATCTCTATCATCTAAGAGAGAGGGTGGCAGATGCATAGGAACACCAGCATCTTCAAGCTCCTCTCCAAGTCACAAGCAATACTGACTGTGCTATATCACCTTTCTGGTAAAAAATGAGGTCTGCAGATGCTGGAGATCACAGTTGAAAATGTGTTGCTGGTTAAAGCACAGCAGATTAGGCAGCATCCAAGGAATAGGAAATTCGACGTTTCGG
Source organism: Hemiscyllium ocellatum (assembly GCF_020745735.1). Taxonomy (NCBI): domain Eukaryota; kingdom Metazoa; phylum Chordata; class Chondrichthyes; order Orectolobiformes; family Hemiscylliidae; genus Hemiscyllium; species Hemiscyllium ocellatum. Next base: position 56,733,618 of record NC_083414.1, on the reverse strand, counting down.
GCATAAGCCCTTCATCAGGAATGATCCTGATGAAGGGCTTATGCCCGAAACGTCGAATTTCCTATTCCTTGGATGCTGCCTAATCTGCTGTGCTTTAACCAGCAACACATTTTCAACTATATCACCTTTCTGTCAACTTTTCTGAGTCAATATGCCAGAATGTTCTTCACGCGGCACTGACTACAGCAGTTTGTGAAGGTGACTCACTCCCACCTTCTTAAGTGATAACTAAACATAGACAACAAATATTAGCCCTGCCAGATATGCTCACATGTATATGATTCATAAAAAACACACCCGGGAACCTAAGAAGACATAATACAGTTACAGATGATGAGCGCAAGAGTCCTTCAAAGTATTTCTCCCACAGTAGAGTCTATCTTCCTAATTTTATATCCTTCAAAGATTGACTAGTGTGGATCAATGAATTATACTCAAATGTGCTATAAGGACTTTCCTCTTTGGTTGCCATTGAGTCAACAATATGTACTGTAAACAAAGATATTTATTTCCTCATTTTCTGTTGCGGAAATGGTAGCTGATGTAAAACTAAAAGCATTAGGAAGCTACTAAATCAGAGAAGGCATCATAAATCTTACCAGAAGAAATCAATAGATAAATTGTCACAACTTTAGACATGTATATATTTACATATTTTATCCCACTTGGCACAACTATTCCCCACTCCTACATTATCATAGATTTGCCTATCTGGCATTCAACCATTTAAGAGAGGTGTTGAGACCATAACATCTGTTCCACACTTGCAAGTTGTATTTAAACTCATTCCATTATTTCAAAATCCTGAATGCAAGGCTTAGAAATATTCCCTCATGTGAATCCAAATGAAATAAAAGAGTGTCTGATCTGAGTTTAATGAAACCCTCAATGGGGTCCCATTCATTTTCAAATTACTAACAGATAGAGCACAAACACGCTACCAGCCTTTTAAGAAGCCAGTCTACAACTCTGCCATGGTGTATTTAATTCTTTTCCTCATTTGAATGATCCCTTTGTCCCCCAGAGTGACTTCAAACTCTGTCCCCATTTGCCTTTGGATGGAATGAAAGACAGGCAGCTGATATCAAAGGAAGAGGAGACTGTAAAGTTTCCTCAGTCTCTCTCTCTCTCTCTCTCTCTCTCTGTCTCACACACACACACACACACACACACACACACACGCATAGTGTAAGAAGAGGTGATGGTTGACATGTCACGGGCATGAATTTCTTTGCATGGTCCAAGTTGAAGGCTGAAAGGACAAAACCAGTCACGACATCTTGTCATCGTCCCAGGAGAAGATGATTTCAGCAGAAGAGGGATGTAAAACACTTCTGGAAGCCGTGGGTGTTAAGAGCTGGCCTGTGCAATGTGACTGAGAGAAGCCTGGCTGCTCCAGCCTATGCGCGGGGTCTGAGCTGTTGCTGCTGATGCTGCCTATTGTCTGAATCAGCGTGATGTGGATGGGGAGGTGGTGATTAGGGGTGGGGGGGGGGGGAGGAGGGGACAGTGTTATGATTAAATGTGCAGGAATGAAAAGAAACTGGCTGGAAATGAATCGGGCTGGGAAACATCTTAGACTTTTATCGGTGCAGATGGAGAATGAGAAGAGCAACTAAAAACCAACTTGAAATCTCAAGTGAAGATAAAAAGTAACAAGTGAAAAACCAGTCTGTTCAAGAACTGATTTACTGCTATATGAGTAAAAATATTTATAATAAACACAACTGAAAGTAAAAAAGCACAGAAAAAATTCACAGCCTGCGTCTTGCTCAAAAGCCATGTTGTTTACAAAAATGCCATTTAGTTTCCATGGCAATTGCGGTATTTTGCATCCATGAGTTTCAGTCACCACTGTTGAGATGAGATCCAATAGCTATTTCTGACTGAAGACAGCTTATGAGAATTCCCTTTCTCAGCTCAGTGAACCAGTCACTATGAGAAGGGACCAAATCATATAAGTTTCTATTCACAAATAGAGATGCATTAAAACTTTTTATTTTGAATAGAAGTTCCCTGTAGTTTTTATTTTAAAAGCAGTTGCTGACACATCATGGAAAGTTTATTACATGAATTCATGTAATCTATTTATTGTACCTGATTCAGTGTTTCATAATCATGCTGATCAGGGCAATATTATACTCACATTGATGTCATGCATGAGAATTAGGAGGCCATAGGGCACAAAAATCAATTTAAATAGTTCCAATTACAAATGAAACTAAAACTAGATGGAAGTTTGTCACTGGATTATTTTTTAGAGCCAAGTCTTTTTGTTTTGTAGCTCATTAATCATGTAAGACTAAAGTGTGCATCAAACTAGCTGAATTTTTCCAATGAGTCTCTTGTGCCCTCTGTACTCAGGCTCCATGTCCAATAGCACGGGTATGATTTTAACCTTACTCCTGAGCTCCTTTCCCAATCGAACCCATGTGTGTTGCAAGGTGAAATGAGCCAAGAGTATCACCTACCCACTCCAGTTTTGCCTGGAGGTTGCTGATGGCTGTTTAATCTACCTACAGAATAGACACATGCTGTTTGGGTTCAGAACTCATCATCAGGATTTCATTGCTATTTAATCACCAGCCTGAGTGGGGAAGCCAGTCTCATGGCAAGGCCAACTCAAATGAGGAGAGGATTTGGAACTAGAGGGTACTACTTGAGTTAAGGAACACAAAGTTCCTTCTTTTGTGTTTATTGGGAACCTGAAGAAGCAGAGCTCCTTCTGGGTCAGCAATAAAAGTTTCGGTTTCTTCCTGTCACAAGTCGCAAGAAGGACTTTTCCCAATAAGTCCTTCTATGAAGCACTCTTAACACCACTCCTACAAACCAGCAACCACTTCCCTGTTGGAGAGTGACCCTTTTTATGATGATTGGTATTTAAAACAACCAGGGAGCAGTTATCTGCTGCAGTAGCTGAGTTCCAAACAACCCTCAGTCTAAACCTCTCCTGGGATTAATACAAAAGACCAGGTTTTGATGGAGTATCAATTTATTTCAGCTAAATATTGGACCTTGTGATTGTTGTCACGTTGAGGTTGTATAGGACATTGGTGAAGCTGCTTCTGGAGTACTGTGTCTAGTTCCAGGCACACTGTTATAGGAAAGATTATTAATCTGGAGATGGTTCAGAAAAGACTTACCAGGATATTGTTGGGACTAGAGGGTTTGAGTTATATGGATGGGCTGAGACATGTTTTCACTGAAGTGTAGGAGGTTGAAGGGTGACCTTATAGAGGTTTATACAGCCATAAGGGGCAAAGCTGGGGGAGTTCAAAACTAGGGGCCAAATTTTTCAGGTGAGAGGAAAAAGCTTTAAAAAGGACATGAGGGGCAACTTTTTTTTACACAGAGAGTGGTTTGTGTGTGGAGTGAACTGCCAGAAGAAGTTAAAACATTTAAAAGATATTTTGATAAGAACATGAACAGGAACAGTTTAGAAGTAAATGGGCCAGATACAGGCAAGTGGGACGAGTTCAGTTTGGGAACATGGCCAGTGTAGATTAGTTGGGCCAAAGGACCTGTTTCCCTGCTCTAAGACCCTATGACTCTATCTATGACATTCACTGATGCCATGGTCTGGCTGTAGCTACATGCTCAAGTTGATTTAAAACATGGAGCAACCTTGGCATTGAGTGCAACACTAGAGTTTCATACTTAAAATATTCAAATTCATGAGATGACAATATTGCCTGCTTCTGCTGCTATCTTGACCCTCTTTCTGCTGAAACCTTTATTCATGGAACAAATTAAATAGTCAAGGTAGGCAAGAGCATGGTAGAGAATGAGGGAGGAGAAAGTGAGGACAGCAGATGCTGGAGATCAGAGCTGAAAATGTGTTGCTGTAAAAGTGCAGCAGGTCAGGCAGCATCAAAGGAGCAGGAGAATCGATGTTTCGGGCATAAGCCCTTCTTCAGGAATGTCCTTCAGGCCTGAAGAAGGGCTTATGCCCGAAATGTCGATTCTCCTGCTCCTTTGATGCTGCCTGACCTGCTGTGCTTTTCCAGCAACAGAGAATGAGGGAGGGCTGATCATTTAAACTGCATTTATTTCAATGCAAGTGGCTTGCCAGGTGAACTGAGGGCATGGTTGGGAACATAGGACTGCTATATCATAACTATTACAGGAATGTTGCTCAGGGAGGGATAGGACTGGCAGCTCTGGAGTTTGCTTGGAATAGGAAAGTTAGCAAAGGAGTGTGGGGGGGAGGTGAGAGAAGAGGGGACATGGCATTTTTGGTGAAGCATAACGTTGTGGTTTTATTTAGGGAGGATGTTCCCGGGAGAACATCCAGTGAAGTTGATGAAACTGAGAAATAAAGAAGGGATGATCATCTTATTGGGATTGTACTATAGGCCCCCAATAGTCAAGGGGAAATTGAGAACAAATATGTAAGGAGATCTCAGATATCTGTAAGAATAATAGGGTTTTTATAGTAGAGAATTTTAACTTTCCCAACATAGACAGGCACTGTCATAGTGTTAAGAGCTTGGATGGAGAGGACTTTGTTAATTGAGTTCAAGAAAATTTTCTTATTCAATGTGTGGATGTACCTACTAGAGAAGGAGCAAAATAAGGCAGGGCAAGTGATTGGGATATCAATGGGGGAGCATTTTGGGGAAAGTGATCTATTTGTTTTAAAATAGTTGTGGAAAAAGATAGAGCTGATCTAAAGGTTACAGGTCTGAATTCAAGGAAGGCCAATTTTGATGGTATTAGGCAGGAACTTTCAAAAGTTGATTAGGGGAGGCTGTTCGCAGGTAAAGGGACAGTTGGAAAATGTCCTTCAGAAATGAGATAATGAGAGTTTGATGACTATATATTACTGTTAGTGTGAAGCTCAAGGCTGGTAGGTGGAGGGAATGCTGGATGACTGGAGAAATGGAGGCTCTGATAGAGAAAAAGAAGGAGGTATATGAAAGGTATAGATTGAGTAAGCTGCAATTGAGTGAGTTCCCAGAGCAGTGTAAGGCAGTAGGAGTATATTTAGGAGGGAAATCAGAAGGGCAAAAAGGGGACATGAGATAGCTTTGAGAAATAGGATTAAGGAAAATTCAAAGAGATTCTACAAATACATTAAGGGGAAAAGAGTAAGTAGGGAGGGAATAATGTCTTTATTTGGAATGTTGGTTTGGTTGAGTAGACAGACCTTGGGATAGTAATGGCTTTTTCAGTCACCAAAAGTTTTCTGGAAGTAGATGTAGTGACTTAGGAAGTTTTGTAAAAGGTGAATAAGACCAAGCTGCAGGAATTAGCAGGCAAGCTGGGATTGGACCTGCCTGCTTCTCTGAGGAAAGGAGAGATAATTAGAGCAGTAGCTCAGCATTTCAACTTACTGGAGAAACTGTCAGAATCTACAGAGATGGCAAGAATTCAATTGCAAATGAAGCAGCTTGACTGAGATGTGAGAAATAAGGAAAAGGCAGCAGAAATGAAACAGTTTGAGTTATGGTTAAAAGCAGATGATAAAGAAAAAGATAGAAGGACTTCAGCAGAAGAGAAAGAAAAAAAGAGAGCCTTTGAACTTTAGAAACAGACACGTAAAAAGGAAAGTCAGCTTAAAAAGATGGAGGTGAAGGCTGAAGGCAAGTCTAGTGAGGAAGAGAGTGAGGATGAGCAAACCCATGGTGGGTGAAAGCCTGATGAGAAACTGTGTAAGTACGTTCAAGCATTGCCTAAATTTGATGATGGTGATGAGGAGGAAGCCTTTTTCATCTCATTTAAAAAAGTGGCTAAACAGATAAAGTGGCCACTGGTGATATGGGTTTTGTTGATCCAAACAAATGTTGTAGGTAGGGCGAGTGAGGTATTCTCATCACTATCAGAGGAGATATCTGGGGAGTATGAGGAGGTGAAAAAAGCCATTTTAAGTGCATATGAGCTTGTACCAGAAGCCTATAGGCAACACTTCAGGAATCTAAGGAGGGACCCAGGTCAAGCCTACATTGAGTGTGAAAGGATTAAACAGAGTAATTTCAATAGATGGATAAGAGCTTTAAAAATCGAGGTAATTATTTTGGAGGAATTCAAAAATTCACTCCCTGAAGTGTTGCGAGCTCATGTGGAAGAGCAGACAGTTAAAACAGTAATGTTAGCAGCTGAAGTGGCTGATGATTATGAGCTGGTCCATAAAACACGGTTTGGTTTCCCAAATCAATTTCAGTCCATGAGGGCTAGAAACTGGGGCAAAGAGAAATCCTCACGTGGAAAGGGAACGGGAGGTCTCAGTGAAGAGCAAAAGGATGACTTACTACAAGGTTAAAAAACAAACATTGAGGGGGACAAAGAAGTTAAATGTTTTCATTGTAATAAAGTGGGCCACAAAAAAATAAGAGTGTTAGTAGGCTAGGGGAAAGCCAGATGCAGGAAAATCGGACAAGCCAGGGAGTTTTGTTGGACTAAGGGACTATTGCCAGAAAAGGTACTGGTAACAGGAATTCATGGTGAGTCAAAAAGTGCTCAGTTATGTAAAGTGAGGCTAGAGAGTCCAGAGAAGAGTAGGGAATTTGTGGTTGGAGTATTGATCAAACTCTCAGCTCCAAGAATATAATTTGTCCTTGCAAATGATATAGCTAGTCGTAGACATGCTACCTACTCTACTTGAAAAGCCAGTGGACATGCCGGCAACTAAAGAAATGAAGAATGTTTATCCAGGAATTTTCACAGATTGTGTGATCTCAAGATCACAGGCACAAGTTGAAGGAGGAGAGATCAAACGGCACAGATAAGGAAGCTGACATAGCTTTATCCAAGACTTTTTTTATCAGGTAAGTGGGACAGAGCAGGAGCAAATAGGTAAACATGCAAGCATCTTTAGCTCTGCTATGCTGATTGAGTTATAGCAGAAGGATGAGAAGGAGAGTGAATGCATGCCTGTGTGTTATTACTTAACTATTGATGTCTTAATGAGGAAATGGAGACCATCACACATTCAAGCAGATGAGAAATGGGCAGAGAATCATCAAATTGTTTTGCCAGCAGGGTACAGAAAGGACGTGCTGCGGATGGCACATGAGCTACCACTTGGAGGTCATTTAGGGGTGAGAAAAACACAGGCTAAAATACAAGGACATTTTTACTGGCCTGGACTACACAATGATGTAGTTGAATTTTGCCAGATGTGTCATACAGGTCAGCTAATTGGAAAAACACAAGCAGTAATAAAACCTGCACCTTTAATACCCATTCCAGCTTTTGAGGAACCTTCCACAAGATTGATTGCTTAGGTCACCTACCTCAAACAAAAAGTGGGAATAAGTATTTATTAACAAGTCTGGTTGAAGATTTGTAGCTCGGGTGTCCATTGTTGTGGTTCTGTTCGCCGAGCTGGAAGTTTTTGCTGCAAACGTTTCGTTCCCTGGCTAGGGAACATCATCAGTGCTATTGGAGCCTCCTGTGAAGCGCTGCTTTGATGTTTCTTCCGGTATTTATAGTGGTTTGTTCTTGCCGCTTCCGGGTGTCAGTTTCAGCTGTAGTAGTTTGTATGTGGGGTCCAGGTCGATGTGTCTGTTGATGGATGTTCTTGCCTTTTCCAGGTGTCAGTTTCAGCTGTAGTGGTTTGTATATGGGGTCCAGGTCTGTGTCTATGGTAGTGATACTATGGGTCTGAGTGGGATGTCTGGAACAAAGGACCCAATAGCCAGCACGAGCCAAACCAACGTAGTTTACAAAATACCATGCAAGGACTGCACAAAACACTATATAGGACAAACAGGATGACAGCTAACAATCCGCATCCATGAACATCAGCTAGCCACAAAACGACACGACCAGCTATCCCTAGTAGCCATACACTCAGACAACCAGGAACATGAATTTGACTGGGAAAACACTACCATCATAGGACAAGCCAGACAGAGAACAGCCAGGGAATTCCTAGAGGCATGGCATTCATCCACAAACTCCATTAACAGACACATAGACCTGGACCCCATATACAAACCACTACAGCTGAAACTGACACCCGGAAACGGCAAGAACATCCATCAACAGACACATCGACCTGGACCCCACATACAAACTACTACAGCTGAAACTGACACCCGGAAGCGGCAAGAACAAACCACTATAAATACCGGAAGAAACATCAAAGCAGCGCTTCACAGGAGGCTCCAATAGCACTGATGATGTTCCCTAGCCAGGGAACGAAACGTTTGCAGCAAAAACTATTTATTAACAATAATGAATGTATCGACTAGATTTCTAGAAGCAATCCCATGATGCAATATAACAGCAAACAGAGTTGGAGAAGAATTACTTAACATTGTATGAGATACGGACTACTAATAAAGATGCAGTCAGATCAAGGATCAAACTTCACATCCAAACTGTTCAAGCAATTCAAATCTATTGCATACCATTCTGAATCGCACGGAGCACTGGGGAGAGGTCATCAAACATTAAAGACCATGTTGAAGTTAAAGATTAAACATTAAAGTTCAGAGGATTCTGAATTGGACATGCCTCAAATCAAATTGGATAATGAGGAAGTTGTCAAAAATTGGGATAAATTATTGAACTAGATTCCACAAGAAAATTGAAATGACCTGAAAGAGTTAATACTATCACATGGGAAATATGTGGAAATAAATTGAGAAGTACTAACCTAATTGTGCATGATGTATTTATAGGAGATGCTGTTCCAGTTAAGCAACATCCTTTATAGGCATAACCCTCTAAAGTTGGCATAGGTTTAGAAGGAGATAGAGCGCATGCTCCAAGATGGCATAATTGCAATGAGTTATAGTGACTGAAGTTCACCCATAATCATGGTGTTAGCTGAACAGTTCAGTCCAGAACTAGTTGGGCTGTGGACTATGTAAACAGGCTCTCTCTCGCTCTCTCCTTCTGCCCTTCTAAATTCAACCTGGAAGCATCAGTTCCATTGTTTTTTAACAGTCTTTTAAGGGGGTTTGCTTATAGGGACTGTTGTGTATATTCACTACAGCATATTTAAGTCTAGTTTGGATAGTCTGAGTTCTGTAGGGGTTCTTTATTCTGTTCTTTGTGTTTCCCATTGTGTAATTTTGGGAATAATTTTTTGTTGTTTTAAACCTGGTAGTCAACCTCACTAACTTACTCTAGATAATTTTCACTGTACACAATTTGCAAAACAAATTGCAAAGTTATGGTTTGGGCTGCCTGCTTAAGAATGTTTTGAGTGGTCTGGCCTAGTCCATAACAACTATTCCATTTTCATCCATTTGTGTATCCAATGACCATTGAAATGCTCTTAAGTTTGGTGAGTCTACTACTGTTGCAGGCAGTCTGTTCCACACCTCTGCTAATGTCTGAGTAAAATAAAACTATCTCTCACATCTGTCCTATATCTATCACTCCTCAATTTAAAGCTATGTACCTTCATGTCAGCGATCACCATCAGAGGAGAATGGCTCTCACTGTGCACCCTATCTAACCCACTGATTATCTTATCTGTCTCAATTCAGTCACTTCTCAACCTTCTTCTCTGTATTGAAAACAACCTCGAGTCCCTTAGCCTTTCCTTGTGAGACCTTCCCTCCATACCAAGCAATATCCGAGTAAATCTCCTCTCTACCCTTTCCAAAGCTTCCACATCCTTCCAATAATGCAGTGACTAGTGGGGCGGCACTGTGCCTCAGTGGTTAGCACTGCTACCTCACAGCACCAGGTCCCAGGTTTGATTCCAGTCTCAGGCGACTATCTGTGGGGAGTTTGCATGTTCTCCCCGTGTCTGTGTGGGTTTCCTCCAGATGCTCCAGTTTCCTCCCACAGTCCAAAGATGTGCAGATCAAGTGAATTGTCATGCTAAATTGCCCTTAGTGTTAGGTGCATTAGTCAGAGGGAAATGGGCCTGTGTAGGTTACTCTTCGGAAGGTCGGTGCGGACTAGTTGGGCCAAAAGGTCTGTTTCCACACTGTAGGAAATCTAATCTAATCAGAACTGTACGCAATACTCCAAATGCAGCCGCACCAGAGTTTTGTACAGCTGCAGAATGACATTATATCTCTAAAACTCGATCCCTCTCCTAATAAAAGCTAACACATTGTATGCCTTATTAATAACCCTATCAACTTGGTTCGCAACTTTGAGGGATCTATGTACATGGAGACTGAGCTCTCTCTGTTCTTCTACTCTACCAAGAATCATGCCATTCGCCCTATACTCTTTATTCCTGTTACTCCTTCCAAATTGAATCAGCTCACACTTTTCCACATTAAACTCAATTTGCCACGTCTCAGCACAGCTCTGCAACTTATCTATGTCCCTCTGTAACCTACAACATCCTTCAGCACTATCCACAATTCTACCAACCTTAGTGTCATCCACAAATTTACTAACCCACCCTTCTAGGCCCACATCCAGGTCATTTATAAAAATGACAAACAGCAGTGACCCCAAAACAGATCCTTGCAGTACACCACTCATAACTGAGCTCCACCATCAACATTTCCCATCAACCACCACCCTTTGTCTCCTTTCAGCTAGCCAATTTCTCATCTAAATCACCCTCAATTCCATGCCTTCGTATTTTGTGCAATAGCCCACCATGGGGAAACTTATCAAATGCCTTATTGAAATTCATATACACCACATCAATTGCTTTACCCTCATCCACCTGTTTGGTCACCTTCTCAAAGAATTCAATAAGGTTTGTGAGGCACAACCTATCCTTCACAAAACCATGTTGACTTTCTCTAATCAACTTATTCCTTTCTAAATAATTATAAATCCTATCTCTTATAACCTTTTCCAACAATTTACCCAAAACCAAAGCAAGGCTCACTGGTCTATAATTACCAGAGTTGTCTCTACTCCCCTTGTTGAACAAGGGAACAATATTTGCTATCCTCCAGCGTTCTGGCACTATTTCTGTAGACAATGATGACATAATGATCAAAGCCAAAGGCTCTGCAATCTCCTCCCCGGCTTCCCAGAGAATCTTCGGATAAATCCCATCCGGCCCAGGGGACTTATCAATTTTCACACTTTCCAGAATCGGTAACACCTCCTCCTTGTGAACCTCAATCCCATCTAGTATAGTTGCTTGTGAAAAATTGTCTTTTTCCAGTGTGAATACTGACAAAAATATTCAATTAGCACTTTGCCTATCTCCTTTGACTTCATGCACAAATTCCCACAACTGTCTTTGATTGGCACTAATCTTACTCTAGTCATTCTTTTATTTCTGATATATCTATGGAAAGCCTTAAGGTTTTCCTTGATCCTATCTGCCAATGATGTCCCCTCCTGGCTCTTATTAGCTCTCGCTTTAGGACTTTACTGGCAAACTTGTAATTCTCTAGCGTCCTAACTGAGCCTTCATGTCTCATCCTAACATAAGCCTTCTTTCTCTTGACAAGAGCTTTAACTTCTTTAGTAAATCACAGCTCCCTTGCTCAACCACTTCCTCCCTGTCTGACAGATAGATACTTAGCAAGGACACACAGTAACTGTTCCTTGAGTAAACTCCATATATCAATTGTGCCCATCCCCATCCTATGCATCCTAAATCTTGCCTAATCACATTGCTTTTCCCCCACTGTAATACTTGCCCTGCGGTACATATCTATTCCTTTCCATTGCTAAATTAAATATAACTGAATTGTGGTCACTGTCACCAAAGTGCTCACCTACCTCCAAATTTAACACCTGGCTGGGTTCATTATCCAGTACCAAATCCAATGTGGCTTCACCCCTTGTTGGCCTGTTTACATACTGTGTCAGGAAGCCCTCCTGTACACACTGGACAAAAATTGACCCATCTAAAGTAATTAAACTATAGTATCCCCAATCAACATTTAGAAAGTTAAAATTCCCATAACAACTACCCTGTCATACTTGCCCCTGTCGAGAATCATATTTGCTATCCTTTCTTCTACATCTCTGGAACTATTCAGAGGGCTATAGAAAACTCCCAACAGGGTGAGCTTTCCTTTCCAGTTTCTAACCTCAGCCGATACTACCTCAGTAGACGAGTCCTCAAATATCCTTTCTGCCACTGTAATACTGTCCTTGATTAACAATGCCACACTCCCCCACCTTTTACCAATTTCTCTGTTCTTACTGAAATTCCTAAATCCTGGAACCTGCAACAACCATTCTTGTCTGTCTGAAACTTGTTAGTCTTCCAGAAGAAGGGGTTGACCTCAACTGAGGGTTGCAGACTGGCACATTACAAGGTCCAGGACTGCATGATAAAGGGACACACTAAAGGTTGTATGTATATAAAGATATTTTTATGAATAAGTATATTTTTGAAATAACAAAAAGAAAACATGGAGTTATAGGGCTGAAGTTGAGGACATTTACTCTAATATTCTCCTTAATTTTCTCTTCAGCCACCACCCACACACTCTGAAAATAGTTGCTTAAATTCAGTGAGCATTCTTTTTCACTCTCAAAGCCTCTCTGTACTTGACTGTTCTCTGCCTCTGATCTACTTAGCTGTCTGTTCCAGCATCAGTGTCAGAACGGCATAGTTTTGGCCCTGTGCTCTGGGGAGGTCTCTCCCTATTCCTATCTCCCAATCGTTGCTTTTCTGCTCGAAACAGCATTGTGAAGTTGACACTTTTGAAATATCCTTAGTCAACTCTTCGCATCACCCATGACATGGTGTCTGTTTCTGTTAAATAAAACATAGAAAATGGTGGCTGGGCAATACAGTTCAAATAATGTTTCAGTTCAGTTCAGCCTGTTCTTCATTGTTTTTCTCTGCATAATGTGCCCTGGGACATCTTATACATAAAAACACTTTATAATTGCAATTTGTTATTGTATCTGTTTATAATCTGCATCCAAAGCACAGAATTTATCCTGGATCTGGAATAAAGAGAAACAATTTACATTTATATAGCGTGTCAGCTCGAAAGCATTTCATGGCCAATTAATTCCTTCTGAAGCGCAGTAACTGTCGTTACAAAAGCAAATACAGCAGCCAATTTTCACACAACACAGTTCCACAAAAAGCAAAGGGACAAATGGCCAGTTAATCTGTTTTTGGTGGTGAGTGTCTGATTTGCCTGATGAGGGCTCTAATATTTATACAATGATTAAAGCAGGTCACAAAGACAGCCAGAAGCAAAACTCTAAGTTGGTGTTGAAGGCTGCATTAACAAATGGTCAAATTTAGAAGTTACTTAAAAGCATGCTGGAAGAGCAACTAAGTATTTAGTCTGTTTTCTTTCCTCGATGAGAACCGTTATTATTCTCATTTCACTGCACTAAAAGACAATCGGGAAATGCCAGTCCTCAGAAACAAAGGAGCACATCTTTATTCCAGTCAAGTAAATAGACAATATTGCTAAACAAAATTCCCAGTCAGGCACGTGCTCGCGTCCTTCTGTCAGCATCAGTCCCAAAACCACTGTTTTGACCAATGTCCACAAAAGGAGAGTTCTAATTCAGTGCTTCTCAATCCTCTTCCCGTCGTGACCCCATTTGGATGCTGGGAAGGTGCCCAGGCCCCATGTCTGAGAGCACAGGGTAGGGGGAAGGGGTAAGTTACCTTAGAGAGTGCAGAGGGGAGTGAGGAAGATGCCAGTGATTGAAGAGGGGGCCATACGCTGCTTGCTTGGCACTGTCTGAAGTTATTGTTAGGGAAAATGATTGGTATGGAGGGAAATTGTTCATGTCAATAAGCTGCATTAATTGTCAGCCTGGAGAATTGTTATAGAATTAATTACCTTCCTCACCTTTTGAATATTTTGACACTGCATTATGATATTTACAGTGAGATTGTTACTTGGCACGTAGATATCCTTACAGTTACCTTGAATGGTTTGTTGTCCACATTCCAACAATAAAGATAAAACAGCCACAAGACTGCTTACTGACAGGTGGTGGTTTAACCTGAGGGTCAGCAAACCTCAAATAAGGGGTGAAGTTGAGAAAGAGACACCTTCATGGTAACCTCATGTGGGAATTGAACTCGTGCTGTCAGTTGTCACTTTGCATCACAAACCAGGTATTCAGCTAACTGAGTCACAAAGTGATGCTGGGACCGGGAGTCCCACGCCAAGGCCGGGAGTGGGAGTCACACGCTGAGGCCGGGAGTGAGAGTCCCACGTTGAGGCCTGGAGCTGGAGTCTCACGATGAGTTCGGGAGCAAGAGTCCCACACCAAGTCCGGGAGCTGGAGTCCCACGATGAGGCCAGGAGCGGGAGTCCCACACTGAGGCCGGGAGAGGGAGTCCCACGATGAGGCCGGGAGCGAGAGTCCCACACTGAGGCCAGGAGCTGGAGTCTCACGATGAGGCTGGGAGTGGGAGTCCCACACCAAGGCCGGGAGCTGGAGTCCCACGATGAGGCCAGGAGCTGGAGTCCCACACTGAGGCGGGGAGAGGTAGTCCCACGATGAGGCCGGGAGCGAGAGTCCCACAATGAGGCCAGGAGCTGGAGTCCCACACTGAGGCTGGGAGCGGGAGTTCCACGATGAGGCCGGGAGCGAGAGTCCCACTATGAGGCCGGGAGTGAGAGTCCCACGATGAGGCCGGGAGCGAGAGTCCCACGATGAGGCCGGGAGCTGGAGTCCCACGATGAGGCCAGGAGCTGGAGTCCCACGATGAGGCCGGGAGCTGGAGTCCCACACTGAGGCGGGGAGAGGGAGTCCCACGATGAGGCAGGGAGTGAGAGTCCCACGATGAGGCCGGGAGCGGGACTCCCACGATGAGGCCGGGAGCGAGAGTCCCACGATGAGGCCGGGAGCTGGAGTCCCACGATGAGGCCAGGAGCTGGAGTCCCACGATGAGGCCGGGAGCTGGAGTCCCACACTGAGGCGGGGAGAGGGAGTCCCACGATGAGGCAGGGAGTGAGAGTCCCACGATGAGGCTGGGAGTGAGAGTCCCACGCTGAGGCCGGGAGCGGGAGTCCCACGATGAGGCCAGGAGCGGGAGTCCCACTATGAGGCCAGGAGCGGGAGTCCCACTATGAGGCTGGGAGCGGGAGTCCCAGACCGAGGCCGGGAGCGGGAGTCCCACGATGAGGCCAGGAGCGAGAGTCCCACAATGAGGCCGGGAGCGAGAGTCCCACGATGAGGCCGGGAGCTGGAGTCCCACACTGAGGCGGGGAGAGGGAGTCCCACGATGAGGCTGGGAGTGAGAGTCCCACGATGAGGCTGGGAGTGAGAGTCCCACGCTGAGGCTGGGAGCGGGAGTCCCAGACCGAGGCCGGGAGCGGGACTCCCATGATGAGGCCGGGAGTGAGAGTCCCACGATGAGGCTGGGAGCGGGAGTCCCAGACCGAGGCCGGGAGCGGGAGTCCCACGATGAGGCCAGGAGCGGGAGTCCCACTATGAGGCCGGGAGTGAGAGTCCCACGCCGAAGCCGGGAGCGGGAGTCCCAGACCGAGGCCGGAAGCGGGACTCCCATGATGAGGCCGGGAGCGAGAGTCCCACGATGAGGCTGGGAGCGAGAGTCCCACGATGAGGCCGGGAGCGGGAGTCCCACTATGAGGCCGGGAGTGAGAGTCCCACGCCGAGGCCGGGAGCGGGAGTCCCAGACCGAGGCCGGGAGCGGGACTCCCATGATGAGGCCGGGAGTGAGAGTCCCACGATGAGGCTGGGAGCGGGAGTCCCAGACCGAGGCCGGGAGCGGGAGTCCCACGATGAGGCCAGGAGCGGGAGTCCCACTATGAGGCCGGGAGTGAGAGTCCCACGCCGAGGCCGGGAGCGGGACTCCCACGATGAGGCCAGGAGCTGGAGTCCCACACTGAGGCGGGGAGAGGGAGTCCCACAATGAGGCTGGGAGTGAGAGTCCCACGATGAGGCTGGGAGTGAGAGTCCCACGCTGAGGCTGTAAGCGGGAGTCCCAGACCGAGGCCGGGAGCGGGAGTCCCACGATGAGGCCAGGAGCGGGAGTCCCACTATGAGGCCGGGAGTGAGAGTCCCACGATGAGGCTGGGAGCGGGAGTCCCAGACCGAGGCCGGGAGCGGGAGTCCCACGATGAGGCCAGGAGCGGGAGTCCCACTATGAGGCCGGGAGTGAGAGTCCCACGCCGAGGCCGGGAGCGGGAGTCCCAGACCGAGGCCGGGAGCGGGACTCCCATGATGAGGCCGGGAGCGAGAGTCCCACGATGAGGCTGGGAGTGAGAGTCCCACGCCGAGGCCGGGAGCGGGAGTCCCAGACCGAGGCCGGGAGCGGGACTCCCATGATGAGGCCGGGAGCGAGAGTCCCACGATGAGGCTGGGAGTGAGAGTCCCACGATGAGGCCGGGAGCGGGAGTCCCACAATGAGGCTGGGAGCGAGAGTCCCACGCTGAGGCCGGGAGCGGGAGTCCCACGATGAGGCTGGGAGCGAGAGTCCCACGATGAGGCTGGGAGCGGGAGTCCCACGATGAGGCCGGGAGCGAGAGTCCCACACCGAGGCCGGGAGCGGGAGTCCCACAATGAGGCTGGGAGCGGGAGTCCCACACCGAGGCCGGGAGCGAGAGTCCCACACCGAGGCCGGGAGCGGGAGTCCCACAATGAGGCTGGGAGCGAGAGTCCCACACCGAGGCCGGGAGCGAGAGTCCCACACCGAGGCCGGGAGCGGGAGTCCCACGAAGAGGCCGGGAGCGAGAGTCTCACGATGAGGCCGGGAGCGAGAGTCCCACGATGAGGCCGGGAGCGAGAGTCCCACACCGAGGCCGGGAGCGAGAGTCCCACGATGAGGCCGGGAGCGGGAGTCCGACGATGAGGCTGGGAGGAGAGTACCACACCGAGGCCGGGAGCGAGAGTCCCACACCGAGGCCGGGAACGAGAGTCCCACGATGAGGCGGGGAGCGGGAGTCCCACGATGAGGCCGGGAACGAGAGTCCCACGATGAGGCCGGGAGTGAGAGTCCCACGATGAGGCCAGGAGCTGGAGTCTCACAATGAGGCCGGGAGCAAGAGTCCCACACTGAGGCCGGGAGAGGGAGTCCCACGATGAGGCCAGGAGCGGGAGTCCCACACCGAGGCCAGGAGCGAGAGTCCCACGATGAGGCCGGGAGCGGGAGTCTCACACCAAGGTCGGGAGTGAGAGTCCCATGATGAGGCCAGGAGCTGGCGTCTCACAATGAGGCCGGGAGTGGGAGTCCCACGCCAAGGCCAGGAGCGAGAGTCCCATGATGAGGCCGGGAGCGGGAGTCCCACACCGAGACCGGGAGCGAGAGTCCCATGATGAGGCCGGGAGCGGGAGTCCCACGATGAGGCCGGGAGCGAGAGTCCCATGAAGAGGTCGGGAGCGGGAGTCCCACGATGAGGCCGGGAGTGGGAGTCCCACGATGAGGCCGGGAGCGAGAGTCCCACAATGAAGCTGGGAGCGAGAGTCCGACGATGAGGCCGGGAGCGGGAGTCCCACGATGAGGCCGGGAGCGAGAGTCCCATGAAGAGGCCGGGAGCGGGAGTCCCACGATGAGGCTGGGAGCGAGAGTCCCACACCGAGGCCGGGAGTGAGAGTCCCACGCCGAGGCCGGGAGCGGGAGTCCCACAATGAGGCTGGGAGCAAAAGTCCGACGATGAGGCTGGGAGCGAGAGTCCCACGATGAGGCTGGGAGCGAGAGTCCCACGATGAGGCTGGGGGCGAGAGTCCCATGATGAGGCTGGGAGCGGGAGTCCCACGCCGAGGCTGGGAGCGAGAGTCCCACACCGAGGCCGGGAGCGAGAGTCCCACACCGAGGCCGGGAGCGGGAGTCCCACGAAGAGGCCGGGAGCGAGAGTCCCACACCGAGGCCGGGAGCGAGAGTCTCACGATGAGGCCGGGAGCGAGAGTCCCACGATGAGGCCGGGAGCGAGAGTCCCACACCGAGGCCGGGAGCGAGAGTCCCACGATGAGGCCGGGAGCGGGAGTCCGACGATGAGGCTGGGAGGAGAGTACCACACCGAGGCCGGGAGCGAGAGTCCCACACCGAGGCCGGGAACGAGAGTCCCACAATGAGGCCGGGAGCGGGAGTCCCACGATGAGGCCGGGAACGAGAGTCCCACGATGAGGCCGGGAGTGAGAGTCCCACGATGAGGCCAGGAGCTGGAGTCTCACAATGAGGCCGGGAGCAAGAGTCCCACACTGAGGCCGGGAGAGGGAGTCCCACGATGAGGCCAGGAGCGGGAGTCCCACACCGAGGCCAGGAGCGAGAGTCCCACGATGAGGCCGGGAGCGGGAGTCTCACACCAAGGTCGGGAGTGAGAGTCCCACACCAAGGCCGGGAGCTGGAGTCTCACGATGAGGCCAGGAGCGGGAAGCCCACACTGAGGCGGGGAGCGAGAGTCCCACGCCAAGGCCAGGAGCGAGAGTCCCATGATGAGGCCGGGAGCGGGAGTCCCACACCGAGACCGGGAGCGAGAGTCCCATGATGAGGCCGGGAGCGGGAGTCCCACGATGAGGCCGGGAGCGAGAGTCCCACAATGAAGCTGGGAGCGAGAGTCCGACGATGAGGCCGGGAGCGGGAGTCCCACGATGAGGCCGGGAGCGAGAGTCCCATGAAGAGGCCGGGAGCGGGAGTCCCACGATGAGGCCGGGAGCGAGAGTCTCACGATGAGGCCGGGAGCGAGAGTCCCACGATGAGGCCGGGAGCGAGAGTCCCACACCGAGGCCGGGAGCGAGAGTCCCACGATGAGGCCGGGAGCGGGAGTCCGACGATGAGGCTGGGAGGAGAGTACCACACCGAGGCCGGGAGCGAGAGTCCCACACCGAGGCCGGGAACGAGAGTCCCACAATGAGGCCGGGAGCGGGAGTCCCACGATGAGGCCGGGAACGAGAGTCCCACGATGAGGCCGGGAGTGAGAGTCCCACGATGAGGCCAGGAGCTGGAGTCTCACAATGAGGCCGGGAGCAAGAGTCCCACACTGAGGCCGGGAGAGGGAGTCCCACGATGAGGCCAGGAGCGGGAGTCCCACACCGAGGCCAGGAGCGAGAGTCCCACGATGAGGCCGGGAGCGGGAGTCTCACACCAAGGTCGGGAGTGAGAGTCCCACACCAAGGCCGGGAGCTGGAGTCTCACGATGAGGCCAGGAGCGGGAAGCCCACACTGAGGCGGGGAGCGAGAGTCCCACGCCAAGGCCAGGAGCGAGAGTCCCATGATGAGGCCGGGAGCGGGAGTCCCACACCGAGACCGGGAGCGAGAGTCCCATGATGAGGCCGGGAGCGGGAGTCCCACGATGAGGCCGGGAGCGAGAGTCCCACAATGAAGCTGGGAGCGAGAGTCCGACGATGAGGCCGGGAGCGGGAGTCCCACGATGAGGCCGGGAGCGAGAGTCCCATGAAGAGGCCGGGAGCGGGAGTCCCACGATGAGGCTGGGAGCGAGAGTCCCACACCGAGGCCGGGAGTGAGAGTCCCACGCCGAGGCCGGGAGCGGGAGTCCCACAATGAGGCTGGGAGCGAAAGTCCGACGATGAGGCTGGGAGCGAGAGTCCCACGATGAGGCTGGGAGCGAGAGTCCCACGCCGAGGCCGGGAGCGGGAGTCCCACAATGAGGCTGGGAGCGAGAGTCCCATGATGAGGCCGGGAGCGGGAGTCCCACGATGAGGCCGGGAGCGAGAGTCCCATGAAGAGGTCGGGAGCGGGAGTCCCACGATGAGGCCGGGAGTGGGAGTCCCACGATGAGGCCGGGAGCGAGAGTCCCACAATGAAGCTGGGAGCGAGAGTCCGACGATGAGGCCGGGAGCGGGAGTCCCACGATGAGGCCGGGAGCGAGAGTCCCATGAAGAGGCCGGGAGCGGGAGTCCCACGATGAGGCTGGGAGCGAGAGTCCCACACCGAGGCCGGGAGTGAGAGTCCCACGCCGAGGCCGGGAGCGGGAGTCCCACAATGAGGCTGGGAGCAAAAGTCCGACGATGAGGCTGGGAGCGAGAGTCCCACGATGAGGCTGGGAGCGAGAGTCCCACGATGAGGCTGGGGGCGAGAGTCCCATGATGAGGCTGGGAGCGGGAGTCCCACGCCGAGGCTGGGAGCGAGAGTCCCACACCGAGGCCGGGAGCGAGAGTCCCACACCGAGGCCGGGAGCGGGAGTCCCACGAAGAGGCCGGGAGCGAGAGTCCCACACCGAGGCCGGGAGCGAGAGTCTCACGATGAGGCCGGGAGCGAGAGTCCCACGATGAGGCCGGGAGCGAGAGTCCCACACCGAGGCCGGGAGCGAGAGTCCCACGATGAGGCCGGGAGCGGGAGTCCGACGATGAGGCTGGGAGGAGAGTACCACACCGAGGCCGGGAGCGAGAGTCCCACACCGAGGCCGGGAACGAGAGTCCCACAATGAGGCCGGGAGCGGGAGTCCCACGATGAGGCCGGGAACGAGAGTCCCACGATGAGGCCGGGAGTGAGAGTCCCACGATGAGGCCAGGAGCTGGAGTCTCACAATGAGGCCGGGAGCAAGAGTCCCACACTGAGGCCGGGAGAGGGAGTCCCACGATGAGGCCAGGAGCGGGAGTCCCACACCGAGGCCAGGAGCGAGAGTCCCACGATGAGGCCAGGAGCGGGAGTCTCACACCAAGGTCGGGAGTGAGAGTCCCACACCAAGGCCGGGAGCTGGAGTCTCACGATGAGGCCAGGAGCGGGAAGCCCACACTGAGGCGGGGAGCGAGAGTCCCACGCCAAGGCCAGGAGCGAGAGTCCCATGATGAGGCCGGGAGCGGGAGTCCCACACCGAGACCGGGAGCGAGAGTCCCATGATGAGGCCGGGAGCGGGAGTCCCACGATGAGGCCGGGAGCGAGAGTCCCACAATGAAGCTGGGAGCGAGAGTCCGACGATGAGGCCGGGAGCGGGAGTCCCACGATGAGGCCGGGAGCGAGAGTCCCATGAAGAGGCCGGGAGCGGGAGTCCCACGATGAGGCTGGGAGCGAGAGTCCCACACCGAGGCCGGGAGTGAGAGTCCCACGCCGAGGCCGGGAGCGGGAGTCCCACAATGAGGCTGGGAGCGAAAGTCCGACGATGAGGCTGGGAGCGAGAGTCCCACGATGAGGCTGGGAGCGAGAGTCCCACGCCGAGGCCGGGAGCGGGAGTCCCACAATGAGGCTGGGAGCGAGAGTCCCATGCCGAGGCCGGGAGTGGGAGTCCCACATTGAGGCTGGGAGCGAGAGTCCAACAATGAGGCCGGGAGCGGGAGTCCCACGATGAGGCTGGGAGCGGGAGTCCCACACTGAGGCGGGGAGAGGGAGTCCCATGATGAGGCCGGGAGCGAGAGTCCCACGATGAGGCCGGGAGCGAGAGTCCCACGATGAGGCCGGGAGCGAGAGTCCCACGATGAGGCCGGGAGCGAGAGTCCCACGATGAGGCCTGGAGCGGGAGTCCCACGATGAGGCCAGGAGCGGGAGTCCCACGATGAGGCCGGGAGCGAGAGTCCCACATCGAGGCTGGGAGTATGCACTGGCTTTCATCCCAGATGTCGCTGATGCTACTTGAGAATGGGAGGTAAATAGGAAAAGGAAATGCACAAAGAGAGAGAGGAAAAATAAACAAAACAAAGTGAGCGGACGAGCTGCAGCTCAGGAGTCCTACTCTGCCACCTTTTCCCCATTTTACACAATCCTGCTGGTCAGCAGTCAAACAAGCCTTGTGGAATTGCTGCGTGCTCTCTCATTTCATTATAATGTGTTATGTGCTGCGGCTGGAGAGAAATAATGTTTAAGCTGATGGACAGGTCATCTGCCTTATGGTCCACTTCATTCTGGAAGATGTCAAGCTTCTTACATGTTCTTGGAGTTGAACCAATTTAGGCAATTGAGTGTTTTGTATTAAAGCTCTATCTTGTGATTGTAGATGGGGAGTCAGGTGATGTGTTATTTGCTCAGAATACCCCATCCTGAAGTTTGGTATGTAGATGTTGTATTTATCATTTTGGGATGGTTGAAGCTTTTGTTAGTGATGACATCAAGGATTCTTATGTTGATGGATTCCATGAAGCTAAGGATAATGAATGTCAAGAACATGGACAGCTGTCTCTTGTTGGAGGAACTATTGACTGCAGTTCTGCCGAATAAATGAATATTGTCAGGTTCTGTTGGTGTGACCATTTATTCGGCACATTCCCAATTGTACATCTCAATAAGAAGGCAATTAATATTGTGTGGATTCATAACACATGAACTGGATTAGGGAGTGTTTCCCTGGCACTGTTAATGAAGCAGATGGATGTGATATATTCTGCTTTATTCCTGATGAAGGGCTTTTGCCCGAAACGTCGATTTTACTGCTCCTCGGATGCTGCCTGAACTGCTGTGCTCTTCCAGCACCACTAATCCAGAAGATGGATGTGATTGTCTATGTTCAATTTTTCAATGATTTATTGAAAATAAAAAAATCCTATTTAATGATATTATGCATGTTTTCTTATAAATAATGCACACAAAGACATTTTCTCTAAATTTCACTCATTTTCCATGTCACTAGACATTTTGTATCAAGCAAACATGCCATTTCCATTTCATAGACAAGAAGACCTGCAGCCAACAAATGAGATTCCCAATTTAGTGATAATCTACAGGTAATTTTGATTTTTAGGTTCACATTGTTTTAGATGGCCATTTTACGCATGGTGCATACTTAGCAATAGAGAAAGCCTGCACAACATTAGCCCATGTCTGAATTTATTAAAACCTAAAACTGAGAGGGAAATGACTGTCTGTGCCTACTGCACATGACAATCTCCTATTTTCTGTTTGGTTTAAAATTAACTTGCAAGCCCACCTCATCTGAGAAATAAATTGTATGTATGCTGTATTTCCCTCCCACTTAGAACATCATAAACAGTTCTGACATCCATGTTTCTAAAAGGTTATACAGAAACTTGAAGAGGTGAATAAAGAATCTTAATTAGATACTTGAGCTGGGAGGTTATAACCAATAGGAAAGGTTGAATAGATTTGGAGCTTTTTTTTCTGGAATTGAGAAGATTGAGGAACAACTTAATAGGGGTAATTAAGATTTTAAAACCTTTAATTATGGTAAAAACCAGAAACTAAGGGGCAGAAATATATGATTGTCATTAATAAGTTCATAAGGAATCGAGGAGAAAACTTTCTCATCACAGGCTGATTCGAACTTGGAACTTGCTATTATTAGGAACACCTATACTGTTACTTGCATGAAGTCCATTTCACCCAGCACCCAAGTGCTCACTGGTCTATATTAGTTCCTAGTCTAGCAAGGCGTCAATTTTCTCTTTCTACATCTGTAACCTTTTCCATTCCTGTAACCATCTAACATCTCTGTGCTCCTCAAATTATGATCTCTTGTTCATTCCCAGTTTCTCAACCACTCAACAACTAAGTTATAGTTCTGAAGTTCCATCCCTCAATTTTTGAGCTTCTTACTTCTCTGTCTTGTTTTCCTAATATTACTTAAAACCTATCTCTTCAGTAAAGCTTATAGTAAATAGTTCATATGACTCAGTATCAAATAACGTTTTGATAATGCTCCTGTGAAGCACTTTGAGGCATTTTCATGCATTAAATATGCTGTATAAATGCAAGCTTTTGTCAGGACAACGAAAATAAAAGCATTTAAGGAGTAACTGGACAAGCAAATGAGGGAGAAAGGAACAGAATTTAAGTTGATATGTTCAGATGCGATGGGTAGGAGTACAGTCATGTGGAGCATAAACACCACATGGACCAGTTTGACATATATATGTTCATTAAGGGGCTGCTTAATTGCTTCATTAAAATTTTTACTTGCTAGCCTTGGTCTCTCTTGAATGCCTTGGCTTGAACTTGGTATTTAGCCTGGGGCTGTGACTCAGTTTGCAGAATTAAAATTGTGTAGTTTAAGCATATGGGGTGCATCTATGCTTCAGTATGATTTAGTCAGCTAATCTGCCAGAATATTTTCATTTAGCTTCTGGTTGGTTATTATAAAGTTTGCAAAAAAATTATTTGAAGTACACCCAGAGGACAGATTCCAATTTTTATTTGTTGATGCAGTGGTTATTTTTCTCTGTTTGTTATGTTCTGTAAACCTCAGTAAACATGTTCTACAGTGAGTGTCTTTTGTTATTTGATTTTGTGTTGATTCTTGAAAACTTCTAAACTAAAGGTGACAGAAAAATATGCATAATTCTAATTATTAAGAAATGAAAAAGTGAAAAAAATATAAAATAATGAGATAAGCATTATATTGTCTGTCTAACTTTATTATCATTTTGAAAGCACATCATCCTCTTTGTTGGTGGAAGAGGAAGTTTGAGGATGAGAGTAGCAGATGGATGGTACATGGTAATCAGCAGGACATTTCCTTGTCCATGTTTAACCTGAAAACATGAGACTTCGTGTGGTGCAGAGTCAATGTTGAGGACCCCCAGGGCAACTCCCTCCAAATTGTTTACAACAGTGCCACCACTTCTGCTGGATCTGTCCTACGAGTGGGATTGGTGATGGTGGTGCCTGGAACATTGTCTGTGGGGTGTGATTCCATGAGTATGACTATGTCATACGGCTGTCCCAGTTTTGGCACTAGCTCCCAGTAAGGTGGACTTTGCATGGTCAACAGAGCTATTTCTGCCTTTGCCTTTTACAGCTGCCTAGATCAATACCAGATGGTCTGTCCGGTTTCATTACTTTGTTGAGACTTCATAGCAATTGATACAACTGAGTGGTTTGCAAGGCCATTTCAGAGGGCAATTGAGAATCATTGCAGTGAGTCTGGAAGCCAGACAAAGTGAGAATGGAGGATTTCCTTTACTGAAAGGCATTACTGAGTCAGATGGGTTTCTCCCAACAATCGGCAATGGTTTCATCACTATCAGTAAATTTGTAAATTCCAGATATTTTTTACCGAGCACAAATTTTACCATCTACCATGGCAGGATTTGAACTTTAGGCCCCAGCGCATTAGCTGAGTTTCTGAGCCTAGTGAAAAATATCACTGGAACATCACCTCCCCCCGATCTCCAACTCCATGAAAGATTTACCCATACAGTGTATCGTAGTTTGATTAGATGCCCTACAGTGTGGAAACAGGCCCTTCAGCCCAAACCAACCCTCTGAAGAGTAACCCACCCAGACCCATTTCCTCTCTGACGAATGCACCTAACACTATGAGGAATTTAGCATGGCCAATTCACCTGACTTGCACTTCTTTGGATTGTGGGAGGAAACCGGAGCACCCAGAGTAAACCCACACAGACACTAGGCGAATGTGCAAACTCCACACAGACAGTCGCCCAAGGCTGGATTCGAACCTGGTGCTGTGAGGCAGCAGTGCTAACCACTGAGTCACCGTGCCACCCATAAACACCTTCCCGTCCGGGAATTGAACCCCAGTCTCCCATGTGACAGGCAGGGATACTAACCACTATACTAATTAGGAAATGAGCAGACAGTGTAACCATTTGGAACCTATAAGAATTGTCACACTACGGATATTAACATCCCATTGTTCATTCCTGAATTTAAGATAAGGTGTGTGAAATAGTGTCATTCCAACCAGAAGAACCTCTAGAAAGTGGTTAAAATATCTATGTAAAAGCAGGGAGTTGGAACAAGTAGCATTGCAGTTTGTCTGCACTGAATGGTTTACTGGTTCTACGTGGATGCCAAAGGTGTCATAGTGGAACAGCTGTCTAGGTGGCTGCCTGTTCAGAAACCAAGAGCTGAGCCTGTCAGACAGAGTAAGGCAGAAACTACCAGCGATCCAGAACACTCTTATCCTGTCACAGGCTGTAAGTTTTTAAAATGACAAGCTGTCCAGCTAATTATCCCTACTGGGGATACAGCATGCTATCCGGACTATTTCATGAGTTGTCTGACATTTCTGCTACTGTTGAACTATTTGGTCTAGTCACAGAAACAGCCGCAAGCCTGATATCCATCAGGAACAGCTGAAATTTTCACCTCTGCCGTGTGTTTAGCAGGTCTTCCTTTGTATAACAAGCATGTCTGCAATTAGTAGTAGCTAGTAGTAATCCATGAAGTCACAAAGGTTATAATACCAGTACTGGAACATTGCTGTATTGATTTCTTGAATATGAAAGACCCATGGTACATCATGGTAAGTTATTTCCCAGACTAAATCAAATCAGTAGTGTATCATTGTTAATGCAATATTCTGCTTTCAAGTCATCCTTGCTTAGGCATTACAGTTAGATGAGGATAGGGAGCTCCCCTCCTCTCTAATATAAATGTCAGATTCCTTACTTGGATGTTGTATGGGAAATAGCTATGCTGTCAACACAACAGACTTTGCTTAACTGTTCAACAGTTTGATTCTGACCAACTCAAAATCTCAAGGGGAATTAAAGAAGCCAGAAGACCAGAGTAATCAATGGGATTTGAACTGAGCACATATGGCAGTAGAGGCACAGTTGTCGTCATGGTAGTGTGGGGATGTGGAGTGTGGGATCCAGTAGGATGGGAGTTCAAAGGTCATTGGCAGCTGTCAGGTGGTCTCATGGTAGAGGCCTGGAAATTGAGAGGGCTAAGGGACAGGTTGGCATGGGGACACTAACAGGTGTAGGCTCAGAGGGACAAGAATGCTTAAGGAGGTTAAATGTTATAGGGTCAAAGGTAGCTGCAGGAGAGGTTGAAGGTTATCAGAGGGAAAAGAATGGGGTGGGTCAGGGATGAAAGGAAGCATCTTGCACGGATACTGGGATGGCAGAAGATGATAGAGAGAGTTTCAAATGCACCTAGCACGTTATAGTTGGTGCAGAAAATACAGTACTGTGATCCTTCAAAGTAAGAGCAGTGTTTCTTTTGGGGGGTGGGGAGTGAAGACACTGGGGGTCAAAAAGCGTGGTGCTGGTAAAGCACAGCTGGTCAGGCAGCATCTGAGGAGCAGGAAAGTCAATGTTTCGAGCATAGGTTCTGCCAAGTCCATCCCACAACACATTTTCTCTTCCTTCTCCCAGGCTTGCTAGGATGGTTGAGACCTAAGAGCTTATGCTTGAAACGTCGATTCTCCTCCTCCTCGGATGCTGCCTGACCCGCTTTGCTTTTTCAGCGCCACACTTTTTGACTCTGATCGACAGCATCTCAGTCCTCACTTTCTCTTTGCTTGAGCTAGGTGAGACCCGTAGGTTAGGCCATAATGCTTGGAGTGATGAAGGGCTCTTGCCCGAAACGTCAATTCTGCTGCTTCTCGGATGCTTTTCGGATGCCTGACCTGTAGTGCTTTTCCAGCATCCCACTCTCGACTCACATTCCAGCAAGCCTGGGGAATGAGATAGTGTGTTGTGGGATGGACTTGGCAGACCTATGATCTCACATGTAGGACAGAGGGAAGATACTGGACCAGACAGCTTTGATGTTGGAATGATTGTGGGGACAGCCGGGTTCATAATAAGAAGGTTATTGAATAGGACCTGAGACTCAAGGATAACTGTAAGAAGCTCGAAGATGGTAGAGTTAGTGCTGCTGGTAATTAATGGCAGGTTGACATCTCTCACGTGATGAGTTAGAAAATGGACCACTGTGCTTGGGAGAATCTCAACTTTCCCTCTGGTAGGTGTTTCTTGCACATAAGGTGGGTAGGTGGAACTTATCTTGAGGCCAGGGCAAGGTTATTGGACTGACGTTTAGGGATAATAGTGGGAAGCTCAGCAGGGATGTCAGGGGTCTGCATGGTCATGACTTCCATTCACAGGTCACTGCGCCAATGTCCATGCACATGACTGTATCAACAAGGAGTGATTGTGCCAATTGTCCCCCAGGGTGGTATTGGCCATGGTGGGGTAAATGGAGGCCAAAACTGTCTGATGAAAAGCACAGGCTTTCCAGTGGGTAAGAACCATAACGAGGAGTCCTTAAAAATATGGTGACTGGTTCTTTGGCTACAATTTTTTTCACAGATATACTTAGGCACACATGATGATAGGTCAATACAATCCAATGCTTCTAGTAGCTATGGCGCAGTGAGGAGGAACCAGTGGAGAGTTAGCAGGATTAGGCAGGGTAGTGAACAGACTGTCTACAAGGAAAAGCTGTAGAGGGTCAGGCAGCATAGGCCGGTGGCAATAAGAAGCCAGTGAGACATCGATCATTGCCACACAACTGAATCTACTACAGCGACCTGCAGATGCCTGAAACACAATACCACAGTGGTTTAGGATGTCACAGATGTCAGTTGCTGCAGGAAGACCTGGATCCATTGGGAATGAGAGGCTATTGATGCCAGTATCATTGTAAGTGACGTTGAGGTTCTTCACCTGTGGTACTTTCCAGGGACCACTGGGACATGTGTGAAATATTCCCAAACAGCCACACACAAATGACAAATGCCCTGTTCAAAGGTTTTTGCCAAATTCTCAATGGTGTTTGAGAGGCAGGCTACCAGAGCTGTGCCATTTGCTACTATCATGGACTCTTCCATAAAGGGGAGACAATGTGGCCTAGTGGTATCAATGCTTGACTTTTACTGAAGCAAATCAGGTAATGGGGCATGGGTTTGAATCCTGCCATGGCAAATGGTGGGATTTAGTTCCGACAACTGCATTACATTTTATGTTTTGATCGGAATACTGCAGTGAATGGGCAGGTTGTACATCCCACTTGCATGAAGTAAGCTGTACGGGCAACATTTCGGCATCAGTAGCAGCAAGACTGGCACACCTCCTGCATAACACTGCACATTCTTGACTGTCTACATGGTGCACCATGCCCCTTGCCCATGCACACCTGATTGATTGGGTGTTGCATAATCACCCATTGCCAGCTGTCCCATGCGAAGTAAAAGTGTCACTCACACTTGATTCCTATGCGTACAACTTCATTGCTAAAACAAAGTTCTGCCCTTACAGGAGTATATGTGCACTAAATTATTTAGATAGTAGACTTTTAACTCGCAATATCTCTAACGTAAGCCTGCTTTGTTTTACCCCATCTCTGACACTATTCCAAAGCAACGCAACATTTTAGCCTCACTTCTCTTCAGTCAGCTGTTTAGCTAACATCAGTAACAAGGGCTGCCAAAGACTCACTCCGCAGGGCATCCTATGGATTCTCGTCAATGTTTGAGCTGACAACACCCAGCTGTACTTCCTTAAACAAAAGATAGACCATAAGACCATAAGACATAGGTGTCGAAGTATTTGGCTCATCGAGTTCAATCATGGCTGATTGGCATTTCAATGCCACTTACCTGAACTCTCTCCAAAGCCCTTGATTCCTTGCGAGATCAAGAATTGATGTATATTAGTAACCAGAGAAGTGGTGTTTTAATTATTTTTATTCTCAGAATGTCTGGCAATGGTGAGGAAGAGCCGTTCATAATGAAAGTACTCTACCTGCAGTAATATTTCTCTGGAATAGACACAAATCTAAATGAAATAAACTAATGTTTTGCCTGGGGTAAAAATGGGAGAACTATATTCAATTCTGGCACATAATGCACAACTTTGGAAAGATCTTATTCATGTATTACTCTGTACAAAATAAATCTAGGTAAAATAATGGTTGTAAAATTAGAATTGTTTTAAAGAGAATTCTGGCACTTACTTCCAGAATCCTCTGAGACAGCACAATATTGAGACAGAAAGCTTATTATAAAGGTAATAGAAGTTTGACTGGGTGCTGCAGTGATGAGAACACTGTCCATTCATTTCAGAAACTGATGGTTGAAACTTAAACCAGAGAGATAGGAAAAAAAGGCTCTTGTCCCTGATAACTATTAAAGGTTTTAAGTGAATTGAGTCTCAGGCAATCTCAACCCAGTTCCCAATGGACATGAGTCCACAGAAGAAAATTGCCCTCATATTCAACACTGTTGGCAATAAATTGTAATCCTTCAAAGAGGGTGCAGAGGTTAAGATTTAAACTTGTTGTCATGGTAATGCATTGGTATGACTTGAGTCTATCCTACCTGTGCTGCATCTTAACTTGATGAGCAGGCAAGGGTTCAACAAAGGAAATCTTTCCATTTCTCCGTTGCTGTCATACATCTCAATGAAGATGCAAACATATAAAAACATATTCAAAGTAATAAAAATATTTAGGGGGAGAACTACATGCAGCAATCAAACCCTTATTGATTTGTTGTTACGGTACTTAAACAATCTGTTACAAAAATAAACTTGCACAAGGAAAGAAATGTTATTGATAGAAGGTGGTCATTTCGAAATCATGATTCAAAGCTGCAATTATTTTACCTCAGATGAAAAACTGCCGACAGTGTATTTAGTAATTCTCCTTCTGATACGTAGTTTTAATTGGTATGAAAAGGGTGACTTCTTAATCTTTTCATTTGCTAATGTACTATTCGGCAGAGGCAATTGCTCAACTATTTCAATTATAGTTCCATCAATAGCAATTCACACTTACATTAAATATCAACCTACTCAAGATGAGGGCTATTCCCTGCCATTCGTCCAAACTGCACTTTGCAATGATGGTTCTGTCTAATTGCAGTCTAAAAGAGTTGACCTTATTGCGAGTCCTTTAAAAAAGTATAATTTTCTTTATTAAAAATACACAGTACTGAATGTTAAAATGAAATTAATTTTCTTCGGGTGCTTCACAATTTTCTTTTCCAGCTGTGGGCTGTGAAAGTTGGAGGATTGCTTGGTCATTGTGATTAGAATTTTCATTTGTAGTCAGTCCCAATTATATATCTTTGAATATTCAATGTCCTTTGCAACGATTAAAGTGGAATAAGCTTTTATTGTATCATAACATCCATGAAAATGAGTTTCTGTAAATTGCCAACGCTGAATATTCTGTAAGCTGGCAAGAATATTCAACCATTCTTGCTTCACATTGTCCTCCAAATCCCCAAATACTACAATAAATTTCTATCTTTGTAAAATCCAATCATTATTTTATCTTATAAATTGAATTGAGGTCCAAAAATTAACTTTATGCAAAATAGTTGCAGTTCTTTTCTTATACTTAGAAATATCATCTGCAAATTCCTTAATAAATCACGCACCATCCAGATGTGGAAATTTATTGTTGTTGCTTCACTGTCACTGGGTCAGAATCCTGGAACACTTTCCTAATGGCACTGTTTGTGTACCAACGCAACCTAATCATTGAATGTTTTTAAGATAGTGATGAACGAATCCTTGTCAAGATCAGAGAGATGCTGGAAAAGCACAGGCGGTCAGGCAGTATCTGAGAAGCAGGAAAATCAATGTTTCGGTCAGGAGCCCTTCATCAGGAATCAATCTTTGTTAAGCGGGGGCAGGGGAATTGAGAATTATTGATGGCAGATGAGACTGTGATATTCAAAACACAAACAGATCAGCCATGACCAAATTGACTGTTAGAGCAGGCTTGATAAGGCCGAATGGTTTACTTCTGCTCCTATTTCATGTGTGCGTTGGACTATATTATTTAAAGAAGGCAGTTACTCAACACCCTCTCAGGGCAATTAGAGATGCAATAAATGCCATCTAAACCACTTACAACCTACATCACATGAAAAAATAAGTAAATAAGGGATGGAACATCATTGGTCAAATCTGTAGGCTAACTGTGGGACAGAATGTTTGACTGATATACAGGGGCTGCACAAAATTGTTTCAAAGTCCAGGAACTAGTTTTCATTCCTTCATATCTAAACCTCTGGTGAAAATAGGCAAAAAGGTATATTTTCTTTTCCTATAACGTCTCATGTTCATTAAATATAAAGCAGGATATCGAGACTCTCGTCTGTGTGGTTCAATTAGCTTGAATTTGTATGTTTGACATTTAGAGGCAAATTAGAGATAAACATTTCTGGACCAGGAATCCAGTTCTAACAATATTTAAAATGAAAATGAACAGCGTATTATCCGTGGCACTCTGCGTGCATTCATACACCTATTGGAGTAGAATAGCATAAGAGACACTGACGCTTTATAGAAATAGGCATAGACTGGAATCTTTCCAGCCCTGAATGATGGGAGCTATGGTGAGAAAATTGGAAAAAAATCAGTGAGATGTTCAGTGGCGATGTTGTGGATATCAAGAGCAAAAAGTCCTATTTTCCAATTCAATTTTAAACTGTGAGGTAAGATTCGTGTTGGTAATTGGCAAGAGCAACTTTCCCTCTAAGTTTCATGACTACATGTGTGTGCAGCCAATCCAAGGGTCTGCGCATGGTGATCAGTGTCAGCACACCAATCGCAGCATTGACTTTCTGAAAGACCTGAGAGGCCCATGCAACTGGGAAGAAAATAAGAGGAAATGCTGGGCAGGAGGTCAGTTTGAATCATCACTCATCATCACCTTCAGTATTACTTAATCTCACCTCATTGGTATGCCGTTTCCCATTCTCCTACCTGTCAGATAGAAAGTAGGCACCGAGACCTTCTGACATGAAATCCAGAACAGATACCTGGAGACTTGCTCCTCTGGAACTCCCTTTTCGACACTAGCATCTCAGGGCACAATCCGTAGAATAGCAGCCACATACACCCCATGTCCATGAACCTAGTCATCCAACATGTACCAGAGTGCATCGTCGTGGCACATCTCAATCCATGGTTCAGTGCTGCATGTTGGAGTGCACCAATACTTTACATTGCAATGCTGCTCCAACAGCAATTTACAGGCAAGGCCAGCAGCCAGCTCATGGATTGGACTAGGCTGCATCTTAGTGTCATAAAGTCATAGAGTCCTACAGCATGGAGGCAGCCCCTTTGGCTCAAACTGACCTATGCCGACCAAAATGTCCATCAACGCTAGCCCCATTCCCCTGCACTTGGCCCATATCCTTCTAAACCATTCTTATCTAAGTATTTGTCCAAATGCCTTTTAAATATTATTAATGTACCCACCTCAACTACCTCCCCGGCAGCTCATTCCACATGCATACCACCCTCTGTCTAAAAAAATGTTGCCCCCCCAGGTTCCCTTCTAATCTTTCTCCTCTAACTGATGCCGTCTAGTCCTTGATTCCCCAACCCTGGGAAAAAGGTTAAGTGCGTTCACCCTATCCATGCCTCTCATGACCTTATACAATTGCTTTCTCTCTTAGTGATCATTCATTTTGAGCCTATCTGGATGCTCACGGCAACATTACTTTGCTTTTCCATGTTTTGCCTTTTTGTGCTTTGCCCCCATTAAGCCAGAGTGCAAAGGCTCAGAATTCTTCTGTCTTGCCTTATCTTTCAGCGCAGACACAAAGCCAAACAGCTTGTCAGCAATCAGCAGTCAAGGGCATGGGCATTTCGCTCTATGGCACACCAGCACCATGTGCCAGGCACAGATGTGTTAAGCACACTGCACATACATCTGCCAAATTGCCGTGTCTCAAGATCTACATGAAGTAGTCCTCAGTCATATCAAGGGAGGCATCTTTCAGGTGAGGAGTTATACAACCTCAGAGACATCCAGCACGCAACAGAACCTTCGGTCCAATCAGTCCATGTCGAGCATAATCCCAAACTAAACTAGTCCCACCTCCAACCATTTCTCATTCACATACTTATCTAATGGTTTCTTAAATGTTGTAACTGTAATCACATCCACTACTTCGTCTGGACATTCATTCCACATGCAAACCACTGTCTCTGTCAAAAGAAATGCTCTCATGTCTTTTTTTTAATCTTTGTCTTCTCACTTTAAAAATATGTCCCCTTGTCTTGAAATCTCCCATCCTAGGGAAAAGACACCTGCCATCTGTTCTGGCACAATATGCCAAAGGCTGCATCTGATAACAGACCTTGAGCTTGGACACTCTAGCTGGTCACTTGGGCTGACCTCTTGTTGGGGATGAGAAGAGGAATGTTGGACACTCCACCATTTTTCTAGGCTCTTTCTGTTCTATTCTGAATGATCCTCTTCCAAAATGAGACAAAGGGAGGCATTGAGTGAGATGAAAGTGGCTGGCACAGCCATTATAGCTAGTGCAGGTGGACAATAGAGTTCCCCAGTGAGTGAATAGTAGGTGTGGAGGCGATATCATTCTGAGAACATGAGGGAGGTTGTTTGGTTGGTTGAGATTTTGCATGTGACAGTGAGAGAGTGACAAGTGGACAACTTAATAGTGAGACAGTGTCAAGCACGAGCCTTGGTAAGGAGCAGAATCCATCACAATGCTAAAGTTAGTGTGAGGTAGCAGGGAGAAGTTGATAGCATTTACCCTGGCGGAAGAGAGAAGATCCTTCTTTCTACAATGCTGGGCATTCCGCCGGATGTTTGAGACTGCACTGAACTAGGTGGCAACCCTCAAACCAGGGTGGCAGAGTCTGATGTCATGGCCTCCACTGCGAGTCTTATTGGAAGAAGACACTTCTCGTCTGGACCACCCTGTCCACCAGCTCTGGACTGCTAGTACTTGACATCTGCACAATGGATTTTCACTGTGGCACCAGTGCCACCTGGCAGTGATGAGTATTTCCACGCACATTGAAGGGAATCAGATGACCAGCTGATGGGCAGAGCTCTGTGGGAACACGGCACATAGCTAATGGGAGAAGTTTGAGATGATAACGCGAGAAAACTGACTGAGGACTCGTGAAGAGAAACCCTCTATGAACTGTGATGAAAATTATACTCCACTGATTTCTGGTAAGATTAAGCTGTAAACATCTTTTTTTGATTACTTTCTCAAATAGTTTCTCTTAATGGGCCCTCAAGCACCTTTCTGCACTATCTTGCAAAACACCTGCAGGCATAGTCTCGGTATGTGTCCCGGGGAACAGACCATTGAGTGCAGAGTCCCGCATTGCAGAGCTGCTCAGGATAAACCTTGACAAAAACCACTGTGTTTCTTTCCTTTGCAAAGGCATATTCCAGCAGGACATGTTTGACAGTTTCTATCTGCCACCTCACCCCCACCCACCCCCATCCCTGTAGCCAAGTTGAGGACAGCTTGTTGAACATTTCTGGTGCTCATACATTCTCCAAATGGCTTTGACAGTCTGCTCAGCGAACCACACAACAGAATCCACCCTCTCCATTTCCTGCAGGGTCTCAAGGACGCTACACGCTGACCATTTCCTGATGGGCTTGTATACAGGTCAGCGCTGTCCTGATTGGTTCATTTTCTTTTCCCTGGACTTGTGGGGCAGGGAGCAATTGGCCACTCCAACTTGCTGATTGAGACGTGGGCATCGTGCAAAACTGGGGAGATGTCCATGTTCGCCTGCTATGGAGGTCACATATGTTGGAAATAGTTGCCACGGATGGGAGAATGGCACACTGCATATGTTTGAGACAAGACAACAGAATGATGAGAATGTTAATACATGCAAATAAGCCTCACTGCTTACTTCTAAGAATCTCATCTTGCCATTGAACATCTGTTTGGGAAAAGGGACTTTTACTCATGTTGATGATAAACACCTCGCTGCCACTCTTACATGATTCTCCCAGTGCTCTTGACAATGCCTTTTCATTCAAAGACTGGGGAGTTTTCACTTGAAGTATCTTTTCCTATGTTGTCCTCATCCAAAATGACACCTAAAATTCAACAGTGATGATAAACATTGAGAGACACATAGATATCCTGGATCCATAACTCTCCAGCCGACATGTATAGGAATATTGAGCCTTTAGAGGAGAAATGTATCTAGTCAGGAACGTATCTAACCTACATGTGATTCCAGACCCATAGCAATGTGGTGACTCTTAACTGCCCTTTGAAACAGTCTCTCAAATTCTCATTTAAAGGGTAAATGGGGATGGGCAACACACCATGGCGTTGCCATGGTAGAATAAGGCAAAAAAAAATCCAAGATTGTGATCTCATAGAGGTTTATAAAATCATGAGAGTTATAGATAGGGCTAACTAAGATGACTTTTCCCGAGGAAGATGGATTACAAGAGTAGGGGGCATATTTTTAAGGAGATAGACTTAGATAAGACATGACGGACAATTCTTTTTACACAGAGGGTAGTTTGTGTGTGGAATGAACATTCTGAGAAAGTGATAGATGTGGGCACAGTTACAATGTATAAAAGACACTTAGACAAGAGCATGAATTGGAGGGATATGGGCCAAGTGCAGCCAAGTGGGACTAGTTTAGTTGAGGATTATGTTTGGCATGGATTGGTTGGACTGAAGGATCTGTTTCTATGCTGTATGACTCTATGATTATATCTGTATGTGCCTTTAAACACAGTCTGACGTGCATTGTTTATCTGATATAATATACATAAAAAGTAAAGCAAATTTGTTAAGATGCTAAGGTGGAGGCTTGATTGATGGACAGATACAGACACATTTTGGCTTTGTACCTTGTGAGTGGCAGGAAGTATCAGAATATTCACAGGGTCAAAAGTGTGCTTTATGTCTCCAAAGTATTCTTTACATGCTAAGTTTGGCAGAATGGCAGCACTGTCTCTGCTCAATCAAAAGGTTAAAGACTTCCTTCAGAATCCTGTGCATTTAATCTAGGTTGGTAGTGCATTATTGAAGGTAATGTCATAGGTGCAGTCTGTCAGCTGACATGTTCAGTTGAAGTCCCATCTGTCAGCTCAGGTGAATATGAAAGAATCCTGGGCACTATATGAACGCGAGTGAGAATGGCATGGTTGCACAATGGTTAACACTGTGGCTAACACTGCTGCCTCACAGTGCTGGGCTTGAGTTCAATTCCCGGCTCAGGCAGACTGTCTGTATGGAGTCTGCACATTCTCCCTATTACTGTGTGGGATTCCCTTTGGGTGCACTAGTTCTGTCCTACAGTCCAAAGATGTACAGGTGAGGTGGATTTGCCATGCTAAATGTGAGGTCATGGGATAGTGTATGGATGTTTGGGTGGGATGCTCTTTGGAAGATTGGTATGGACTCAATGAGCTGAATGGCCTGCTTCCAAATTGTAGGGATTCTATGATCCATTGACATTTACCTGGTGTTCTGGCCAATATTTATCAAGTGACTTGCAACACTAAAAATTACTATTTGGTCATTTAACTTATTTAGAGTTTTTGGAAACTTACTGTGTTCAAACGTGTAATTTTATTCCCAATGGGACTATTTTTCAAAGTATTTAAAAGGCTGTATAGTACATTAACAAGTCCTGAGATTGTAAGATATGCCCTTTAATCACAGATTGCTTTGTTCATTCAGAAACAGATTTTGAACTTGTGTAATGATAAATTGACAAAGGTCAACAGAAGTAGATGTTGGGAGATGGGTGAAAAGGGCCGATGATTTGTTATCACTTTACAGAATCCCAAAAAGACCAAGTCTGTACCAATATATGAGAAAAATTTCTTTCCATGCTATTTTGACATAGTAACAGGATTGATTCCTTTTAGTAATTAAAAAAAAACATTGCTGTTGATTTGAAGACAATGGGACTTGCTGGGGCATAGTTCCAAGGTGGCAGCAGTCCGAATCCAAGACATCCTACCAAGTGAGCTTCGATGATGAGAGTAAACCAATTAGAGTCATAGAGTCATAGAGGTAAATGCATGACAACCAGATATCCTAAATTAATCTAGTTTGCCAGCCCATATCCCTCCAAACCCTTTCCTATTCATATACCCACCCAGGTGCCTTTTAAATGTTGTAATTGTACCAGCCTCCATCACTTCCTCTGGCAGCTCATTCCATACATGCAAAACTGTCTGCGTGAAAAAGTTGCCCCTTAGGTCCCCTTTAAATCTTTCCACTCTCACTCTAAACCTATACCCTCTAGTCACGGGCTTCCCCACCCAAGGGAAAAGACATTGGCTATTCACCCTATCTATGCCCCTCATGATTTTATAAACCTCTATAAATCACCCCTCAGCCTCCAATACTCCAGGGAAAATAACCCCAGCCTAGTCAGCCTCTCCCTATAACTCAAACCATCTAACCGTTGAACCCTTTCAAGTTTCACAACGTCTTTCCGATAGGAAGGAGACCAGAATTGCACACAATATTCCAAAAGAGACCTAACCAATGTCCTGTACAGCCGCAATATGACCTCCCAACTCCCAACTCCTGTACTCAATACTCTGACCAATAGAAGAAAGCATACCAAACACCTTCTTCATTATCCTGTCTACCTGCGACTCCACTTTCAAGGAACTTTGAACTTGCACTTCAAGGTCTCTTTGTTCAGCAACACTCCCCAGGACCTTACCATTAAGTGTTTAAGTTTTGCCCTGATTTGCCTTTCCAAAATACAGCATCTCTGATTTATCTAAATTAAACTCCATCTGCCACACTTCGGCTCATTGGCCCATCTGATCAAGTACCCATTGTACTCTGAGGTAACTTTCTTTGCTGTCCACTACACTTCAAATTTTGGTCTCATCTGTAAACTTACTAACCATACCTCCTATATTCATATCCAAGTCATTTATATAAATGACAAAAAACAGTGGAACCAGCGCACCATTGGTCACAGGCCTCCAGTCCACCAAGTAACCCTCCACCACCACTCTCTGTCTTCTACCTTCGACCCAATTTTCTATCCAAATGACTAGTTCTCCCCATATTCCATGTGATCTAACTTTGCTAACTAGTCTACCATGAGGGACCTTGTCGAACGCCTTACTGAAGTCTATCTAGATCACATCCTCATCCACATCCTCTATCCTCATCAATTCTATTAGTTACTTCTTCAAAAAAACTCAATCATGTTATTCCGACAAGATTTCCCACAGACAAAACTATGCTGACTATCCCTAATCAGTCCTTGACTTTCCAAATAAGTAAATCCTGTCCCTCAGAATTCTCTCCAACACCGTGCCCACCACTGATGTCAGGCTTACCGGCCTACAGTTCCCTGGTTTTTCCTTACCAACCTTCTTGAATACTGTCACCATGAAAACCAACCTCCAGTTTTCCAGCACCTCACCTATTGATGATACAGGTATCTCAGCAATGGATCTAGCAATCACTTCCCTGGCTTCCCACAGAGTTCTAGGGTATATCTGATCAGGTCCTGGGAATTTATCTACCTTCATGCATTTTAAGACTTTAAGCACTACCTCATCTCTATTATGGACAAATTTGTTTCTCAATTTCCTGCTGACTATTGGGGGGAGGGGGTGGGGCAGTTTCTAGTACAATCCCAATAAGGTGATCATCCCTTTCTTATTTCCTAGTTCCACACAAATAACTTATCTATCCTCCCTCAGTACAGCTGTAATATTATCCCTCCTCAAATTGCCACTCTGCCTCCTGTCTTGCCCCCCTTTCTATCTTTCCTGTTACATCTATACCCTGAAACATTAAGCTGCCAGTCCTGTCCATCCCTGAGCCACGTCTCAGTAATTGCTGTGATATCCCAGTCCCACATTCCCAACCATGCCCTGAGTTAATCTGCCTTACCATTTCGGCCTATTGCATTGAAATAAATGTGGTTTCATTAATCAGTTCTATCTTGTTCTCTGCTTTGTTCCTGCCTGCCCTGACCATTTGACTCATTCCCTTTCCCAACTATTTCAGTCTAAGACTGACTTGTTTTCTCACTGTCTCCTTTGGTCCCAAACACCACTCACCACCTTACTTGTTTAAATCATCTCAAGCAGCTCTAGCAAATCTCCCCACCAATATATTAGACCCCTTCCAATTCAGGTACAATTCGTTCTTCTTAAATAGGTCACTTCTACTCCAGAAGAGATTCCAATGATCCAAACATGTGAATCCTTCTCCCCTGCTTCAGCTCCTCAGCCACACATTCATCTGCTCTATCCTCCTATTCCTACTCTCACTAGCTCATGATACCAGGAGTAATCCAGATATTACTACCTTCGAGGACTTACTTTTTAAATTCCTGCTTAATTTCCTATATTCTCTCTTCAGAATCACATCCTTTTCTCTCCCAATGTTGTTAGTTCCAATGTGTACAATGATTTTCAGCTGGACCCTCTCCCCTTTGAGAATATCCTGCACCTTCTCTGAGATATCCACCAACTTGCCTCCAGGGAAGCAACACATTTTTTGATGTCTCGCTGTTGGCTGCAAAAACATCTGTCTGTGCCTCTGACTAGACAGTCCCCTATCACAATTGATCTCCTGGAACCTGACATATCCCTTGTTACATTACAGCCATTATCAGTACCAGATACCTGGCTGTCAGTGCTACATTGCCTTGAGAGTCAGCCATCCCCTACATTTTCCAAAACAGCGTATTTGCTTGAGATGGGGTTAGCCACAGGACACTCCTGTACTACCTGCCTCCCTCTCCTATCTTTGCTGGAGGTAACCCATCTACCTGACAATATTTGTGGTTTTTCTCCCTCCCTGTAACTGCCATCCATCACACCCTGTAGCTCCTGTAAATTCCCTATTACCTCTAACTACTGCTCCAATCAATCCATGTGATCTGATAGGATTTGCAACCAAACATACTTCCTGCAGACATAATCATTGGTAACCTGGAAACTCCCCCTAATCTCCCACATCCAACAAGAGCACATCACTCTTCTTAAGGCCACCTTAAATTGTTAAATAATTTGCAGTGTTATAGCTGGGTTGAACTCTGTCCACATTTGCCTCCTATACAGCAAAACACATTCTAATTCAGGTCATTGGATAGCCTTTGAGACTTTGGAATGTGTTTGGGAATTGATGACAGCCAGTTCCACTTTACAGATTGTCTCTGACCACGTCTGCTTCATAGAGATTACCAGGATTAATTTGTAATCCTTGTTGATGTGGTCAGGATTGCTTGTGGCCAGGATTTGTTGGTCAATGTATGAGCTGCAATTGCAGAACATTATGATTGAGGAATCTGTGAGCGCCTGATTAATGTACTTGTCCATTGTGTTGCCTGCGTGGAACCTGCTGTAACAGAGAAACTAAACAAATGTAAACTGCTCACCTTTCATTGTGCAGTTGAGAGTTGGATGAAGATGGAAAGTGTTTCAGAGTGTACTTGAGAGATGAGTTGCAGGCCCCAAAAGTGCTCTCCTGGCTCCCCTCCCCCTTCTGAACCTTAAGGTTCTTTCTGACATTTCCACCCCTGACAACCCCACTATCTTTGAGCCTCCCCACATTCCCACCCAATCCTTTTATTTATTTATTTATCTCCCCAAAACATACCTCCTGAGCTCCATGTCAACTTTGGAGCCATGCTGAACATTGTAACCTTTTGTACGCTTGTCAAAGCCAGGCTGGTGGTAATGTTAATGAACCCTTCCTCCCGCACGACATCTGCTTTCCCATGTTATATTGCTCCTACATTTTT
This sequence comes from Hemiscyllium ocellatum, assembly GCF_020745735.1. Taxonomy (NCBI): domain Eukaryota; kingdom Metazoa; phylum Chordata; class Chondrichthyes; order Orectolobiformes; family Hemiscylliidae; genus Hemiscyllium; species Hemiscyllium ocellatum. The sequence goes on along the minus strand of NC_083414.1, from coordinate 56,692,701 downwards.
GCCTAGCGTTGCCCCACTTCATTGTGATTATATGCTATGTGATAGGAGGGGAGGGTGGAGTGGATAGGTGGAAAGGAAGATTGACAAGTGGGACAGGTCATGAGTATGGAAAGATGGAACTGGGGTAAAGTGGGGGAAGGGGAAATGAGGAAATTGGCAAAAACCACGTTAATGCCATGGGGTTGAAGGATCCCAAGGCGGAAGATGAGGCGTTCTTTCTCCAGGCAATGGAAGAGTGGCGATGGAGGACCTGCATGTCCGTGGCAGGTTAGTAAAAGGGAGTTGAAGTGTTTAGCCACAGGCAGTGGGGTTGGTTGGTGCGGGTGTCCCGAAAATGCTCCCTGAAGTGCTCTGCGAGTAGGCATCCTGTCTCCCAATGTCGAGGAGACTGCATTAGGAACAACAGATGCAATAAATGACATGTGTGGAAGTGCAGATAAAACTCTGATGGATGCGGACTGCTCCTTTGGGGCCTTGGACGGAGGTGAGGGTGAAGGTGTGGGCCCAGGTTCTGCAAGTCCTGCGGTGGTAGGGTGAGTTACTGGGAGGCATAGACCTGACCAGTAGTCGCGGAGGGAATGATCTTTATGGAAAGCAGATAAGGGTGGGAGGGAAATATATCTCTGGTGGTGGGATCCGTTTGTAGGTGGCGGAAGTGGTGGAGGATGACGTAATGTATACGGATATTGGTGAGGATCGGGGTGGGGGGGGGAGTTTTTTCCTTGTTGCAGTAGGAGGAGTGGGGGCTCAAGGGCGGAGGTGCGGGAAGTGGATGAGATGTGTTTGAGGGCATCATCAACCACGTGGGAGAGGAAATTGCAGTCTTTAAAGAAAGAGGCCATCTGGTGTGTTCTGTGGTGGAACTTGTCCTCCTGGGAGCAGACGCGGTGGAGGCGGAGGAATTGAGAATAAGGGATAGCATTTTTGCAGGAGGCTGGGTGGGAGGAGGTGTAATCCAGGTAGCTGTGGGAGTCAGTGGATTTGTAGAAAATGTCAGTGTTGAGTTGGTCACCATTGATGGAGATGGAGAGGTCCAGGAAGGGGAGAGAGGTGTCAGAGATGGTCCAGGTGAATTTGAATTTAAGGTCGGAGTGGAATGCGTTGGTGAAGTTGATGAACTGCCTCCTGGTCGGAGCACGAGGTGGCACCAATTCAGTCATCAGTGTAGCAGAGGAAAAGCTGGGGAGTGGTGCCGGTGTAACTGCGGAAGATAGATTGTTCCATATAGCCGACAGGCATAGCTGGGGCCCATGCGGGTGCCCGTGGCTACCCCTTTCGTCTGGAAAGATGGGAGAATTCAAAGGAGAAACTATTGAGGGTGAGGGCTAGTTCAGCCAAACGAATAAGAATGTCAGTGAAGGGATACTGGTGGGGACATCGGGAGAGGAAGAAATGGAGGGCTTGGAGGTCCTGGTCATGGCGGATGGAGGTGTAGAGGGACTGGATATCTATGGTGAAGATGCGGTGTTGGGGGCCAGGGAAACGGAAGTCTTGGAAGAGGTGGAGGGCATAAGTCATGTCCCCAGTGTATGTGGGCAGTTCCTGGACCAGGGGAATAGGACAGTATTGAGGTAGGTGGCGATGAATTCGGTGGGGCAGGAGCAGGCTGAGATGAAAGGTCGGCTGGGGTAGCCAGGCTTGTGGATCTTGGGTAGGAGGTGGAATTAGGCAGTGTGGGGTTCCCAAACCATGAGGTTGGAAGCTGTGAGTGGGAGATCCCCTGATGTTTGTGTACAGTCTGGGAAATGATGGTTTGGTGGTTGTGGTTGAGGGGGTTGTAGGAGGAGGTGTCTTCAAGTTGGCGCCTGGCTTCAGCGGTGTAGTGGTCAGTGAGCCAAACTATCACTCCAGCCTCCTTGTCCGCTGGTTTGATGTTGAGGCTGGGGTTGGAGCAGAGGGAGTGAGGGGGTGCGCATTGTGAGGGTGAGAGGTTGGAGTGTGTGAAGGGGGTGGACATGTTGAGGTGATCAATGTCTCGGTGGCAGATGGAAATAAAGAGATCAAGAACGGGTAACAGACCGGCACAAGGTGTCCAGGTGGATGAAGTGTGTTGGAGATGGCCAAAGGGGTCCTACATCCCATCCACGATGCTGGTCTGTTACCTACCTTCAATCCACCACCAAAGATATATTTCCCTCCCCACCTTTATCCACTTTCTGTAAAGGCTGTTCCCTCCGTAACTATCTTGTTAGGTCCACGCACCCCAACAACCCACCCTGCCCTTTTGGCACCTTCCCTTGCCACCACAGGAATTGCAAAACCTGCGCTCACACTTTCCCCTCACCTCTGTCCAAGGCCCCAAAGGAGCCTTCCACATCCATCAAAGTTTCACCTGTACTTCCAAACATGTCATTTACTGTATCCATTGCTCTTGATTCGATCTCCTCTACATTGTGGAGACAGGATGCTTACTCGCAGAGCACTTCAGAGAACATCACCAACCAACCACAGCATCCTGTGGCCTAACACATCAATTCCCCCTCCCACTCTGCCAAGGACATGCAGTTCCTGGGCCTCCTCCATTGCCACTCCTTTACCAATCAACGCTGGAAGAACAACTCCTCATCTTCTGCCTCGGGATCCTCCAACCCCATGGCAGCAATGTGGATTTCACCCTCATTCCCCCGCCACTACCTTACCCCAGTTCCAACCTTCCAACTCGGCACTGCCCTCATGACCTGTCCCATCTGTCCATCTTCCTTCCCACTTATCTGCACCACCCTCCTCTCTGACCTATCACCATTACTGCCACCTCCATCCACCTATTGCACTCTCAGCTACCTTCTCCCCCGCTCCAACCCCCTCCCATTTATCTCTCCACCTCCGAGGCTCCCAGCCTCATTCCTAATGAAGGGCTTTTGCCCGAAATGTTGATTTTCCTGCTCCTCTGATGCTGCCTGACCTGCTGTGCTTTTCCAACACCATACTCTTCATTTGGGAGGACAGCCCTGACTGAGAATGTACCATCCCCTGACTGTATGTTGTGCAGCTCCCTTAATGACTGACTGACTGGTACGCCCCAACTGTTAGAACTTGACCTATTGGATTGATAATGGCCCAATCTTCCGACAACAAAGCCATGGATCCCTGGACCCTGATTGCACTATACAGCTGATTGACCACAGCTAACTCCCTGAGCTGAAATCAGACGATGCCATTAATTAAACATGGTGATACTCCCCGACTGACCATAGTCCCCAGAAACTGGGCTAAGGACTGGCCATCTTAGATTTTCAGATATGGTCATTTGGTTGAAGCGCATGCAGTATGTGTGCCATATAAACTGCTGGGATATTCTGTAGGTGTTACATTGATGTAGCACAGTGACATGTAACATATCCCCCCCCAACCCCCCAACAGTCCTTGCTGGCAATTATGATATTGTACCTAGCTTTCTGTGCAAAAAGGCAAGGCAAGACTAAATGATTCTGAGCCCGTAAGTTCTGAATGAAGTAGCAATGTGCAAAAAGGCATGGCAAAGTAAAGGTGGTATGAACATCTGAGTAGATGCAAAGTGGGTGAGCATTAAGATAATAGACAAAGAGCCCAGAGATGGGTCCTGTTCTGATGTACATTATGAAATACAGTCCCTGTGCCCAAAATGGTTTGGGAACAGAATTATAATGTAGTGTCAGCAAGCTTCATAGTGTGGTTGTCAAACGCCGAACTTCAGTATAATTTAGGTTGAGATATGCCATGATGGTGTGCTGGTGATTTGGCAATGCTGATTTCCGTGAATGGAGGGTATGTGGGATTGCTGCCCTTGAGGTGGTGGGGAATCTTCGAGTAAAAAATGAGGTCTGCAGATGCTGGAGATCACAGCTGCAAATGTGTTGCTGGTCAAAGCACAGCAGGCCAGGCAGCATCTCAGGAATAGAGAATTCGACGTTTCGAGCATAAGCCTGCTGGGTAAGATGGATGACTGGAGTGGATGCCAACCAGCTGCAGCTATCAGGTACCCGCTCTGCCGTTCATGTCAGGAATTGGTGCCATCTAGGTTTGCATTAGTACCTGGAAGAATAGAAACCTGTCTATAAATGAGGCGAGATTGTTAACGTATGCAA